>NC_084555.2:5272500-5625000 GCF_033978685.3 Nerophis lumbriciformis | reverse complement strand
AAAAAAATGTAAACACGGGGAGTGAATTGAAGACAAGGTCTCTCCCGCCCTTTGAATGAGAAGCATTAAGTAGAGAGAGGAACTGCATTGTGATAATCGATATATTCTTAGGCAGGAATCGGAAACCCAAAACGTTGAAAGAGCCATATTGGACCAAAAATACGAAAAACAAATCTGTCTGGAGCCGCAAAAAATTAAAAACCGTATATGTCTATAGTAGTGTCTATATTAGCTATATTAGCCTACTATCAAAATGGCAGAAATGTTGAAATGTATTATTTATTCTAAACATGTTTACGACATTATAAATGATAAATGATATCAATCAATCAATCAATCAATCTTTATTTATATAGCCCTAAATCACAAGTGTCTCAAAGGGCTGCACAAGCCACAACGACATCCTCGGTACAAAGCCCACATACGGGCAAGGAAAAACTCACCCCAGTGGGACGTCGATGTGAATGACTATGAGAAACCTTGGAGAGGACCGCATATGTGGGTAACCCCCCCCCTCTAGGGGAGACCGAAAGCAATGGATGTCGAGTGGGTCTGACATAATATTGTGAGAGTCCAGTCCATAGTGGATCCAACATAATAGTAAGAGTCCAGTCCATAGTGGGGCCAGCAGGACACCATCCCGAGCGGAGACGGGTCAGCAGCGTAGAGATGTTCCCAGCCGATGCACAGGCGAGCGGTCCACCCCGGGTCCCGACTCTGGACAGCCAGCACTTCATCCATGGCCACCGGACCTGTGCCCCCCCCCCCCCCTCAAGGAAAAGGGGAGCAGAGGAGAAAAGAAAAGAAACGGCAGATCAACTGGTCTAACAGGGGGGCTATTTAAAGGCTAGAGTATACAAATGAGTTTTAAGATGGGACTTAAATGCTTCTACTGAGGTAGCATCTCTAATTGTTACCGGGAGGGCATTCCATAGTACTGGAGCCCGAATAGAAAACGCTCTATAGCCCGCAGACTTTTTTTGGGCTCTGGGAATCACTAATAAGCCGGAGTTCTTTGAACGCAGATTTCTTGCCGGGACATATGGTACAATGCAATCGACAAGATAGGACGGAGCTAGACCGTGTAGTATTTTATACGTAAGTAGTAAAACCTTAAAGTCACATCTTAAGTGCACAGGAAGCCAGTGCAGGTGAGCCAGTATAGGCGTAATATGATCAAACTTTCTTGTTCTTGTCAAAAGTCTAGCAGCCGCATTTTGTACCAACTGTAATTTTTTAATGCTAGACATAGGGAGACCCGAAAATAATACGTTACAGTAGTCGAGACGAGACGTAACGAACGCATGAATAATGATCTCAGCGTCGCTAGTGGATAAAATAGAACGAATTTTAGCGATATTACGGAGATGAAAGAAGGCCGTTTTAGTAACACTCTTAATGTGTGATTCAAACGAGAGAGTTGGGTGGAAGATAATACCCAGATTCTTTACTGATTCGCCTTGTGTAATTGTTTGGTTGTCAAATGTTAAGGTGGTATTATTAAATAAATGTCGGTGTTTAGCAGGACCGATAATCAGCATTTCCGTTTTCTTGGCGTTGAGTTGCAAGAAGATGATAAATGGGTTATACTTGTATAGTGCTTTTCTACCTTCAAAGTACTCAAAGCGCTTTGACAGTATTTCCACATTCACCCATTCACACACACATTCACACACTGATGGCGGGAGCTGCCATGCAAGGCAGCTAACCAGCAGCCATCAGGAGCAAGGGGTGAAGCGTCTTGCCCAAGGACACAAAGGACGTGACTAGGATGGTAGAAGGTGGGGATTGAACCCCAGTAACCAGCAACCCTCCGATTGCTGGCACAGCCACTCTACCAACTTCGCCATTAGAAACCATTAATAAATCAGATGCTACTCAGAAAGTGAGATAACTCCTGGAAATTACCGGCTTTTAAAGGGGAACATTATCACAATTTCAGAATTGTTGAAACCATTAAAAATCAGTTCCCAGTGGCTTATTATATTTTTCGAAGTTTTTTTAAAAATTTTACCCATCACGCAATATCCCTAAAAAAAAAAGCTTCAAAGTGCCTGATTTTAACCACCCGTCCATTTTCCTGTGACGTCACATAGTGATGCCAACACAAACAAACATGGCGGAAAGAACAGCAAGCTATAGCGACATTAGCTCGGATTCAGACTCGGATTTCAGCGGCTTAAGCGATTCAACAGATTACGCATGTATTGAAACGGATGGTTGTAGTGTGGAGGCAGGTAGCGAAAACGAAATTGAAGAAGAAACTGAAGCTATTGAGCCATATCGGTTTGAACCGTATGCAAGCGAAACCGACGAAAACGACACGACAGCCAGCGACACGGGAGAAAGCGAGGACGAATTCGGCGATCGCCTTCTAACCAACGATTGGTATGTGTTTGTTTGGCATTAAAGGAAACTAACAACTATGAACTAGGTTTACAGCATATGAAATACATTTGGCAACAACATGCACTTTGAGAGTGCAGACAGCCCAATTGTCATCAATTAATATATTCTGTAGACCTACCCTCATCCGCGCTCTTTTCCTGAAAGCTGATCTGTCCAGTTTTGGAGTTGATGTCAGCAGGCCAGGGAAGCTAGGGTCGATAGGGGGTTTAGTTTGCTCGTCTGCGGGAAGAAGCTGCCGCCATTGC
Organism: Nerophis lumbriciformis; assembly: GCF_033978685.3. Taxonomy (NCBI): domain Eukaryota; kingdom Metazoa; phylum Chordata; class Actinopteri; order Syngnathiformes; family Syngnathidae; genus Nerophis; species Nerophis lumbriciformis. The sequence goes on along the minus strand of NC_084555.2, from coordinate 5,622,346 downwards.
TTTACGTGCTACCGAGGTCCTTTGTCCCTGAATTGCTCACACACTCCGGCAGATTCAATGGGGGTCTGGCGGCAGATTTCTTTGACTTTATCGTTGGAAACGCATCTGCTTTGAGTGTCGCAGGATATCCACACATTCTTGCCATCTCTGTCGTAGCATAGCTTTCGTCGGTAAAGTGTGCGGAACAAACGTCCAATTTCTTGCCACTTTCGCATCTTTGGGCCACTGGTGCAACTTGAATCCGTCCCTGTTTGTGTTGTTACACCCTCCGACAACACACCGACGAGGTATGATGTCTCCAAGGTACGAAAAACAGTCGAAAAAAACGGAAAATAACAGAGCTGATTTGACTCGGTGTTTGAGAAAATGGCGGATTGCTTCCCGATGTGACGCCACGTTGTGACGTCATCGCTCCGAGAGCGAATATTAGAAAGGCGTTTAATTCGCCAAAATTCACCCATTTAGAGTTCGGAAATCGGTTAAAAAAATATATGGTCTTTTTTCTGCAACATCAACGCTTACATAGGTCTGGTGATAATGTTCCCCTTTAAGAACGAATTTTTGTTGCATTAGCTCGTTGTAGTGCAGGATAAAAAAGCAATAAAGTGCAGATATTATTAAATAGATTACTGTACAGATAAATATATTGCACTTTTGCATATGCATCCACGTTTATGGATGTATGTTATATTGTCTTTATATTCCAGCGAGTTAATCCGTTTTTTGGGAGGGAATGAGGGGATTATTTTGATCCGTTCAAGAGTCTTATTTAGCGACTTGCGGCACTTTTTACTTGTTTATTTCATACATTTTGTACCTTGCGCCGTTCAGAGATCAACTTCAGGTGTCAGCCTGTCAACTTATATCACTCAGTGTCGTCCGAAGCACTTTTAAACAGCTTCAAACTCTCGCTGTAGCTTCTGGTTGCTAGGCAGCCGCTTTGGATTGTGGTGGGAGGCGTTGGCTTAAAGTTAAAGTTAAAGTACCACTGATAGTCACACACAAACTAGTGGTGAAATTACCCTCTGCATTTGACCCATCCCCTTGTTCCACCCCCTGGGAGGTGAGGGGAGCAGTGAGCAGCAGCGGTGGCCGCGTTTTGGAATAATTTTGGTGATTTAACCCCCAATTCCAACCCCTTGATGCTTGAGGCTAACTCTTCCAACTCACCTTTTTTCAGCGAATCAATGCCTCTCCCTGGACCAAAATCAGTTCAGAGATGCCAGATAACGCTCCTGGGGCTGTGATCACAAAAAAATCTTCTTTTTCTGTGCGTCTTTTCCCATTGACAGGAATTGACAATGTCACTGATATCTGATCACTGATCATTTGAGCCTACTATGCAATATTCCATATATTGATAATTTGTCGTAAAAAGACTCTGTAGAAGTTTGAGTAAAGGTTTGTGGCTCTCCTGAAAGGTTTGCGTTTGTTGAAATGAGGTGTCAAAATGAAGCGAGATTATTTCTCTGAGGGCGAGGCGCAAAGCGAGCCCTTCTCTTATCATTTCCCGCTGGCAGACGTGATCTACTTTGAATGCCCAACAAGCCCTGCAGACTCCAAGAAGCTTGTTTAAGATCAAATCACTGTGCACACATCCTTTCAAAAAATAAAATAAGGCTTAAACACACGTCACATTTCAAACCCACCCACCGTTTAAACAGCAGAAAGATTGTGTGCTCTTCAATACTAAAAACTTTTTGATCTGTTAGAACTTCCTTCGGTTATTTGCCAATCCAAAAATATTCAGTAAAAGGAGGACATTTCTTTAAAAAAAATAAAAAAATAAAAATTTTAAAAAATAAATAAAAAAGAGGACATTTCTAAAGAGTAAATTCTGTTTGGTCGCATGGATTAAAATTATTTTATTGGGGGATAAAATAAAAAAAAGTATATTTAGAGTAAAGATTAAGATGGCAACACACTGCATAAATGCAATATCCATGCAAGTCATTAGTTGGAATTCCTAAAAAACTGGCGTGGCGTAGTGGGAGAGTGGCCGTGCGCAACCCGAGGGTCCCTGGTTCAATCCCCACCTAGTTCCAACCTCGTCATGTCCGTTGTGTCCTGAGCAAGACACTTCACCCTTGCTCCTGATGGCTGCTGGTTAGCGCCTCGCATGGCAGCTCCCGCCATCAGTGTGTGAATGTGTGTGTGAATGGGTAAATGTGGAAGTAATGTCAAAGCGCTTTGAGTACCTTGAAGGTAGAAAAGCGCTATACAAGTACAACCCATTTATCATTTATTTATCATTTATGTTTCGAGTCAGTTTAAAAATGTTTTTAAAAATGTTACTCAAACAACTTAGTCTGTATTCACTATGAATATTAAAGAATACTTTTGCATAATTTAAGTCTGAGCAAAAAGTTGTTGCATATCAGTTAATGTAATGAGTACAGTTATATTAATACTACTATTTTTGTTGTCAGCATATCATTTTTTAATTTTTTTTTTTTTTTTTTACTATTCAAATTCTTGTTGTGGATGCACAATATTTTTTTTTTCTGCTCCTCAAGACTGATGCTGATAATGTATTTATATGTTTTTTTTTCATTATTATTTAGATTTAAGTGTAGTTTGTGCACACAGGAAGGCAAGAAAGACTCAAGCAAAGGTGGATTTGACAAGCTGCACCTGTCGCTTTGTCCTGACAAAAGCCAGCATCTTCAACAATAGTAAAATGCTTGTCGTCTTCAGCAACTTTTTGCCAATTTTTAACTTTTTTTGCGACTAGTGTTGCGTTTGGACCAGATGTTCCTCCCAGGGAATTTAAGTTGCTGGTCACTCCCAAGTTCTTTTGATGACACATAAGCTGAGTTCTTTGACCACCAGACAGAATGGGTATTTTGTGATTTATTTTCAAAGCTTTGAAAATAAACGTGAGACCAATCCAGTACAGAAGCGTTCACTAGCGCAGCTAAAATGGTCTAATCTAAAATACGGAAAACTTCTCTTCTATAATGTGTCTCTCGGCCCCACCCTCGTTGTCCCTCCCTCCAGCCCGAACACATACCCATTGTCCTCCTCAGCTGGGCACAGGAACAGATAAGAGAAAGGAGTTATGTCTACTCCCTGCATACCACAAAATCAAGGTTGACACATACAGTACTTGAAGACAACCAAAAGAGAACAACAGGAAGAACACTAGGTGTCTTGTAATATGACTATGAAAGTAAAGAAGTAACACTTAAATATGGATATATGTAAATATCTGCCTCTGACACTAGCTTTAGGGCAGCTTCTTTAGCAGCAGATGTCTTCCTAGGCTTTCAAAACATTGTCCCAGGGATGCAGGCTTTTCAGGTGGCAGCATACGTTACAATAACCGAGACGAGACGTAATGAAGGCATGAATAATGATCTCAGCGATGGTGATGGTGGACAAAATGGGACAAATTTTAGCAATATTACGGAGATGAAAGAAGGCTGTTTCAGTAACTCTCTTAATGTGTGACTCAAATGAGAGAGTTGGGTCGGAGATAATACCCAGATTCTTTACCGAGTCGCTTTGTAAAATCGTTTTGTTGTCGAATGTTGAATAAGTTTAATACATGAACACACAATGAGATTCAACTGTTATGCTCCTTCAATGATTCAGAGTTTCACTTTTTATCTGAGTTCTTGGAGTGCGTATCCTGTATTAAAACATACCTGCCAACTACTCCGGTTTTCCCGTAATTAGTACGGTTTTCATCAACCTATTCCGGGTTACGGTTGCAGTGATAAAAAATACGGTTTTTCATTAATTTAAAAAAAAAAAAAAGTTTTAAGTTTTATTCACGAAATCGCGTAACAACAATGACAATCGACACTGCTTCCCGTAACTTCCTATCGAGCCATTCCGAATGCCATGCGTGAGGCTATTTATAGCACCGCTGCCAAGCACGAGGCCATTGTTTCCAAACGAGCGAACGATCATGGAATCAGCCGGAGAAAAATCGCAAACGAGTCTTAAACCGAAAAGAAAACTGCAGTCATTCCGTGAAGAATATTCAAAAGCCTATCCGGGAATAATTATCCGTTCCAAAAAGGGTGAAAACTACGCGAATTGCACCTTGCGCAGACAAGATTTTTTGATCGGACACGGAGGAATTAGCGATGTAAAAGACCACGTTGGGACAAAAAAACACAAGTCTAATGCCGTTGCTAGCGATACAAGTGGAAAACTTTCAACGTTTTCGGATTTTAGCCACAAAAAGGTAATGACACCAATGTTATCTATTGGAATTGTTTAGTACTGTTATACTGTTAAAAGTGTTTATACTATTTATGCTTTCAAGTCCAAGTTGAAGAAATCTTGTTAAATGTTGACAGCATAACTACCAAAATACAGAAGTATGTCCTTAATATTTTTGCAGTGCTATTTCTGTTGAAAAGTTAAAATGATTACATTAGAGATGTGATGTGCCACTTTTCAAGTGTCTGATGGCTTAAATTAATTTTCATTAATTGTTCATATTTTGAATTCTTTTGAAAGGCTTACAAAAAAACTACATTTGAATTGTAATTCCATGCTATTGACAGGACTATTAATTTTAGTGAAGTTAGCTTACCATGTTTACAGTATGATAATTGTGATAGAAATGTGAATTTTAGGCACAGAATATTTTTTACAATTGAACAAGGCAATAGATTATACAAGCTTGGACAGAAAGTTAATAATGACACCAATTTTTTTTTGAATGGAATTGTTTAGTACTGTTTTACCATTTGTTTACTGTAAAAAGTGTTTATACTGTTTATACTTTCAATTAACAAATTGAAGTCTTGTGAAAGGTTGACAGGATAACTGGCATTAACTGTCAAAATAATTTCAAACTATTGAAGTTATCTTACAGAATAAACATGTCAATCAACCCATATGATTTTTGCTGTAATATTTTTGTTTTGAAAAGTCACTGTGACTGATAGAAAAGTGATGGTTTTAGCAACATTTTAACCTGTCTGAATGCTAATAATCATTTTGCGTCGGGGGGGCGAAGGAACCCCCCACCAGGACTTTGTCCTGGACCTACCGGGGCCTGCGGCCCTTGGACCCTGGCTACTAGGTTTTTCTGATTTCAAAAGTTGGCAGGTATGTTAAAACCAAATTTCCTACAGATAAATTCTAACAAAACGGAAACTCTGATAATTGCTCCTGATAAAAAGATCCCCTTGATCAAGAACTCTCTTGGTGCTCTGCGTGCATCTGTTAAAAGCAGCCTCAGAAACCTTGGGGTTGTGTTGGATCAGTCCATGTCTTTGGAGGGTCACTGTGGTCAACAGACTAAAAACAGTTTTTATCATCTCAGAAATATTTCTAAAGTGAGAAAATTATTGTCAAAATTAGATCTCGAAATGATCATTCACACGTTCATTTAGTCTTTTATTGGCTATTGCAATTCTGTTTTCACTCTTTTCAACAAGTCAACGCTAAAGACACTTTAGACGGTACAAAATGCGTCTGCCAGACTTTTGACCGTTGCACCCAGAACAGCCCGTATTACCCCCATTTTATCCAGTCTTCATTGACTTCCAGTTAAAATTCCGCATTGAGTTTAAGAGTTGAGTTCTGACATTCCGCGTGTTGCATGGTGGGGCTCCCCAGTACATCACTGACTTGTTATGCCCCTACTCTTCCGGGCGCAGCCTCCGGTCTTCAGGCCAGGGTCTTCTAAAGATCCCAAAAACTCGTTTTAAAACCCGTGGAGACCTGGCATTACAGGCTATAGCTCCCAGACTCTGGAGCAACTTGCACCAGTCCCTCCGGGATCTTGACTGTGTTGAAACTTTTAAGAAACATTTGAAAACTTCTCTTTTTAGTAAAGCTTTTAGTTAATGCACCTTTTACCTATCAATTTTAATCCACTTTGTATCCTTTTTATGATACGTTTTAATTTACCGTATTTTTCGGAGTATAAGTCGCATCGGAGTATAAGTCGCACCTGCCGAAAATGCATAATAAAGAAGGAAAAAAACATATATAAGTCGCACTGGAGCCTGGCCAAACCATGAAAAAAACTGCGACTTATAGTCCGAAAAATACGGTAATTGTTGTTTTACTTCACCTATGTTTTGTACAGCGCTTTGTGATTTTATCTGTTAAAATCACTTTATAAATAAAATTCACTTACTAACTTACACACAGAAGTACCAAGAGTTGGTACAGTATTGATTTAAATGTAAAAAGTACCCAAGCCCACCTAATTGAAGGTTTTTTTTGTTTTTTGAATCTGAGTTTTTTTTAATATTTTGATTTATCGGTGTGACGTTCCTCATGTATGGATCTATCAATCGTGCATTCCTAATTCGTATTATTATTATTAGGGCCCGCAATGGCCCATTGCAAAAGGACTCCCGAAGGGAGTCCTTATGCAATGGGACATAAGGACCTATTGTTATTCGTTCGTTTTATTATTCTTTATTCTTCCGCCGCCACAACAAACTGTAATTTGACCCACTTAACATGCTTCAAAACTCACCATATTTGACCCACACATCAGGACTTGCGAAAATTACCTTTTTTTAAAAAAACCGAACCCCACAACTCAAAATTGCGCTCTAGCGCCCCCTAGGAAAAAAAAAAACTAGACTGCCTATATCTCCCACTAGGAAGATCGGAGAGACATGAAACAAAAACCTGTATGTAGGTTTGACTTAGGCCTAGTTTTCATAATTGTATATCCTCGGGCAAAAATCAACAGGAAGTTGGCAATTCCCCCTTCAAGACAAAAAAGTACTAAAAACAGTCACTTTTGCCTCTTTGAGCTGTAATTTGACCCTCTTAACATGCTTCAAAACTCACCGAACTGAACACACACATCAGGACTGGCAAAAATTGCGATCTAATAAAGAAACCTAACCCCAAATTTAAAAATTGCGCTCTACAGCAATTTTTGAATAAAACGGAGAAAAAACTGCTCCTCGGAAGAAAAAAATGACAAAACTGCATGTAACTCCCACTGGGAAGGTCGGAGAGACATGAAACAAAAACCTTTCCGTAGGTCTCACTTAGACCTATATTTCATAAATTGACAACCCCCAGCAAAAATATACAGGAAGTTTGCTATTCCCCCTTCAACACAACATTTTTGTAAAAACCCGTCACCTTTCTTCAAACATTATCTCCTCTGAGCGCGTTTGTTGTTTCGGCTTCAAACTAACACAGGAGAGAGATTGAACCCTTCTGATTAAAAGTTGATGAAAGAGTTGTGATACCTGCTCCGGTTTTGATTTTATGACCCTTCAAAGACCCGCTGCACTGATGCTCCTGCGGTGCTGTTTTTTTAAGATGGCTGCTCAAAAGCAGGAAGCACCAACGTGCCCACACAATGCAGACAAGGTAGGTACACTAGACAAAAGTCTTGGGACACTTCAGACTACAAGTAGACAAAAGTATTGGGACACTTAGGACTAGCACCTGCCAAATACGCGGGCCCGTCCAACGCTGCTTGCAGCTTTAATTTAGTTTGTTATTAGTGCCACATACAGTACAGGCCAAACGTTTGGACACACCTCCTCCTCATTCAATGTGTTTTCTTTGTTTTCATGACTATTTACATTGTAGATTGTCACTAAAGGCATCAAAACTATGAATGAACACGTGGAGTTATGTACTTAACAAAAAAAGGTGAAACAACTAAAAACATGTTTTATATTCTAGTTTCTTCAAAATAGCCACCCTTTGCTCTGATTACCGCTTTGCACACTCTTGGCATTCTCTCGATGAGCTTCAAGCACACCTGTGAGGTGAAAGCCATTTCAGGCGACTACCTCTTGAAGCTCATCGAGGGAATGCCAAGAGTGTGCAAAAAAAGTAATTAGAGCAAAAGGTGGTTATTTTGAAGAAACTAGATAACAAAACATGTTTTCAGTTATTTCACCTTTTTTTGTTAGAGGGGAACATTATCATAATTTCAGAAGGGTTAAAACCATTAAAAATCAGTTCCCAGTGGCTTATTTTATTTTTCGAAGTTTTTTTTCAAAATTTTACCCATCACGCAATATCCCTAAAAAAAAGCTTCAAAGTGCCTGATTTTAACCATCGTTATATACACCCGTCCATTTTCCTGTGACGTCAGCAAGGTATAGCGACATTAGCTCGGATTCAGACTCGGATTTCAGCGGCTTAACACTGTCTGATAAGATAATTACTAACAACTATGAACTAGGTTTACAGCATATGAAATACATTTGGCAACAACATGCACTTTGAGAGTGCAGACAGCCCAATTCAGGCGCGCTAAGAACATATATTTTTCCACGATTTCAGCACTCAGGTTAACCATACCTAAATAGACACAAAATACTGCATTACACAATCAATCATTACCCGAATGTACTCGAATGATTGAAAAAAAAAAAAGTTTTTAAGCTAAATTATTGGTAAACACAGTTTATGTATAATATTTTACGTAAAACCGCGAGTAATGAATAAAGTTTTCATCAATTAATATATTCTGTAGACATACCCTCATCCGCTTTCTTTTCCTGAAAGCTGATCTGTCCAGTTTTGGAGTTGATGTCAGCAGGCCAGGGAAGCTAGGGTCGATATTCTTCTCTTGATCATCTTCGGTGGCATAAGGGACGGTGTGAGCCAAGACATCCAGGGGGTTTAGCTCGCTCGTCTGCGGGAACAAACTGCCGCCATTGCTTGCCGTGCTACCGAGGTCCTTTGTCCCTGAATAGCTCACACACTCCGGCAGATTCAATGGGGGTCTGGCGGCAGATTTCTTTGACTTTATCGTTGGAAATGCATCTGCTTTGAGTGTCGCAGGATATCCACACATTCTTGCCATCTCTGTCGTAGCATAGCTTTCGTCGGTAAAGTGTGCGGAACAAACGTCCAATTTCTTGCCACTTTCGCATCTTTGGGCCACTGGTGCAACTTGAATCCGTCCCTGTTCGTGTTGTTACACCCTCCGACAACACACCGACGAGGCATGATGTCTCCAAGGTACGGAAAACAGTCGAAAAAACGGAAAATAACAGAGCTGATTTGACTCGGTGTTTGAGAAAATGGCGGATTGCTTCCCGTTGTGACGTCATCGCTCCGAGAGCGAATATTAGAAAGGCGTTTAATTCGCCAAAATTCACCCATTTAGAGTTCGGAAATCGGTTAAAAAAATATATGGTCTTTTTTCTGCAACATCAAGGTATATATTGACGCTTACATAGGTCTGGTGATAATGTTCCCCTTTAACAAAAAAAGGTGAAACAACTAAAAACATGTTTTATATTCTAGTTTCTTCAAAATAGCCACCCTTTGCTCTGATTACCGCTTTGCACACTCTTGGCATTCTCTCGATGAGCTTCAAGCACACCTGTGAAGTGAAAGCCATTTCAGGCGACTACCTCTTGAAGCTCATCGAGGGAATGCCAAGTGTGTGCAAAAAAAGTAATTAGAGCAAAAGGTGGTTATTTTGAAGAAACTAGATAATAAAACATGTTTTCAGTTATTTCACCTTTTTTTGTTAAAGGGGAACATTATCACAATTTCAGAAGGGTTAAAACCATTAAAAATCAGTTCCCAGTGGCTTATTTTATTTTTCAAAGTTTTTTTCAAAATTTTACCCATCACGCAATATCCCTAAAAAAAAGCTTCAAAGTGCCTGATTTTAACCATCGTTATATACACCCGTCCATTTTCCTGTGACGTCAGCAAGGTATAGCGACATTAGCTCGGATTCAGACTCTGATTTCAGCGGCTTAACACTGTCTGATAAGATAATTACTAACAACTATGAACTAGGTTTACAGCATATGAAATACATTTGGCAACAACATGCACTTTGAGAGTGCAGACAGCCCAATTCAGGCGCGCTAAGAACATATATTTTTGCACGATTTCAGCACTCAGGTTAACCATACCTAAATAGACACAAAATACTGCATTACACAAGACTACCCGAATGTACTCGAATGATTGAAAAAAAAAAATGTTTTTAAGCTAAATTATTGGTAAACACAGTTTATGTATAATAATTTACGTAAAACCGCGAGTAATGAATAAAGTTTTCATCAATTAATATATTCTGTAGACATACCCTCATCCGCTCTCTTTTCCTGAAAGCTGATCCGTCCAGTTTTGGAGTTGATGTCAGCAGGCCAGGGAAGCTAGGGTCGATATTCTTCTCTTGATCATCTTCGGTGGCATAAGAGACGGTGTGAGCCAAGACATCCAGGGGGGTTTAGCTCGCTCGTCTGCGGGAACAAACTGCCGCCATTGCTTGCCGTGCTACCGAGGTCCTTTGTCCCTGAATAGCTCACACACTCCGGCAGATTCAATGGGGGTCTGGCGGCAGATTTCTTTGACTTTATCGTTGGAAATGCATCTGCTTTGAGTGTCGCAGGATATCCACACATTCTTGCCATCTCTGTCGTAGCATAGCTTTCGTTGGTAAAGTGTGCGGAACAAACGTCCAATTTCTTGCCACTTTCGCATCTTTGGGCCACTGGTGCAACTTGAATCCGTCCCTGTTGGTGTTGTTACACCCTCCGACAACACACCGACGAGGCATGATGTCTCCAAGGTACGGAAAACAGTCGAAAAAACGGAAAATAACAGAGCTGATTTGACTCGGTGTTTGAGAAAATGGCGGATTGCTTCCCGTTGTGACGTCATCGCTCCGAGAGCGAATATTAGAAAGGCGTTTAATTCGCCAAAATTCACCCATTTAGAGTTCGGAAATCGGTTAAAAAAATATATGGTCTTTTTTCTGCAACATCAAGGTATATATTGACGCTTACATAGGTCTGGTGATAATGTTCCCCTTTAACAAAAAAAGGTGAAACAACTGAAAACATGTTTTATATTCTAGTTTCTTCAAAATATCCACCCTTTGTTCTGATTACTGCTTTGCACACTCTTGGCATTCTCTCGATGAGCTTCAAGCACACCTGTGAAGTGAAAGCCATTTCAGGCGACTACCTCTTGAAGCTCATCGAGAGAATGCCAAGAGTGTGCAAAAAAAAATGGCTATTTTGAAGAAACTAGAATATAAAACATGTTTTTATTTATTTTACCTTTTTTTGTTAAGTACACAACTCCACATGTGTTCATTCATAGTTTTGATGCCTTCAGTGACAATCTACAATGTAAATAGTCATGGAAATAAAGAAAACGCATTGAATGAGAAGGTGTGTCCAAACTTTTGGCCTGTACTGTACATATCAAATAACCAACGCAGTATAATAATCATTATTAATAGTAGTACAGTAATAGCAATCAAATTCAAATACAGGATATTATATAATATATGTATTTGTGTAATCCCTCACAGGATGTGTCCTTGTATCAGAGAAACATTACACCATGTTAGTTTAACCTATTTTACACATTTTGCATGCTCGTTTTCCCGGCTTTAATTATGCATGAGGGTGCTCCGCGGGGAGAAACGTGACCATTAGCATAGATGATAGGTGGGCTCCAGCCGCTTTCCCACCTCTGGCTCGTCCTTGGAACCGGCCCGAGAACCTGACTGTTCGTCAATAGCAGGTCATTTTATCCAGGGTTGCTCAGTTGGACTACACACACGTCTCCAAGCTCTGCTAATGACACCTGGAGACGTCCTCCAGAGACATCCCAGGCCAAATATAATCCCGACGCTATCTGGCCAACTCTGACCGAAAAAAAAAAAGTGCAATTAGAAACACCTCAGTTCGAAAGGCGACACCGTTAACGTTTGACAGAGGAAGCAGTCAAGACGCTCCCTGAGAACATTAACATCACGTCGCTGTGTTTTGGCTTAGTTGTGACAATTGAGGTTATGTGGATAAAAAAGTGCTTGTTGAGGTTAGAATAATTTCCTGTAGCAACAATGAATTATGACTTTGTGTTTGGCAAGCCGTCACAAAAGCTCATGTTTTTTGGGATGGACTTTGCTGTTTTAAAAACACTACCCAAATCATGTCACTCTATGTGTATTTTCCCTTTTTATATATCCTTTTCCCAGAAAAAAAATGTATCATTACCACATTTTCCTTTTGTTTATCCTTAGATTATGACTCATGTCAGCGTAGGTGGTGGATTTTTCCTGGGAATATTGAGTCACAAATGACGCCAACGTTTTCTGGTATTGTTGAGTAATTAATTTGCAATAATAAGCAGTTATGTGCGTACAGGGGAAGAAGACGGCACAGACAGGAGGGACGTTGTTTTAGCTCTATTTATTATTATTATTTTATATATATATATATATACAGGTAAAAGCCAGTAAATTAGAATATTTTGAAAAACTTGATTTATTTCAGTAATTGCATTCAAAAGGTGTAACTTGTACATTATATTTATTCATTGCACACAGACTGATGCATTCAAATGTTTATTTCATTTAATTTTGATGATTTGAAGTGGCAACAAATGAAAATCCAAAATTCCGTGTGTCACAAAATTAGAATATTACTTAAGGCTAATACAAAAAAGGGATTTTTAGAAATGTTGGCCAACTGAAAAGTATGAAAATGAAAAATATGAGCATGTACAATACTCAATACTTGGTTGGAGCTCCTTTTGCCTCAATTACTGCGTTAATGCGGCGTGGCATGGAGTCGATGAGTTTCTGGCACTGCTCAGGTGTTATGAGAGCCCAGGTTGCTCTGATAGTGGCCTTCAACTCTTCTGCGTTTTTGGGTCTGGCATTCTGCATCTTCCTTTTCACAATACCCCACAGATTTTCTATGGGGCTAAGGTCAGGGGAGTTGGCGGGCCAATTTAGAACAGAAATACCATGGTCCGTAAACCAGGCACGGGTAGATTTTGCGCTGTGTGCAGGCGCCAAGTCCTGTTGGAACTTGAAATCTCCATCTCCATAGAGCAGGTCAGCAGCAGGAAGCATGAAGTGCTCTAAAACTTGCTGGTAGACGGCTGCGTTGACCCTGGATCTCAGGAAACAGAGTGGACCGACACCAGCAGATGACATGGCACCCCAAACCATCACCCAACCATGCAAATTTTGCATTTCCTTTGGAAATCGAGGTCCCAGAGTCTGGAGGAATACAGGAGAGGCACAGGATCCACGTTGCCTGAAGTCTAGTGTAAAGTTTCCACCATCAGTGATGGTTTGGGGTGCCATGTCATCTGCTGGTGTCGGTCCACTCTGTTTCCTGAGATCCAGGGTCAACGCAGCCGTCTACCAGCAAGTTTTAGAGCACTTCATGCTTCCTGCTGCTGACCTGCTCTATGGAGATGGAGATTTCAAGTTCCAACAGGACTTGGCGCCTGCACACAGCGCAAAATCTACCCGTGCCTGGTTTACGGACCATGGTATTTCTGTTCTAAATTGGCCCGCCAACTCCCCTGACCTTAGCCCCATAGAAAATCTGTGGGGTATTGTGAAAAGGAAGATGCAGAATGCCAGACCCAAAAACGCAGAAGAGTTGAAGGCCACTATCAGAGCAACCTGGGCTCTCATAACACCTGAGCAGTGCCAGAAACTCATCGACTCCATGCCACGCCGCATTAACGCAGTAATTGAGGCAAAAGGAGCTCCAACCAAGTATTGAGTATTGTACATGCTCATATTTTTCATTTTCATACTTTTCAGTTGGCCTACATTTCTAAAAATCCCTTTTTTGTATTAGCCTTAAGTAATATTCTAATTTTGTGACACACGGAATTTTGGATTTTCATTTGTTGCCACTTCAAATCATCAAAATTAAATGAAATAAACATTTGAATGCATCAGTCTGTGTGCAATGAATAAATATAATGTACAAGTTACACCTTTTGAATGCAATTACTGAAATAAATCAAGTTTTTCAAAATATTCTAATTTACTGGCTTTTACCTGTGTATATATACAAAAGTATGGAGTGTGAAACTAATCCAAATGTGTATGTGTGCGGCTATGTGTGGAGATTAACTGAGTGTTGAGCGAGGTGCGGAAGTCCAAGGAGGGGCAAGACAAGCTCGGAGGTCCGTGAGACAGGCAGGTAGTCGGGGGAAATAGCGAGGCGTCAAAGTCCGTGTCCAGGCGGGAGGTTGAGATCCAATATGCAGCCAGGGAACCAGAGGGAACACGGGAAGACGAGACACACAGCTCGTGACGTGGGAACGAAGGTAGGCTATAGGGAGGCGACAAGGAGGAACACGAGACATATGAACATGGAGGGGGAGAAACAGAGAGAGAAAGAGTGCAGAGAGCTTAATAGATTTGGTTTACTGTACAGGACAGGTCGCTACGTTCTGGCACAGGATAGCAGGTTGCGCTGGCTTAAGAAGGCAGGAGAGCTCATCAGCGAAAGGTGTGTAGATTGCTGATTGGTGATTGGATGCAGTAAGAGTGTCGCACGCCGGTGCGCTCTTGTAGGTGCACCCAGCGCGGCGCACAGATGAATGCGCACTGGGGTGCGCTCGGGCCGTAACATAGGCAGTTTCATTCGAAACAGATTCATTAAAGACAGCAAAATAGATTATCATTAACTTTATGTAACTTTAACACCGGGGTGCCCCAACTTTTTCCACTGAGCGAGGGCCACAGAATGACAAGTCAATCATTGTGGGGGCCTTTTTGGGAGTTTTCTGACATGGACTTGTTTCTTCAGCATTGTCCACAGGTTTAAGTCAGGACTTTGGGAAGGCCATTCTAAAACCTTAATTCTAGCCTGATTTAGCCATTCCTTAACCACTTTTGATGTGTGTTTGGGGTCATTATGCTGTTGGAGCGCCCAACTGCGCCCGAGACCCAACCCCCGGGCTGATGATTTTAGGTTGTCCTGAAGAATTTGGGGGTAATTCTCCTTTTTCATTGTCCCATTTACTCTATGTAAAGCACCAGTTCCATTGGCAGCAAAACAGGCCCAGCGCATAATATTACCACCACTATGCTTGACGGTAGGTGTGGTGTTCCTGGGATTAAAGGTTTCACCTTTTCTCCTCCAAACATATTGCTGGGTATTGTTAAACAGCTCAATTTGTGTTTCATCTGACATCACATGGACGAAGATAAGACCTTCTGGAGGAAAGTTCTGTAGTCAGATGAAACAAAAATGTAGCTGTTTGGCCACAATACCCAGCAATATGTTTGGAGGAGAAAAGGTGATGCCTTTAATCCTAAGAACACCACTCCTACCGTCAATCATGGTGGTGGTAGTATTATGCACTGGGCCTGATTTGCTGCCAATGGTGCTTTACAGAGAGTAAATGAGACAATGAAAAAGGAGGATTACCTCCAAATTCTTCAGGACAACCTAAAATCATCAGCCCGGAGGTTGCGTCATGTCAGAAAACCAACAAATTTAGCTCAACTGCACCAATTTTGTCAAGAGGAGTGGTCAAAAATTCAACCAGAAGCTTGCCAGAAGCTTACTGTCAAGCATGGTGGTGGTAGTATTATGCTCTGGGCCTGTTTTGCTGCCAATGGAACTGGTGCTTTAAATGGGACAATGAAAAAGGAGGATTACCTCCAAATTCTTCAGGACAACATAAAATCATCAGCCCGGAGGTTTTAGGTGGAATTATTTCCCATTCTTGCTTGATGTACAACTTAAGTTGTTCAACAGTCCGGGGTCTCCGTTGTCATATTTTAGGCTTCATAATGCGCCACACATTTTCAATGGGAGACAGGTCTGGACTACAGGCAGGCCAGTCTAGTACCCGCACTCTTTTACTACGAAGCCACGCTGTTGTAAAAACGTGCAGAATGTGGCTTGGTATTGTCTTGCTGAAATAAGCAGGGGTGTCCATGATAACGTTGCTTGAATGGCAATGTATGTTGCTCCAAAACCTGTATGTACCTTTCAGCATTAATGGTGCCTTCACAGATGTGTAAGTTACCCATGCCTTTGGCACTAATACACCCCCATACCATCACAGATGCTGGCTTTTCAACTTTGCGCCTAGAACAATCTGGATGGTTCTTTTCCTCTTTGGTCCGGAGGACACGACGTCCACAATTTCCAAAAACAATTTGAAATGTGGACTCGTTAGACCACACAACACTTTTCCACTTTGCATCAGTCCATCTTCGATGAGCTTGGGCCCAGTGAAGCCGGCGGCGTTTCTGGGTGTTGTTGATAAATGGCTTTCGCTTTGCATAGTACAGTTTTAACTTGCACTTACAGATGTAGCGACGAACTGTAGTTACTGACAGTGGTTTTCTGAAGTGTTCCTGAGCCCATATGGTGATATCCTTTACACACCGATGTCGGTTTTTGATGCAGGGATCGAAGTTCACGGGCATTCAATGTTGGTTTTTGGCCTTGCCGCTTACGTGCAGTGATTCCTCCAGATTCTCTGAACCTTTTGATGATATTACAGACCGTAGATGGCGAAATCCCTAAATTCCTTGCAATAGCTCGTTGAGAAATGTTGTCTGTTGGACAATTTGCTCCCGCGTTTGTTCACAAAGTAGTGACCCTCGCCCCGTTCTTGTTTGTCAATGACTGAGCATTTCATGGAAGCTGCTTTTATACCCAATCATGGCACCCACCTGTTCCCAATTAGCCTGTTCGCCTGTGGGATGTTCCAAATACGTTTTTGACGAGCATTCCTCAACTTTCTCAGTCTTTTTTGCCACTTCTGCCAGCTTTTTTGAAACATGTTGCAGGCATCAAATTCCAAATGAGCAAAAAAAATAGCAAAGTTTACCAGTTCGAATGTTAAGTGTCTTGTCTTTGCAGTTTATTCCATTAAATATAAGTTGAAGAGGATTTGCAAATCATTGTATTTTGTTTGTATTTACCAGAGGTGGGACCAAGTCATTGTTTTGCAAGTCACAAGTAAGTCTCAAGTCTTTGCCCTCAAGTCCGAGTCAAGTCCCGAGTCAAGACAGGCAAGCCCCGAGTCAAGTCCAAAGTCAAGACTGGAAAGTCTCAAGTCAAGTCCTAAGTCCTGCATTTTGAGTTTCGAGTCCTTTCAAGTCCTTTTAACCACAGACTAATATATTAACACAGATTGTGTATGCTTTTCAAACGCTGTATTCATTTATTAAAACAAGTGCATTTTAAATTGCAGGAAAGAAAATTGTGCTGACATTGCACTTTATAATAGCACTATTAACCAGTCATTTTAAACATTAACTCATTCCTTTACAGAACAAATACATTGAAAAATAAAGTGCAAATGTACTTATTTGTACAAAAGTGTTAACATTGAAAAAACATGACATATGCGTGAACATAACAAAAAAGTTGTACTTTTTATATGTCAGGGCCCTATGCTGCATTGCATTTGCAAAAGACCAAATTAGCCAAGAGTCTGTCAGTCATTTGTGCACGATGGGGGCGTAGTATGATGCCACCATGGCTGAAAACTCGCTCCACTGGAGCACTGGAGGCAGGCACTGCCAAGACTCTCATGGCCACTCGGAACAGTGAAGGAAGAGTCTTCATGTTCAATGCCCAGAACAAAAGGGGGGGAGAGTTTTTTTGGGTTGGTGCACTACTTGTAAGTGTATCTTGTGTTTTTTATGTTGATTTAATTTAAAAAAAATAAAAAAAATAAAAAATATTTCTTGTGCGGCCCGATACCAATCGATCCACGGACCAGTACCGGGCCGCGGCCCGGTGGTTGGGGACCACTGAGGTAAACAACCAACAGTATGTCAGAAAGCTAGCTAAAACGGTACACATATTCATAATATAGTATACATTTTAACTGACCTTTATTTGACTATTTTTGTCTTTTTTTAGGTGGCTAAAATACGCGGTGCTGCTGACCGCCGTCTAACGTTACGTGTGATATATTGACTAACGTAACCCTGCTTAAAAAAAATCACTGAACAAAAAGTATGAATAAGGTAGTGAACTGCAACAGATTCCCGTGTTTGCAATAACGTTATAACGTTAGCAGTGAGTTTACAGCCTCACTGATTTAACTACACAGCAAATAAAAGTCACGTTACTTAGCCAATAAACGTTAGCTTACATTCAAAACTTACCCTTCTTTGTGCAACTTCAAATGCCGGACGAAGTTGGAAGTTGTTGCCTCTCCATCAGTCATTTTCGAACCGCATGTGTTGCATACTGCAAACCGTTTTGTGTTGACCACCTCGTAATTTTTATACCCAAACAAAAGTATTTTAGGTATCATTTTTTGTTCACTGGCGTGTGGTTTGGACATGTCTTCTTCGTTGGTTGTCCTGCAATTTGATTGGATGAATGCTGTGTGATGAAAACAAAGTAGATCTAATTTGATTGGCTGTTGTACTGAGAGCACACCAGCTGACACACGCAACGCTGATAGACAAGTACACAATGAAAAATACGGAGCGCTCCCGAATAACTTTTTCATCTTTGGGTTTTGGGGAAAGTAGCAAGTCGTGTCAAGTCATGTCAATTCAAAAGGCTCAAGTCCAAGTGAAGTCACAAGTCATTGATGTTAAAGTCTAAGTCGAGTTGCAAGTCTTTTTTACATTTTGTCAAGTCGAGTCTAAAGTCATCAAATTCATGACTCGAGTCTGACTCGAGTCCAAGTCATGTGACTCGAGTCCACACCTCTGGTATTTACGATTTACAGAACGTGCCAACTTCACTGGTTTTGTATGTACGTAAGAGTCTGGGTGTTTGACCTTTGAGTTTCTTTCCATTAGGATTGAAAACTTGGCAGTATTAGGGCGTAATGTTCACACTAATGCAGCACATCCTGTCTTGTCTCTGCGGGCCATTTAGCGCACTAAGACTAGCATTTGAAAAAAAATACTTGCCTTGTTATAGAAAGTTTAATGTCATGTGCAATTGTTTGCCCCCCCCCCCCGTTATGAATATTAAAAAGTTGCTATTAAAATTGCATGTCGCGTCGGCGGGTTGTTGATCACGTTGAGAACGCCAATGCAAATTGGACTGTCTTCCCTGTCAAGGCCCAGGATGAATAATGTACTTGTGTTGTATATTCAAGCAGCACACCATTGACAGTCAATTAACAAGTTTGATTGGTGTGTGAACTCATTCTTTTGAACTGTTAATTTTATGTAAATAGTATTCGCTTCCCCCCCCGACGCCCGCCCACCCCTCTTCTCTCGCAGCCAGGTTCGCCACAGGAAGACGTGCCCCCTCCACCAACAAACCCCCCCCCCCCCCCCCCCCTCCACCCCCCTCAATTCCACCTCCCACTAAGAGTAACCAGAACAGGATTGTCAATAATTGATCATCACACACCTGCTTGCTTGCAGCAATGGGAGTCTGCCTTTAACAGCCACAAGGGCCCCTCTGTTAGAGCCTTTTGATATTCAAATTGACAAATGGTCGCCAACCTTTTTATGAATTTAAAATGGGGCGGAAATCTTTTCATAGGGATGTGCTTTAAAGATTCCGGCCACCCCCGTCCAAGCCATGATGTCATGACTGGGACTTTGGCTTGGTTTGTTCTCCCGTGGTGCAAATGAGCATTTGGACCAGACATGGCGTGAAGGTGAAGACATTATTTATTTTAAACTATCAAAAAAGGAATAAACAAAAAGCGCGCACAGTGGCGTAGAATAAAACTAGACTTTAAACACAAAACTTGCACATTGGCAGAAACTATGAACAATTAAACAAAACACTAACTGTGGCTTAACAAACAAAAACTTACTTGGCATGGAACCGGCATGAAAAAAAAGAGTAGCAAGGGTCATCAGGGTGTGGAGAGTGTGCAGGAGCATAAATGTGGTGATGTCGTCAGAACGAACAACAGAAAATGAATGAACTTAAATACTATGGACATGATTAGTGAAAGCAGGTGCGTGACTCGAAACGTGAAACAGGTGCGTGACGTGACAGGTGAAAACTAATGGTTGCTATGGTGACAAGAGTGCACAATGAGTCCAAACGTGGAACAGGTGCGTGACGTGACAGGTGAAACTAATGGTTGCTATGGTGACAAAACAAAAAGTGCACAAAAAGTCCAAAATTTAAACCGAACATTACTAAAACAAAACATGATCACACAGACATGACACATGAGAGCGGATGTGATCACTTTTGACGGCTCCTAAACAAAATGCCGACGACAATTTGTTGCCAAGGTTTTTGAATCCCTACTATATCAAAACCGTTTTCAGTTCATACCTTAGTACACTTCAAAATGTCTAAAAAAAAAAATAATCCAAAAAGTCAGGGAAGCTTCATCAATGCAGTGTTGTAAAAACCCCGTTTCCATATGAGTTGGGAAACTGTGTTAGATGTAAATATAAACGGAATGCAATGATTTGCTAATCATTTTCAACCCATATTCAGTTGAATATGCTACAAAGACAACATATTTGATGTTCAAACTGATAAACATTTTTTTTGTTGTTGCAAATAATCATTAACTTTAGAACACGTGACAAAGAAGTTGGGAAAGGTGGCAATAAATACTGATAAAGTTGAGGAATGCTCATCAAACACTTATTTGGAACATCCCACGGGTGAACAGGCAAATTGGGAACAGGTGGGTGCCATGATTGGGTATAAAAGTAGATTCCATGAAATGCTCAGTCATTCACAAACAAGGACGGGGCGAGGGTCACCACTTTGTCATCAAATGCGTGAGCAAATTGTTGAACAGTTTAAGAAAAACCTTTCTCAAGCAGCTATTGCAAGGAATTTAGGGATTTCACCATCTACGGTCCGTAATATCATCAAAGGGTTCAGAGAATCTGGAGAAATCACTGCACGTAAGCAGCTAAGCACGTGACCTTCGATCCCTCAGGCTGTACTGCATCAACAAGCGACGTCAGTGTGTAAAGGATATCACCGCATGGGCTCAGGAACACTTCAGAAACCAACTGTCAGTAACTACAGTTGGTCGCTACATCTGTAAGTGCAAGTTAAAACTCTCCTATGCAAGGCAAAAACCGTTTATCAACAACACCCAGAAACGCCGTCGGCTTCAATGGGCCTGAGCTCATCTAAGATGGACTGATACAAAGTGGAAAAGTGTTCTGTAGACTGACAAGTCCACATTTCAAATTGTTTTTGGAAACTGTGGACGTCGTGTCCTCCGGACCAAAGAGGAAAAGAACCATCCGGATTGTTATAGGCGCAAAGTTGAAAAGCCAGCATCTGTGATGGTATGGGGGTGTATTAGTGCCCAAGACATGGGTAACTTACACATCTGTGAAGGCGCCATTAATGCTGAAAGGTACATACAGGTTTTGGAGCAACATATGTTGCCATCCAAGCAACGTTATCATGGACGCCCCTGCTTATTTCAGCAAGACAATGCCAAGCCACGTGTTACATCAACGTGGCTTCATAGTAAAAGAGTGCGGGTACTAGACCGGCATGCCTGTAGTCCAGACATGTCTCCCATTGAAAATGTGTGGCGCATTATGAAGCCTAAAATACCACAACGGAGACCCCCGGACTGTTGAACAACTTAAGCTGTACATCAAGCAAGAATGGGAAAGAATTCCACCTGAGAAGCTTAAAAAATGTGTCTCCTCAGTTCCCAAACGTTTACTGAGTGTTGTTAAAAGGAACATGCTCTTTCCCAACTACTTTGGCACGTGTTGCAGCCATGAAATTCCAAGTTAATTATTATTTGCAAGAAAAAAATAAAGTTTATGAGTTTGAACATCAAATATCTTGTCTTTGTAGCATATTTGTTATGATCCGCTGCCCGGATCATATTTCTGTTTGGGTTTTCTGTTAGTCTTGGACTCATTTTGTTCCTGTCTGTGCACCTTTTGAGTTGGTTACCATAGTTACTTATTAATTCCACCTGCCGCTTGTGTTTCTGACGCGCACCTGTTGTAATCACAGACGCTATTTAAGCCCACCTTTGTTCATCACTCGTTCTGCTTTCTTTGTTTTTGCATCACGCGACTGCCACGTAAGTTCGTTCTTGTTTCCTGGACTCAGCTAAATTCCATAGTCTGTGCTAAGTGTTAGCCTTAGCTTCCGGTGCGTTCGGCACCTCTTCCTGTCGGTTTGTTTTCTGTTTTGTACCAGTTTTGTGTTATTTTATTATTAAATCAAGTTATTACCTGCAAGTCCTGTCCGGATTCGTCCCTTGCATCTTGGGAGAACAAACCCCCGCATCACCATGCGCACCCCCACGTGACAATATTGAACTGAATATGGGTTGAAAAGGATTTGCAAATCATTGTATTCCGTTTATATTTACATCTAACACAATTTCCCAACTCATATGGAACTGGGGTTTGTACTAATTACAGTGTTATTTGTACCAAAGTAAATGCTGAACTCTCCCGAGATCAGTCCCATTTCTCGCATTATAATTCCAGGGTGTGTCTTCCCTAACAAGTAAAGGACCTTGTCTTAGTGTGCATCAATTGAACCGTATCTTGATCCTCCCCTGGGATTTGCTCATGCACACGTTTTCCCTGCACGGGGCCAGCAAATGATCAGCATGTCACCAGCAGATATTTGCATTGACCAACACGTTAGAGCCCAGCACAAATGCCATCCTGCTACAAAGCCTCCGCGTGTCTCTAAAGACCTGACCCCCGTGATACCACCCCTCATCCTTACTCGTCTCTCTGCATTAAACAGATAGATCCCAGCCCCGTGGTTTGGTTATGCAGGACACATCCTGCTAACAAAGGCATTTAATGGAGAATTAGCTCATTATCACATGGTTAATTATGCTTATAAATAGCAGTGGTGTTGCTGAGACCCGCTGGCAGGTTACTCAAAGTACCTGATTTGTTTTTAGAGCTGTTAAATAAAAAGTGTCAGTAATGAAAAAAGCTGAAAATCGTGAGGCGGGCCTTGTTGATTAATGCTACTCAAGAGTATAATTGATGTTAATTTGACAATAGCACCTAGTAGGTTTGAAAACATGTTGCTAAGTTTGCCTTTGAGATATGCGGTGTTGTAATAGAACTTTTCTTATTTGTGAAAAAAGCAACATTTACAAAACCCCAAACCGGTGAAATTGGCACGTTGTGTAAATGGTAAATAAAAACAGAATATAATAATGTGCAAATCATTTTCGACTTATATTTAATAAAATAGACTGCAAAGACAAGATATTTAATGTTCGAACTGAGAAACGTTATTTTTTTTTTGCAAATAATGATTAACTTAGAATTTAATGGCAGCAACACATTGCAAAAAAGTTGGAACGGGGGCATTTTTACCACTGTGTTACATGGCCTTTCCTTTTAACACTCAGTAAATGTTTGGGAACTGATGAGACCATTTTTTAAGCTTTTCAGGTGGAATTCTTTCCCATTCTTGCTTGATGTACAGCTTAAGTTGCACATCTCTGCGCTGCTGACCCGTCTCCGCTCGGGATGGTGTCCTGCTGGCCCCACTATGGACTGGACTCTTACTATTATGTTGGATCCACTATGGACTGAACTCTCACAATATTATGTCAGACCCACTCGACATCCATTGCTTTCGGTCTCCCCTAGAGGGGGGGGGGTTACCCACATATGCGGTCCTCTCCAAGGTTTCTCATAGTCATTCACATCGACGTCCCACTGGGGTGAGTTTTTCCTTGCCCGTATGTGGGCTTTGTACCGAGGATGTCGTTGTGGCTTGTGCAGCCCTTTGAGACACTTGTGATTTAGGGCTATATAAATAAAGATTGATTGATTGATTGATTAAGTTGTTCAACAGTCTGGGGTCTCGGTTGTGGTATTTTAGGCTTCATAATGTGCCACACATTTTCAATGGGAGACAGGGCTGCACTACAGGCAGGCCAGTCTAGTACCCGCACTCTTTTACTATGAAGCCACGCTGTTGTAACACGTGGCTTGGCATTGTATTGCTGAAATAAGCAGGGGCGTCCATGGTAACGTTGTTTGGATGTTAACATATGTTGCTCCAAAACCTGTATGTACCTTTCAGCATTAATGGTGCCTTCACAGATGTGTAAGTTACCCATGCTTTGGGCACTAATACACCCCCATACCATCACAGATGCTGGCTTTTCAACTTTGCGCCTATAACAATCCTCTTTGGTCCGGAGTACACAACGTCCATAGTTTCCAAAAACAATTTGAAATGTGGACTCGTCAGACCACAAAACACTTTTCCACTTTGCATCAGTCCAACTTAGATGAGCTCGGGACCAGCGAAGCCAGCGGCTTTTTCTGGGTGTTGTTGATAAATGACTTTCACTTTGCATAGTAGAGTTTTATCTTGCACTTACAGATGTAGCAACAAACTGTAGTTACTGACAGTGGTTTTCTGAAGTGTTTCTGAGCACATGTGGTGAAATCCTTTACACACTGATGTTGGTTTTTGATGCAGTACCGCCTGAGGGATAGAAGGTCCGGAATATCATTGCTTACGTGCAGTGATTTCTCCAGATTCTCTGAATATTTTGATGATATTATGGACCATAGATAGTAAAATCCCTAAATTCCTTGCAATAACTCATTGAGAAATGTTGTTCTTAAACTGTTGGACAATTTGCTCACTCATTTGTTGACAAAGTGGTGAACCTCGCCCCATCCTTGTTTGTGAATGACTGAGCATTTCATGGACGCTGCTTTTATACCCAATCATGGCACCCACCTGTTCCCAATTAGCCTGTTCACCTGTGGGATGTTCCAAATAAGTGTTAGATGAGCGTTCCTCAACTTTGTCAGTCTTTTTTGCCACTTGTGCCAGCTTTTTTGAAAAATGTTGCAGGCATCAAATTCCAAATGAGCCAATATTTGCAAAAAACAACAAAGTTTACCAATTCGAACGTTAAATATCTTGACTTTGCAGTCTATTCAATTAAATATAGGTTGAAAAGGATTTACAAATCATTGTATTCTGTTTGAATTTACCATTTACACAAGGTGCCAACTACACTGGCTTTGGGTTTTGTAAATTGAAATCAGTTAACGAGTTAAATGAATTTAAAAAAATATTAAAATGAATACAAACACAACAAAACATGAATAATAATAATGACAAAAATACATTCAAACCGAAATGTATTCATGAATATTATAAATAAAAGAAAAACATGACACAATTTAAAATATTTATAAAATACATTAAAACAATGCACATAATATATGTGAATAAAATATAAAGTATGATATAAATTATTATATATGAATTAATAAATATGATTAAATAATATGAATTAAAAAATAAATAAATTGTACAAATTGTACAAACCCTAAATAAATTATTTAACCTTTGTGATTACCAGTATTTGCAAAAATTAAAAGTGAAATTGAAAGTATTAAATTCATTAAAAAAAATAAATGTTTCAAGTTTAAATTAAATACAAACAAAATAAAATATAAATAATAATAATGTAGAAAATACATTCTAATGGATATGTACAATATATTCATTAATGAAATTAATTAAAAAAAAACAGATAAAACTATTTAAATGTTTATAAAATACAATAGAACATTATAAATGAATATAATATATGTAAATAATATATAAAGTATGATATGATATATGAATATGATGAAATAATATGAAATAAAAAATAAATACAAGCTTAAACTGTACGACCATAAAATAAAATAAAGTATTAAAAGAGTGGGCAGCCATGTGGGGCTGCGGTGCCTCACAATAAAAAGGTCCTGGGTTCGACTCCCGGGCTTGGGGTCATTCTGTGTGGAGTTTGCATGTTCTCCCTGTGACTGCGTGGGTTGTCTTCGGGTACTACGGCTTCTTACCACCTCTGAAGAAGACCCCCCCCCCCCCCCCCCCCCAATCAAAGTCCGCCTATAACTTTTGAAGCTAATTAACAGCTAATTCATCCATTTTACATCTCCAGCAGTTGCTGTGGTAAAGAAGCTGACCTTTACATTTTTTTTAAAATATTTGTTCCCTTTTCTAGGTGGATGGTGACGTGTTCTGTGCGGGCCAGATCGCACTGATCCCCTGCACCATGCAGCTGGTGAAGGCCGGCGCCAGCAAACAGGCTGTGTTGTGTTTCAGCCACGTCCAAAAGGTTCTGAGGGCCGTCGTCAGCTGTTTGACCCTGGGCCACGTGGTCCAGGCCCACTGTTACGCAACCAGACGCCAGGACATCCCCGTCATCCGGGCCGCATGGGAGCGCATGCTGGAGACTGCAGAAGAGGTCGGTAATTAAAGCCATGAAGAGTATTGAAGTAGTTGTAGAGGTCTTCAACAGGGGTGCGCCAACCCCAGGGGGTTCGTAGAGGTATTGCAGGGAGGGGCCGGGAAAATTTTGGTATAATTTTTTTTTAATATATTTTTTTTATATTTCCACCTGCAATTTTATCCCCAAATGTAAATGTCTTTAAATACACACTGCCATGTAGTTGAATGGGAATAAATAACATGTAACGTGAGTAAATCATTAAATTATTATATTCATAAATAATGATTTTATTTGATTCATAAATAATTATATTATTTAATTCATGGATAAATAATTATATTATTATATTCATGTTAGATCAGTGCTCTGTCAGCTAGCAATTTGCGTGTTCGTTGTCAGTTAGCAATTACCGTATTTTTCGGAGTATAAGTCGCTCCGGAGTATAAGTCGCACTGGCCGAAAATGCATAATAAAGAAGGAAAAAACATATATAAGTCGCACTGGAGTATAAGTCGCATTTTTTGCGGAAATGCTAAAACCCAACACCAAGAATAGACACACAGGAGCATTTTTACCACTGTGTTACATGGCTTTTCCTTTTAACAACACTCAGTAAACGTTTGGGAACTGAGGAGACCAATTTTGAAGCTTTTCAGTTGGAATTCTTTCCCATTCTTGCTTGATGTACAGCTTAAGTTGTTCAACAGTCCGGGGGTCTCCGTTGTGGTATTTTAGGCTTCATAATGCGTCACACATTTTCAATGGGAGACAGGTCTGGACTACAGGCAGGGCAGTCTAGTACCCGCACTCTTTTACTACGAAGCCACACTGTTGTAAAACGTGGCTTGGCATTGTATTGCTGAAATAAGCAGGGGCGTCCATGATAAAGTTGTTTGGATGGCAACATATGTTGCTCCAAAACCTGTATGCACCTTTCAGCACTAATGGTGCCTTCACAGATGTGTAAGTTGCCCATGCCTTTGGCACTAATACACCCCATACCATCACAGATGCTGGCTTTAGAACTTTGCGCCTATAACAATCCGGATGGTTATATTCCTCTTTGGTCCGGAGTACACGACGTCCATAGTTTCCAAAAACAATTTGAAATGTGGACTAGTCAGACCACAAAACACTTTTCCACTTTGCATTAGTCCAACTTAGATGAGCTTGGGACCAGCGAAGCCTGTGGCTTTTTTCTGGGTGTTGTTGATAAATGGCTTTCACTTTGCATAGTTGAGTTTTAACTTGCACTTACAGATGTAGCAACAAACTGTAGTTACTGACAGTGGTTTTCTGAAGTGTTTCTGAGCCCACGTGGTGATATCCTTTACACACTGATGTTGGTTTTTGATGCAATACCGCCTGAGGGATAGAAGGTCCGGAATATCATTGCTTACGTGCGGTGATTGAATCTTTTGACCAAAACACTTAAAACAAGTAAAACACTCTAACATAAAATCTGCTTAGGTCAGGTCAGCAGCAGGAAGCATGAAGTGCTCTAAAACTTGCTGGTAGACGGCTGCGTTGACCCTGGATCTCAGGAAACAGAGTGGACCGACACCAGCAGATGACATGGCACCCCAAACCATCACCCAACCATGCACATTTTGCATTTCCTTTGGAAATCGAGGTCCCAGAGTCTGGAGGAAGACAGGAGAGGCACAGGATCCACGTTGCCTGAAGTCTAGTGTAAAGTTTCCACCATCAGTGATGGTTTGGGGTGCCATGTCATCTGCTGGTGTCGGTCCACTCTGTTTCCTGAGATCCAGGGTCAACGCAGCCGTCTACCAGCAAGTTTTAGAGCACTTCATGCTTCCTGCTGCTGACCTGCTCTATGGAGATGGAGATTTCAAGTTCCAACAGGACTTGGCGCCTGCACACAGCGCAAAATCTACCCGTGCCTGGTTTACGGACCATGGTATTTCTGTTCTAAATTGGCCCGCCAACTCCCCTGACCTTAGCCCCATAGAAAATCTGTGGGGTATTGTGAAAAGGAAGATGCAGAATGCCAGACCCAAAAACGCAGAAGAGTTGAAGGCCACTATCAGAGCAACCTGGGCTCTCATAACACCTGAGCAGTGCCAGAAACTCATCGACTCCATGCCACGCCGCATTAACGCAGTAATTGAGGCAAAAGGAGCTCCAACCAAGTATTGAGTATTGTACATGCTCATATTTTTCATTTTCATACTTTTCAGTTGGCCAACATTTCTAAAAATCCCTTTTTTGTATTAGCCTTAAGTAATATTCTAATTTTGTGACACACGGAATTTTGGATTTTCATTTGTTGCCACTTCAAATCATCAAAATTAAATGAAATAAACATTTGAATGCATCAGTCTGTGTGCAATGAATAAATAGAATGTACAAGTTACACCTTTTGAATGCAATTACTGAAATAAATCAAGTTTTTCAAAATATTCTAATTTACTGGCTTTTACCTGTATTAGTAAGAGTGTGAAAGTTGTTTATATCGCCACCCTCAGTGTGATCTGTATGGCTGTTAACCAAGTATGAATTGCATTCACTTATGTGTGTCTGCAGAAGCCTCATATAACATGTAACGGGGCTGGCAAGCTGTTTGTTCAAGCCGTAGAGGGCGCTAAAGGTAGTGACATCACGGCACGCCCTTATTATTGTTGTTTAGGTGAAAATCAGCATACATTCGAGAGAATAGTTTCCCTGAAATTCGGGAGTCTACCGGAAAAATCGGGAGGGTTGGCAAGTGTGACGCTGTCAAGTGCCCTTCATATAAAACTCGCGGGCCGCACTAACATGACATTTCCATATTAAGGTGCGGGCCGCGTGTCTGAGACCCCTGGTTTATACATAGCACAAAGCAAAAAAAACTTTGTATGTAGTGTTATTTCATTTTAAATTTCAAAAGAGTTTTGTGGCTCCCATTGTTTTCTTTAATTTGTGGAAACGGGCAAAATGGCTCTTTGAGTGGTAAAGGTTGCCGACCCCTGCGTTAGAGGAACAAACGTGAGGCTCAACAGTTCTGATTGGCGAACATGTCTGTCACTCAAAAAAAACAACAACTTGCAGTTATTTACCGTACTAATTAAAACCTTCAACGTCGATTCGATTTCGATTCATCGTGCAGCCTTATACTACGTGACAATATAAAAAAGGTAGCGAGGTTCAAGACTTTTCAACATCCATGACCAGACTCTTACTTTTAGGATGTCTTATCCCACAGAGTCGTGCACGTCAAACAAAACGTCAAAATCCTCAGCGGCCCGTGCGATTTACTGCAAAATGGGAATGTTGAAGCCTTCAAAAGCCTTGCACGTTGGACACACATACAAGCTCGCAATACCGCTTGGCTTTCCAGGAAGTGACACAAAGTTGACATCCTCTCTCCAGGCTTTAACCCAAACCCCCCCCGCCCGCCCACCTCCTGCAGAGCCACATGTTGGAGGTACGTCTGCGTCCCCCTGGGGTCTAGTCCCGTGACGAGGCAGATTACAATGGGCGGAGATAGAGGCTGCCAGCGAAGACTGGCACTCTGGAGCAAGGGGTTGTAAGCCGGGGTGGCGGAATGGCGAGTGAGGAGGGGGTCGGGGGCGTGGGGGTGGGGGTGGGGGGGGGATAAGCTGCTCTGAGAGTTGAACCCGGCTCCAAAATGGAGTGTAAGAGGTGGGGGGGGGCAAAGGATTAGGGAGGCTCTGAGGAAGACATCTGCTTCTGTGCCAAAGCTGCACAATATCAAAGACGCCAGCGCTCCCTTCATCATCAACTTTTCATGAGAGAACTCGGCGCTGAATATCAGTCGACAGTCTTGTGGGGAAAGGAACTTTCTCTTTCCTGTTCACAAATAATCACAAAAGTACTCTTTTCTTTCTTTTAGTCCAGGGGTCCCCAAACTACGGCCAGCGTCCAAAATCTGTCCTTTCTAATCCATTTTCTACCGCTTGTTACTCTCGGTGTCTCCTCGCCGCTCAGGCAAATCATATTGTCATTTTCCCATCAATAATGTGACACCATCGTGCTCTGAATATATATATATATATACCCTTCCATCACGCAAGACCTACTGACTCAAGCACTAGACTTCGCCTCAGACTACGACTCAATCACAGGCAACGAAAGAAACATCATCATCCACGCAAAAAACTCCATTCTCATCCACAACAGTACACCATGGCAAAAAAAGAACAATGCAACATTTGACGTCACTATGGGAAGTTTTGACGGAGCAGAAACGTGTGAACTCGTTGGGAGTTTCCTCCTCTCCCAGCTCGCTAGCCTCAATTTGAACCTTGGTATTTACCGTGATGACGGACTGGCAGTGTGTCGCGCCTCGCCAAGGAGCAGCGAGAATACCAAGAAGCGCATATGCCAAATTTTCAAAGAGAACGGCCTACGGATCACGATTGAAGCCAACAAGCAAACCGTCAACTTCCTTGACGTCACTTTCAACCTGAGAAATAACAGCTACCAACCATTCACGAAACCCAACACAACACTCCAATACGTGCACCATGACAGCAACCACCCACCCACCACCACGAAAAGAATACCTACCGGAATTAATAAAAGGCTATCGATGCTGTCATCTAGCAAAGCTGAATTTGACCAAGCAACCCCCCCGTACCAAAAAGCCCTTGATGAAAGCGGATACAATTTCACCCTCACCTATGAACCCACGCCAGGAAACCAGCCAAAAAAGAACAGAAAACGAAACGACATCATCTGGTACAACCCCCCCATACAGCAAAAACGTCTCAACTAACATTGGACACAAATTCCTCAATCTGATTGACAAACACTTTCCCAAAGACAACATCCTAAGAAAAGTATTCAACAAGAACAACATTAAATTGAGTTACAGCTGTATGAACAATATACGACAAATCATCTCAAACCACAACAAAACAATTGCAAATGAGCCGTCGGCCCCCGGACAGAGCGACTCCAAAACCAACAAAGGCTGTAACTGTCGAAAGAAACCTGATTGCCCTCTCAACGGGGGGTGCTTACAAACATCAGTTGTCTACCAATCTAAGGTAATACGCAAGGACATTAACACATCCGACACATATGTAGGATTAACCGAGGGAGAATTCAAAACCAGATGGAACAATCACAAGGCTTCTTTCAGGAACCAAAACCTGCGGAATACCACAGAACTCAGCAAACACATTTGGGACCTCAAAGACAATAATGTTGAATATTCAATAACATGGCAAATTCTTGCATCCAGCACACCTTACAATAGTGGTAATAAAAGATGCAACCTATGCTTGAAAGAGAAACTGTTTATTATTTACCGTCCAGACCTGTCATCCCTCAACAAGCGCAGCGAAATTGTAACAGCATGCCGCCACAGACGGAAACACCTCCTAGGTAACACATGAGCCAATCACCACGCCCCTACGCCAGCCTGTACCCACCCACTCTGTGCCCTATATAAACCATGGTATGTGAATGCTCCCATTAAAATCTCCTGATGATTGAGGGAACCCCCCCTCATGAAACAGGCCTGTAGAGATGAAATAGTCTTGTGATTTTTTTCCCACACATACATATATATATATATATATATATATATATATATATATATATATATATATATATATATATATATATATATATATTAGAGATGCGCGGATAGGCAATTATTTAATCCGCAACAGCATCACAAAAGTTGTCAACCATCCGCCATCCACCCGAACTAACATTTAATCAAAACCGCACCCGCCCGCACCCGCCCGCACCCGCCCGTTGTTATATATCTAATACAGACGATGCAAGGCATTAGTGAGGTTATAAAGCTTTTGCCTGTTAAAGAAAGGAGACTGATCCAATGCAGCAGAGACATTCAATGCGTGCCACGCTGTCACGGCCCAGACGCACACCAGTGCGCAATCATCTGGGAGCCGCGCTGAGCGCACCTCCAAGCGCGCTCGCGCCACTCAGACTGCTGCAGACAGCTGCGTTCTATCTTGTTTTAACATCCTGTGGCACTCTTCTGGGATCACGGCGGATGAAACTGCTCATGCTCAGGGTGTTTGTGGAGGTTCTGGGTTTTGCACAAATGTGATGCACCATGTTAGATGTCCCGGTTTTGTGACTGTCGTAGACATAAACAGCGTCGCAGCTCTTGCAAATCACGTAGCCAGCATTACTATCATCCTGATTTACAACCTCATAAAAACGAGTCCACGCTGAACTTTTCTGGCCTTTTTTCCCCTGGTCTTTAGTATTCCCTTTTTTAGTTTGTCGCGTACCACGTTTGCTGCCGGTGTTGCCATCTCTTTTCTTCTGTTGTTGCGTGCTGCAGGTGCCTGCTCATTTTTCGTATGTGGGTAACAACATTTAACTATGTATATATATTTCCGAATTGGTTTAACTGCCACCCGCCTGAATCTATTTAAAATCTAATTTTTTTTTATTTCAACCGCCCGACCCGACCCGCGGATAAAATCTAATTTTTTTTTATTTCAACCGCCCGACCCGCGGATAATCTGCGGACTCTGCGGCTGTGTCCGCAAACCGCGCATCTCTAATATGTATATATATATATATATATATATATATATATATATATATAGTCGAGGTTTCTGTGGTTTATCCCTTATACCAGGGGTCGGCAACCCGCGGCTCTAGAGCCGCATGCGGCTCTTTAGCACCGCCCTAGTGGCT
Source organism: Nerophis lumbriciformis (assembly GCF_033978685.3). NCBI lineage: Eukaryota > Metazoa > Chordata > Actinopteri > Syngnathiformes > Syngnathidae > Nerophis > Nerophis lumbriciformis. The sequence goes on along the minus strand of NC_084555.2, from coordinate 5,589,802 downwards.
CTCTGGAGCTTTTTAAAAAATGTATGAAAAATGGAAAAAGAAAAAAAACAAAACTATTTTTTGTTTTAATATGGTTTCTGTAGGAGGACAAACATGACACAAGCCTTCCTAATTGTTATAAAGCACACTGTTTATATTAAACATGCTTCACTGATAGCTATTTGGCAAGCGCCGTTTTGTCCTACTAATTTTGGCGGTCTTTGAACTCACCATAGTTTGTTTACATGTATAACTTTCTCCGACCTAGGACGTGTTTTATGCCACTTCTTTTTCTGTCTCATTTTGTCCACAAAACCTTTAACGTTGTGCATGAAAGGTGAGTTTTGTTGATGTTATTGACTTGTGTGGAGTGCTAATCAGACATATTTGGTCACTGCAAGCTAATCGATGCTAGCATGCTATTTAGGCTAGCTATATGTACATATTGCATTATTATGCCTCATTTGTAGCTATATTCGAGGTCATTTTGTTTCCTTTAAGTCCTCTTGATTCAATGTATATCTCATGACACACTATCTGTATGTAATATAGCTTTTAATTTTTTGCGGCTCCAGACAGATTTGTTTTTGTATTTTTGGTCCAATATGGCTCTTTCAACATTTTGGGTTGCCGACCCCTGCCTTATACAGTGCTTAATACCGGGGTAGAGCGGCATATACGTTGGGTCAGGAAAAAACACAGAGGCTGTTTCATCCCTACAAGCCTGCAAGTTTCCTTTCTCTTCAGGGGATTTTATAACATTCAGTCGTGGTCAAAAGTTTACATACACTCTTATTTTTTTGTGATAGAGTGATTGGAGCACATACTTGTTGGTCACAAAAAAACATTCATGAAGTTTGGTTGTTTTATGAATTTATTATGGGTCTACTGAAAATGTGAGCAAATCTGCTGGGTCAAAAGTATACATACAGCAATGTTAATATTTGGTTGCATGTCCCTTGGCAAGTTTCACTGCAATAAGGCGCGTTTGGTAGCCATCCACAAGCTTCTGGTTGAATTTTTGTCACGACTTGGACTATGGCGTGGATTGTTCTCCCGAGGTGCAAGTGATTTGGATCAGACATGGCGTGAAGGTGAATACATGATTTATTTTAACACTATATATCAAAAAGGAACAAACGAAAAGCGCGCACAATGGCGGAGGTACAAAACTAGGCTATTGAAAACAAAACTTGCACATAGGCAGAAACTGTGAACAATTAAACAAAAACACTAACTGTGGCATTAATAAACAAAAAAACTTACTTGGCATGGACTATGAAGTGCGCAGAGGTAAGAGTGTGACAGGGGTATGAATCCGGATGTCGCCAGAAAGACAAACTGAAAACAATGAACTTAAATACTACAGACATGATTAGTGAAAACAGGTGCGTGACTCAAAACGTGAAACAGGTGCGTGACGTGACAGGTGAAAACTAACGGTTGCTATGGTGACAAAACAAACAAAAGTGCACAAAAAGTCCAAAAACAAAACCGAACATGACTAAAACAAAACATGATCACACAGACATGACAATTTTTGACCACTCCTCTTGACAAAATTGGTGCAGTTGAGCTAAATTTGTTGGTTTTCTGACATGGATTTGTTTCTTCAGCAATGTCCACACGTTTAAGTTAGGACTTTGGGAAGACCATTCTAAAACCTTAATTCTAGCATGATGTAGCCATTCCTTTAACACTTTTGACGTGTGTTTGGGGTCATTGTCCTGTTGGAACACCCAACTGCGCCCAAAATTGATTTGGGGGCGGTATAGCTCGGTTGGTTGAGCGGCCGTGCCAGCAACTTGAGGGTTCCAGGTTCGATCCCCTCTTCCGCCATCCTAGTCGCTGCCGTTGTGTCCTTGGGCAAGACACTTTACCCACCTGCTCCCAGTGCAGTATCACAAAAGAGTTGTAGAAATTATTGGAAACATAAGACTTTCTCCTCCAAACATATTGCTGGGTATTGTGGCCAAACAGCTCAATTTTTGTTTCATCTGACCACAGAACTTTCCTCCAGAAGGTCTTATCTTTGTCCATGTGATGTCAGATGAAACAAAAATGTAGCTGTTTGGCCACAATACCCAGCAATATGTTTGGAGGAGAAAAGGTGAGACCTTTAATCCCAGGAACACCATTCCTACCGTCAAGCAAGGATGGTGGTAGTATTATGCTCTGGGCCTGTTTTGCTGCCAATGGAACTGGTGCTTTACAGAGAGTAAATGGGACAATGAAAAAGAAGGATTACCTCAGGACAACCTAAAATCATCAGCCCGGAGGTTGGGTCTCGGGCGCAGTTGGGGGTATATATATATATATATATATATATATATATATATATATATATATATATATATATGTCTTAATAAGGTTATCCAAAAAATAGTGCTCGATACCGTAGTAGAGTGCAATATATGTATGTGTGGGGAAAAAAAATCACAAGACTATTTCATCTCTACAGGCCTGTTTCATGAGGGGGGTACCCTCAATCGTCAGGAGATTTTAATGGGAGCATTCGCATACCATGGTTTATATAGGGCACAGAGTGGGTGGGTACAGGCTGGCCTAGGGGCGTGGTGATTGGTTCATGTGTTACCTAGGAGGTGTTTCCGTCTATGGCGGCATGTTGTTACAATTTCGCTGCGCTTGTTGAGGGATGACAGGTCTGGACGGTAGATAATAAACAGTTTCTCTTTCAAGCATAGGTTGCATCTTTTATTACCACTATTGTAAGGTGTGCTGGATGCAAGAATTTGCCATGTTATTGAATATTCAACATTATTGTCTTTGAGGTCCCAAATGTGTTTGCTGAGTTCTGTGGTATTTCGCAGGTTTTTGTTCCTGAAAGAAGCCTTGTGGTTGTTCCATCTGGTTTGTTGTCTTTGGGAAAGTGTTTGTCAATCAGGTTGAGGAATTTGTGTCCAATGTTCGTTGAGACGTTTTTGCTGTATGGGGGGTTGTACCAGATGATGCCGTTTTCGTTTTCTGTTCTTTTTTGGCTGGTTTCCCCGTACCAAAAAGCCCTTGATGAAAGCGGATACAATTTCACCCTCACCTATGAACCCACGCCAGGAAACCAGCCAAAAAAGAACAGAAAACGAAACGGCATCATCTGGTACAACCCCCCATACAGCAAAAACGTCTCAACGAACATTGGACACAAATTCCTCAACCTGATTGACAAACACTTTCCCAAAGACAACAACCTAAGAAAAGTATTCAACAAGAACAACATCAAATTGAGCTACAGCTGCATGAACAATATACGACAAATCATCTCAAACCACAACAAAACAATTGCAAATGAGCCGTCGACCCCCAGTCAAAACGACTCCAAAACCAACAAAGCATGTAACTGTCGAAAGAAACCTGATTGCCCCCTCAACGGGGGATGCTTACAAACATCAGTTGTCTACCAATCTAAGGTAATACGCAAGGACATTAACACATCCGACACATATGTAGGATTAACCGAGGGTGAATTCAAAACCAGATGGAACAACCACAAGGCTTCTTTCAGGAACAAAAACCTGCGAAATACCACAGAACTCAGCAAACACATTTGGGACCTCAAAGACAATAATGTTGAATATTCAATAACATGGCAAATTCTTGCATCCAGCACACCTTACAATAGTGGTAATAAAAGATGCAACCTATGCTTGAAAGAGAAACTGTTTATTATTTACCGTCCAGACCTGTCATCCCTCAACAAGCGCAGCGAAATTGTAACAACATGCCGCCATAGACGGAAACACCTCCTAGGTAACACATGAACCAATCACCACGCCCCTAGGCCAGCCTGTACCCACCCACTCTGTGCCCTATATAAACCATGGTATGCGAATGCTCCTATTAAAATCTCCTGACGATTGAGGGTACCCCCCCTCATGAAACAGGCCTGTAGAGATGAAATAGTCTTGTGATTTTTTTCCCCACACATACATATATATATATATACAGCTCGGCCCCCGGCCAAATTTTTTTAACCCAATGCGGCCCCTGAGTCAAAAAGTTTGGGGATCCTTGTTTTAGTCGGACAATATTTAGATGTAGTACAGTCTTACCTCAACTTAAAAGTTCAATTTGTTCCATTGGAATGAATTGAAATCAAGAAAAAGTCCCTGTCCTACTACAACAGTAAATCTATGAGCAATCGACCGCCCCTCCAGCCCCCTGCACTTCTGAGCTGCGACCCGCCTCTCTCTTTTTAGTGTTTGTTTTCCTTCTCACCGCTAACTGGCGTCTGAAGCGTGCGGCGGGGCGAGAGGGCGTGAAAGCCGAACGGTAAACACGGTAATAAGGAAGTGGTGTAAAGGCAGCCGGAGCAGCGGGGAGCTGATGGGATGGCTCCGCTTTAGCTAGTTCCCCTACATTTCCTGCCCAGTGGGACGCCTTCAGCGCGCGCCTCTCTTACTGTAGCCGCTGTCAGTCTCCCATAATATCCCTTTCACGCTTCTTTTCCCAGGATTCCGCAGCGAGCGGGCCGGGATGTTTGCTTACATGGAACACGTCATCCCCTGTGGTAGATTAGGACAGTAAGTGCAGGAACATGGAAGTGAACGTTTAGTTGACTTTCAACACTATTAATAGCAAGTTTAGACACAAGTTGAACTGCAATGTTATGCTGGAAAACAGGGGTGCCCGACCTTTTTTAATACAGGCATTATTTTCAAGGACCCGCCTTCCACATGTGGCAGATAAATATAGCAAATAAGTGCATGAAAAATTAATACATGAAAAAACTCACCATAACGTTGAATGAGTGGGGACAAAAGCTCTCCATAGACTTTTGTTTCTTACCAGAGGTGGGACCAAGTCATTGTTTTGCAAGTCACAAGTAAGTCTCAAGTCTTTGCTCTCAAGTCCGAGTCAAGTCCCGAGTCAAGACAGGCAAGCCCCGAGTCAAGTCCAAAGTCAAGACCGGAAAGTCTCAAGTCAAGTCCTAAGTCCTGCATTTTGAGTTTCGAGTCCTTTCAAGTCCTTTTAACCACAGACTAATATATTAACACAGATTGTGTATGCTTTTCAAACGCTGTATTTATTTATTAAAACAAGTGAATTTAAAATTGCAGGAAAGAAAATTGTGCTGACATTGCACTTTATAATAGCACTATTAACCAGTCATTTTAAACATTAACTCATTCCTTTACAGAACAAACACATTGAAAAATAAAGTGCAAATGTACTTATTTGTACAAAAGTGTTAACATTGAAAAAACATGACATATACGTGAACATAACAAAAAAGTTGTACTTTTTATATGTCAGGGCCCTATGCTGCATTGCATTTGCAAAAGACCAAATTAGCCAAGAGTCTGTCAGTCATTTGTGCACGATGGGGGCGTAGTATGATGCCACCATGGCTGAAAACTCGCTCCACTGGAGCACTGGAGGCAGGCACTGCCAAGACTCTCATGGCCACTCGGAACAGTGTAGGAAGAGTCTTCATGGTCAATGCCCAGAACAAAAGGGGGGAGAGAGTTGTTTTGGGTTGGTGCACTACTTGTAAGTGTATCTTGTGTTTTTTATGTTGATTTAATTAAAAAAAGAAAAAAGAAAAAAAAATTATTTCTTGTGCGGCCCGATACCAATCGATCCACGGACCAGTTCCAGGCCGCGGTCCGGTGGTTGGGGACCACTGAGGTAAACAACCAACAGTATGTCAGAAAGCTAGCTAAAACGGTACACATATTCATAATATAGTATACATTTTAACTGACCTTTATTTTACTATTTGTGTCTTTTTTTAGGTGGCTAAAATACGCGGTGCTGCTGACCGCCGTCTAACGTTACGTGTGATATATTGACTAACGTAACCCTGCTTAAAAAAATCACTGAACAAAAAGTATGAATAAGGTAGTGAACTGCAACAGATTCCCATGTTTGCAATAACGTTATAACGTTAGCAGTGAGTTTACAGCCTCACTGATTTAACTACACAGCAAATAAAAGTCACGTTACTTAGCCAAAACTACATTCAAAACTTACCGTTCTTTGTGCAACTTCAAATGCCGGACGAAGTTGGAAGTTGTTGCCTCTCCATCAGTAATTTTCGAACCGCATGTGTTGCATACTGCAAACCGTTTTGTGTTGACCACCTCGTAATTTTTATACCCAAACAAAATTATTTTAGGTATCATTTTTTGTTCACTGGCGTGTGGTTTGGACATGTCTTCTTCGTTGGTTGTCCTGCAATTTGATTGGATGAATGCTGTGTGATGAAAACAAAGTAGATCTAATTTGATTGGCTGTTGTACTGAGACCACACCAGCTGACACACGCAACGCTGATAGACAAGTACACAATGAAAAATACGGAGCGCTCCCGAATAACTTTTTCATCTTTGGGTTTTGGGGAAAGTAGCAAGTCATGTCAAGTCATGTCAATTCAAAAGGCTCAAGTCCAAGTGAAGTCACAAGTCATTGATGTTAAAGTCTAAGTCGAGTTGCAAGTCTTTTTACATTTTGTCAAGTCGAGTCTAAAGTCATCAAATTCATGACTCGAGTCTGACTCGAGTCCAAGTCATGTGACTCGAGTCCACACCTCTGTTTCTTACACGTTTTTGCTTGTTCTCAAATGGGGGTACTTGAAGGTATGCCAAAGGGTACGTGAGATTTTTTTTAAATATTCTAAAAATAGCAACAATTCAAAAATCCTTTATAAATATATTTATTGAATAATACTTCAACAAAATAAATGTTTAGAATTAAGTTCATGAATCCAGATGGATCTCTATTACAATCCCCAAAGAGGGCACTTTAAGTTGATGATTACTTCTATGTGTAGAAATCTTTATTTATAATTGAATCACATGTTTATTTTTTCAACAAGTTTTTAATTATTTTTATATCTTTTTTTCCAAATAGTTGAAGAAAGACCACTACAAATGAGCAATATTTTGCACTGTTATACAATTTAATACATCAGAAACTGATGACATAGTGCTGTATTTTACTTCTTTATCTCTTTTTTTCAACCAAAAATGCTTTGCTCTGATTAGGGCAGGGGTCGGCAACCCGCGGCTCCGGAATGATCACTCTGATGCGGCTCAGCAGCTTACTTGCTGAACCCCCCCAATTTTCCCGTGAGACTTCCGGATTTCAGTGCCTCTTGCAGAAAACTCCCAGGATTAATATTCACCGATTTTCACCCTTAAAGCTATAATAAGGGCGTGCCGTGATGGTACAACATTTGACGCCCTCTACAATCTGTATTGACAGCGTGCCAGCCCAACATTTGTTATACAATATACAATTTCTGCTTACACACGTACGTGACACCAAGGCATACTTGGTCAACAGCCACACAGGTTACACTGACGGTGACCATATAAAACAACTTTAAAACTCTTACTAATAATGCGCCACACTTTGAACCAAAACCAAACAAGAATGACAAACACATTTCGGGAGAACATCTGCACCTTAACACAGCATAAACACAACAGAACAAACACCCAGAATCCCATGCAGCCCTGAGTCTTCCGGGCTACATTATACACCCCTGCTACCACCAAACCCCGCCCCCACCCCAAGCCTGCTCCCTCACACATCAACCCCCCGCCCCTCTGTGCGTCGGTTGAGGTGGCCGGGGTTTGGTAGCGGGGGTGTATAATGTATCCCGGAAGAGTTAGGGCTGCATGGGATTCTGGGTATTTGCCCTGTTGTGTTTATGTTGTGTTACGGTGCAGATGTTCTCCCGAAATGTGTTTGTCATTCTTGTTTGGTGTGGGTTCACAGTGTGGCACATTATTAGTAAGAGTGTTAAAGTTTTTTTTTATACCGCCACCGTCAGTGTAACCTGTGTGGTTGTTGACTAAGTATGCCTTGCTGTCACCTACGTGAGTGAGCTGAAGCCCCATACAACATGTGGCTGATCAGGCACGCTGGTTGTAGTGGGCGCTAAATGCTGTACCATCACGGCACACATGACGCTGACAAGCACTATTCATTCAAAACCCGCATGCCGCACCAGCTTAAAAATTCCATATAAAAGGTGTGGGCAGCGTGTCTGAGACCCCTGGTTTATACATAGCACAAAGCAAAAAAAAAATTTACATGCTTATTTCATTTAAAATTTCAAAAATATTGCGGCTCCCATTGTTCTCTATAATTTGTGAAACTGATCAAAATGGCTCTTTGACTGGTAAAGGTTGCCGACCCCTGGATTAGGGGGTACTTGAATTAAAAAAAATTAAAAAAAATGTTCACTGAAAAAAGGTTGAGAACCACTGGGTTATAGGTAGAGATGTCCGATAATGGCTTTTTTGCCGATATTCCGATATTGTCCAACTCTTAATTACCGACACCGATATCAACCGATACCGATATATACAGTTGTGGAATTAACACATTATTATGCCTAATTTTGTTGTGATGCCCCGCTGGATGCATTAAACAATGTAACAAGGTTTTCCAAAATAAATCAACTCAAGTTATGGAAAAAAATGCCAACATGGCACTGCCATATTTATTATTGAAGTCACAAAGTGCATTATTTTTTTTAACATGCCTCAAAACAGCAGCTTGGAATTTGGGACATGCTGGGGGGGTGCTGCAAGGGGTTCTGGGTATTTGTTCCGTTGTGTTTATGTTGTGTTGCGGTGCGGATGTTCTCCCGAAATGTGTTTTGTCATTCTTGTTTGGTGTGGGTTCACAGTGTGGCGCATATTTGTAACAGTGTTAAAGTTGTTTATACGGCCACCCTCAGTGTGACCTGTATTGCTGTTAACCATGTATGCCTTGCATTCACTTGTGTGTGTGAAAAGCCGTAGATATTATGTGACTGGGCAGTGTTTTTAAGGTTTATTGGCACTCTGTACTTCTCCCTACGTCCGTGTACACAGCGGCGTTTTAATAAGTCGTAAATTTTGCTTTTTTTTTAAACCGATAACGATAATTTTGAAACCGATACTGATAATTTCCGATATTACATTTTGAAGCATTTATCGTCCGATAATATCGGCAGTCCGATATTGTCAGACATCCCTAGTTATAGGCGATTCATCACATTCAAGGACAAGAGCATGGATACATAATAAAGTTAGAAATACAAACCCCAAAACCAGTGAAGTTGGCATGTTGTGTAAATCGTAACTAAAGACAAAATACAATGATTTGCAAATCCTTTCCAGCCTATATTCAATTGAATACACTGCAAAGACAAGATACTTAACGTTCGAACTGGCAAACGTTGTTATTTTTTGCAAATATTAGCTCATTTGGAATTTGATGCCTGCGACATGTTTCAAAAAAGCTGGCACAAAAAAATCCTGAGGCACACCACCAGCAGAAAACATAAAAAAATGAAAGTCCGCAGCCGATACTAACAATAAAAAGTAATTCTCGCAATTGTTGGATATGACTTTAAACCATAACCAAGCACGCATCTATAGCTCTTGTTTCAAAGTATGTGTACTGTCACCACCTGTCACATCACGCTGTGAGTTATTTGGATTGTCTTTGGTGTTTTCGTTTAGTTCTTGTCTTTCGTTTAGTTCTTTTCCTGTAGCAGTTTCATGTCTTCCTTGAACGCTATTCCCCGCACCTGCTTTCTTTTCGCAATCAAGACTATTTAAGTTGTGCGGACGCTATCCTTCTTTGCGGGGACATTGTTGATTGTCATGTCATGTACGGATGTACTTTGTGGACGCCGTCTGCTCCGCAACGCTGTAAGTCTTTGCTGTCATCCAGCATTCTGTTTTTGTTTACTCTGCAGCCAGTTCAGTTTTAGTTTAGTTTTTGCACAGCCATCCCTAAGCTTCAATGCCTTTTCTTAGCGGCCCTCGCCTTTTGTTTTGTTATTGGTATAAGCGTTAGATACCTTTTACCCACTGTCAGTGAGCTGTGGAGTCCCCCAAGGCAGTGTATGGGGACCTTTACTGTTCCTAATATACATAAACGACTTGTCATCGGCATGCGACTGTGAATTGTTCTTGTTTGCGGATGACTCTGCCTTGCTGGTATCAGACAAGGACAAGTCACAGGTGGAGAAAATCCTCAGTGCTGAACTCTGTAGAACTTGCACCTGGCTCGCTGACAACAAGCTATCCATACACTTGGGTAAAACGGAATCCATCCTATTTGGGTCCCACATCAACCTTAAGAAAGTCAATGACTTCACTATAAAAGTGGATGACATTGTTATCACCAAGAAAGATGAGGTCACCTACCGAGGTTCCATTCTAGAGGCTAATCTTTCCTGTGATAAAATGGCAACCAAGGTAATCAAAAAGGTCAACCAACGAACAAGATTTCTCTATAGAATCTCCTCTCTGTTCAACAAAAGCACCATGAGGATTCTGGCGGGAACTCTCGTTCAACCCTTTTTCGATTACGCATGCACCTCCTGGTACCCCAGCACCTCCAAAACCCTCAAACTCCAAACATCCCAGAACAAGCTAGTCAGATTACTTCTAGACCTCCACCCCAGATCCCACCTCACTCCTACCCACTTCTCCAAAGTGGGCTGGCTCAGGGTGGAGGACAGAGTAAAACAACTTGCACTGAGCCTGGTCTATAAAATCCGCTACACCTCCCCGATACCGAAGTACCTGTCAAACTACTTCCAGAACGTAAATGACCGCCATAACCACAACACCAGGGGGAGCTCCACTAACCACGTTAAACCCAGATTCCGATCTAACAAAGGTCTTAACTCATTCTCTTTCTATTCCACATCAATGTGGAATGCGCTCCCAACAGGTATAAAAGAAAGGGCATCTCTATCCTCCTTCAAAACCGCAATAAAAGTACACCTCCAGGCAACTTCAACCCTAAACTAACACCCTCCCCGGATTGTTAATAATCAAATGTAAACAATCAAATGCAGATACTTTTTCTTATGTCTTCTGATCTCTCTCTCTCTCTCTCTCTCTCTCTCTCTCTCTCTCTCTCTCTCTCTCTCTCTCTCTCTCTCTCTCTCTCTCTCTCTCTCTCTCTCTCTCTCTCTCTCTCTCTCTCTTCTACTACTACTACTACTACTACTACTACTACTACTACTTGCTGTCCATATCCTACCAAGTCAGACCTACACTGTTTCAATATCCATTTCTCTGTTCTCAATTGTTGATGACTGATGATAGCAATCAAACCCCGCATTGTAAATAATGTAAATAACTCAATGTGATGATCTTGTGTGATGACTGTATTATGATGATAGTATATATCTGTATCATGAATCAATTTAAGTGGACCCCGACTTAAACAAGTTGAAAAACTTATTCGGGTGTTACCATTTAGTGGTCAATTGTACGGAATATGTACTTCACTGTGCAACCTACTAATAAAATTCTCAATCCATCAATCAATCAAACCACCTACTGATATGGAAGAGTATAACATGGTTACTCTGCTGCGCTTTAGACCAGTGGTTCTCAAATGGGGGTACGCGTACCCCTGGGGGTACTTGAAGGTATGCCAAGGGGTACATGAGAATTTTTTTTGAAATATTCTAAAAATAGCAACAATTCAAAAATCCTTTATAAATATATTTATTGAATAATACTTGAACAAAATATGAATGTAAGTTCAGAAACTCAGTGAAGCACAAGCTCAGGTTTGTCACTAAAATGTCTGTCAAAAAGAACTGTGAAAAGAAATGCAACAATGCAATATTTAGTGTTGACAGCTAGATTTTTTGTGGACATGTTCCATAAATATTGATGTTAAAGATTTCTTTTTTTGTGAAGAAATGTTTAGCATTAAGTTCATGAATCCAGATGGATCTCTATTACAATCCCCAAAGAGGGCACTTTAAGTTGATGATTACTTCTATGTGTAGAAATTTGTATTTATAATTGAATCACTTGTTTATTTTTCAACAAGTTTTTAGTTTGATATCTTTTTTTCCAAATAGTTCACGAAAGACCACTACAAATGAGCAATATTTTGCACTGTTATACAATTTAATAAATCAGAAACTGATGACATAGTGCTGTATTTTACTTCTTTATCTCTTTTTTTCAACCAAAAATGCTTTGCTCTGATTAGGGGGTACTTGAATTTAAAAAAAATTCACAGGGGGTACATCACTGAAAAAAAGGTTGAGAACCACTGCTTTAGACAACACAGACACTCAACAACGGCACTTTATTTTCGGATTATAATTACAGGTTTGCAAAAAATATTTTTAACCCAATTAGGCGAAATTACATAATCTCCCACAGCACACCAGACTACATCTCACGGCACAGTGGTTGAAAAACCCTGATGTAGATGTAGGATGTTTTTAAAATGTTGATTTCTATTTACTGTTTTAATTGGTTTTACCCTTTAAAATCGTTTTTAATCATATTTATTTTTATATTGGTTTTATATCAAATCAAATCAAATCAACTTTATTTATAAAGCACATTTAAAATTTACCACAGGGGTAGCCAAAGTGCTGTACAATGAGCAGGTTAAAAGATAAAACGAGTACCGAGCAAACACAACACAACACAAACAGAACACGATAAAAAAATAAATAATTAAAATAGAATTAATAAAAACATAAAAACAGGTTCACAGCAGGTGTATTATGGGGCGCCATTGCAGGATGGATATCACTCAGTGTTAAAAGCCATGGAATACAAGTATGTTTTTAAGAGAGATTTAAAAACAGGAAGAGAGGAGGCTTGTCTAACACTCAGGGGTAGGTCGTTCCAGAGCTTGGGAGCAGCAACGGCGAAAGCTCTGTCACCTCTAAGCTTCAGCCTTGTGTCAGGGACCGTCAACAGCAGCTGATCGGCTGATCTTAAGGATCGGGTGGGGCAGTAAGGCTGAAGGAGGTCGGAGAGATAGGTTGGCGCGAGGTTGTTTAGACATTTAAAAACAAATAAAAGGAGTTTAAAATGTATTCGGTAACGCACAGGGAGCCAGTGAAGGGACGCTAAAATAGGGGTGATGTGCTCACGTCTGCGGGTCTGTGTTAGCAGACGAGCAGCAGAGTTCTGCACGAGCTGCAGGCGGGCGAGGGAGGCCTGGCTAATGCCAACATACAGGGCATTACAATAATCAAGACGAGTCGAGATAAAAGCGTGGATTAATTTCTCAAGATCATGTCTTGATAGAAGCGGTTTCACTTTCGCTATTTGGCGTAATTGATAAAAGCTTTTTTGAACGACGCTGCTGATTTGTTTTTCGAATTTAAAATCTGAGTCAAACTTTACCCCCAGGTTTGTGACAGAGTCGCTGAGATACGGGGTCAGAGTGCCGAGGTCAACGTTGGGGGAGGGAGAGCGACTTGGACCGAACAACATAACTTCTGTTTTGTCTTCATTTAGGCTCAGGAAGTTAGCTGAAAGCCAGACTTTGATGTCGTGCAGGCAGTCAATAAGACTTTGAACCGTGTTATTTTGTGCCATGGGAAAATAAATCTGGCAATCATCGGCATAAAAATGAAATGCAATACTGTACTTCCTAAAAATAGAACCAAGGGGGAGAAGGTAAAGCGCAAATAAAATTGGGGCAAGGATTGAGCCCTGGGGGACCCCATGTGGTAAAGGAGCTGTGGACGACATAAAACTGTCTACTTTTACACAAAAACTCCTGTCGGTTAGGTACGACCGGAACCAGTTGAGGGCGGCGCCCTTAATGCCCACACAGTTCTCAAGACGAGTGATTAATGTATTATGTATTAATGTATGTGTATATGTATTTGTTTTTATTCAGTCATTGGTGGAGCTAAGGATACTATTTTAATATTGTTTTTAATATTGTTGTGCAGCACTTTGGAAACATTTTGTTGTTTAAATGTGCTATATAAATAAAGTGGATTGGATTGGATTGGATAGAGAAAAAAAAAGTATTTATTTCATCATTTCCTGCTGTATAAACGTCCCTCCCGCCCTCACATGAATAAAAGACCACAGAGAGCCCTGACGTGAGCTTGTCCGACAGTTTAAAAAGTCAGCAAGTGGCGTGTCTTGGGGACGTCCTGCAGCGCCGCGCTGGCTCGGAACCCCCTCAGTATCGCAGGCCTGCAGGGTGGCCTTTAAGCTTGGCTGAGCAGACTCCACCGTTGCCCCCTCCTCTCAATCCTGTCACTTCTCTCCTTGTTTAGCCTCGCTCTTCTTTGTTCAATCACGATTGACAAGCGCTTCCCCCTGCAGGAAAATTACCTAGCCCAACGCCAGAAGTGGCAATATAACATTTATCAAGGCGCGGGGTCACGCACGGGTGCTGTCACTTTATCGTGCTGAAAGTCCTGCCGATAACACGATTCATTAAGTTTGAGAAAGTTTCATCTGAAGGTGCGTCACCTCAGAAGAGAGGACAAAGAGGCCTTCTTGACATCAAACTAAAAAGGCGAGTAACCTGTTATTATTCTGCACTTACAGACTTCGGGGTGTAAGTGCAGGAAAATTGATCCAGCAAATTGAAAAAGGGGGTTAAGTGTTTTTGCCCTATCGACTCCTGAAACGGTGGTTATATAAAACACGCATTTCTGTCCCATTAGCAGATGATGCCACCGTCCTCCAAGACATTTTGTTTACGGCTAATGGTCCTCGGTCCTTCGGTGCGATTTCAGCTCAAAAGACGTGGCGGGCGATCCTCCCGGAGAGGTGAAAAAGTCGGCGTAAAAAAGGGAGCTGTCACGTTAGCGACGCCCTTGTGCGGTTTTTTGTTTATGGTTAGCTGAAAGCATTATGGATTCTTTTTGCAATTGTTTGCACACTATCATTACACAACGCTCACCCCACTAATGGACAGCCTGTCACAGCTGTCATGGAAAGAGTGCATCTTGGCCACGTGTGTGTGTGTGAATGTGCGAGTGCGTGCATGCGTGCATGCGTCGGTTGGTCGAATTGTTTCAAACGTGCTTCACAATTATCGGACAAGGAATTGGTCATTTGTGGGCATTCAGGCCACACAATCATATTATTTGTTGCAACCAATTACTAATTATACACAATACTCAAGACTTAAAGGGGAACATTATCACCAGACCTATGTAAGTGTCAATATATACCTTGATGTTGCAGAAAAAAAGACCATATATTTTTTCAACCGATTTCCGAACTCTAAATGGGTGAATTCTGGCGAATTAAACGCCTTTCTAATATTCGCTCTCGGAGACGTTGTGACGTCATATCAGGAAGCAAACCGCCATTTTCTCAAACACCGGGTCAAAACAGCTCTGTTATTTTCCGTTTTTTTCGACTGTTTTCCGTACCTTGGAGACATCATGCCTCGTCGGTGTGTTGTCGGAGGGTGTAACAACACGAACAGGGACGGATTCAAGTTGCACCAGTGGCCCAAAGATGCGAAAGTGGCAAGAAATTGGACGTTTGTTCCGCACACTTTACCGACGAAAGCTATGCTACGACAGAGATGGCAAGAATGTGTGGATATCCTGCGACACTCAAAGCAGATGCATTTCCAACGATAAAGTCAAAGAAATCTGCCGCCAGACCCCCATTGAATCTGCCGGAGTGTGTGAGCAATTCAGGGACAAAGGGCCTCGGTAGCACGGCAAGCAATGGCGGCAGTTTGTTCCCGCAGACGAGCGAGCTATCGACCCTAGCTTCCCTGGCCTGCTGACATCAACTCCAAAACTGGACAGATCAGCTTTCAGGAAAAGAGCGCGGATGAGGGTATGTCTACAGAATATATTAATTGGGCTGTCTGCACTCTCAAAGTGCATGTTTGTGCCAAATGTATTTCATATGCTGTAAACCTAGTTCATAGTTGTTAGTTTCCTTTAATGCCAAACAAACACATACCAATCGTTGGTTAGAAGGCGATCGCCAAATTCGTCCTCGCTTTCTCCCGTGTCGCTGGCTGTCGTGTCGTTTTCGTCGGTTTTGCTTGCATACGGTTCAAACCGATATGGCTCAATAGCTTCAGTTTCTTCTTCAATTTCGTTTTCGCTACCTGCCTCCACACTACAACCATCCGTTTCAATACATGCGTAATCTGTTGAATCGCTGAAGCCGCTGAAATCCGAGTCTGAATCCGAGCTAATGTCGCTATACCTTGCAGTTCTTTCCGCCATGTTTGTTTGTGTTGGCATCACTATGTGACGTCACAGGAAAATGGACGGGTGTATATAACGATGGTTAAAATCAGGCACTTTGAAGCTTTTTTTAGGGATATTGCGTGATGGGTAAAATTTTGAAAAAAACTTCGAAAAATATAATAAGCCACTTGGAACTGATTTTTAACGGTTTTAACAATTCTGAAATTGTGATAATGTTCCCCTTTAAACTGTCAATATATATACAGTACACACATATATATATATATATATATATACATATTAGGGCTGTGAATCTTTGGGTGTCCCACGATTAGATTCAATATCGATTCTTGGGGTCACGATTCGATTCAAAATCGATTTCTTTTTTTTCTCTCAATTCAACACGATTCTCGATTCAAAAACGATTTTTTTTTTTCCCCGATTCAAAAGGATTCTCTTTTCATTCAATACATAGGATTTCAGCAGGATCTACCCCAGTCTGCTGACAAGCAAGCAGAGTAGTAGATTTTTGTAAAAAAAGCTTTTATAATTGTAAAGGACAATGTTTTATCAACTGATTGCAATAATGTAAATTTGTTTTAACGATTAAATGAACCAAAAATATGACTTTTTTTATCTTTGTGAAAATATTGGACACAGTGTGTTGTCAAGCTTATGAGATGCGATGCAAGTGTAAGCCACTGTGACACTATTGTTCCTTTTTTTTTTTTTTTTATAAATGTCTAATGATAATGTCAATGAGGGATTTTTAATCACTGCTATGTTGAAATTGTAACTAATATTGAATTGAATTGAATTATTTATTTCAAACCTGCACAGTACAACAACACACTTTTTTTTTTTTACATTTTAGCAGAGACATTTATGCAAGGCTTGAAAAGGGGTTGGATGAAGCAAATGCTTATAATATCCCAACCCCTCTCACTCATTCCACATTTAACATCCATCCATCCATCCATCTTCTTCCGCTTATCCGAGGTCGGGTCGCGGGGGCAGCAGCCTAAGCAGGGAAGCCCAGACTTCCCTCTCCCCAGCCACTTCGTCCAGCTCCTCCCGGGGGATCCCGAGGCGTTCCCAGGCCAGCCGGGAGACATAGTCTTCCCAACGTGTCCTGGGTCTTCCTCGTGGCCTCCTACCGGTCGGACATGCCCTAAACACCTCCTTAGGGAGGCGCTCGGGTGGCATCCTGACCAGATGCCCGAACCACCTCATCTGGCTCCTCTCGATGCGGAGGAGCAGCGGCTTTACTTTGAGCTCCCCCCGGATGACAGAGCTTCTCACCCTATCTCTAAGGGAGAGCCCCGCCACCCGGCGGAGGAAACTCATTTCGGCCGCTTGTACCCGTGATCTTGTCCTTTCGGTCATAACCCAAAGCTCTTGACCATAGGTGAGGATGGGAACGTAGATCGACCGGTAAATTGAGAGCTTTGCCTTCCGGCTCAGCTCCTTCTTCACCACAACGGATCGATACAGCGTCCGCATTACTGAAGACGCCGCACCGATCCGCCTGTCGATCTCACGATCCACTCTTCCCTCACTCGTGAACAAGACTCCGAGGTACTTGAACTCCTCCACTTGGGGCAAGATCTCCTCCCCAACCCGGAGATGGCACTCCACCCTTTTCCGGGCGAGAACCATGGACTCGGACTTGGAGGTGCTGATTCTCATCCCAGTCGCTTCACACTCAGCTGCGAACCGATCCAGTGAGAGCTGAAGATCCTGGCCAGATGAAGCCATCAGGACCAAATCATCTGCAAAAAGCAGAGACCTAATCCTGCAGCCACCAAACCGGATCCCCTCAACGCCTTGACCGCGCCTAGAAATTCTGTCCATAAAAGTTATGAACAGAATCGGTGACAAAGGGCAGCCTTGGCGGAGTCCAACCCTCACCGGAAACGTGTCCGACTTACTGCCGGCAATGCGAACCAAGCTCTGACACTGATCATACAGGGAGCGGACCGCCACAATCAGACAGTCCGAAACCCCATACTCTCTGAGCACTCCCCACAGGACTTCCCGAGGGACACGGTCGAATGCCTTCTCCAAGTCCACAAAGCACATGTAGACTGGTTGGGCAAACTCCCATGCACCCTCAAGGACCCTGCCGAGAGTATAGAGCTGGTCCACAGTTCCACGACCAGGACGAAAACCACACTGTTCCTCCTGAATCCGAGGTTCGACTATCCGGCGTAGCCTCCTCTCCAGTACACCTGAATAGACCTTACCGGGAAGGCTGAGGAGTGTGATCCCACACATTTAACATAAACAATATAATACAAGAACAATACTATACAAACAAAAACAAGAAAAGCTCCTGTACACTAACAATACAATAGTATTACTGTTACTATGAGACAAGACAAGACAAAACACACACACACACACACACACACACACACACACACACACACAGGCCCAAACACTCTTTGACCATACACCTCTCTCCCATCGCTCTGTGCTGAGGGCATCACTCTCTTTCCTCCTCGTACTTCTTCAGTACTTCTTTTTTAAACAGTCTTTTAAATTGAATCATGTTAGAACAACATGTCGATACTGTTGTTGATAATATTCATTTTTGTTTCACTACTTTTGGTTTGTTCTGTGTCGTGTTTGTGTCTCCTCTCAATTGCTCTGTTTATTGCATTTCTGAGTGTTGCTGGGTCGGTTTTGGTTTTGGAATTGGATTGCATTGTTATGGTATTGCTGTGTATTGTTTTGTTGGATTGATTAATTAAAAAAATAAATAATTTAAAAAAAATAATCGATTTTTTAAAAATGAGAATCGATTCTGAATCGCACAACGTGTAAATCGCGATTAGAATTCGAATCGATTTTTTCCCACACCCCTAATATATATATATATATAAATATATATATATTTATTGAGAAAATGAAAGGATTTTGGTAAATATGGTTAACATGGGGGGGGTTGGCAGTACAGTGGGAAAAAGGGGTTAGTGCGTGTGCCTCACAATACGAAGGTCCTGAGTTCAATCCCGGGCTCGGGGTCTTTCTGTGGGGAGTTTGCATGTTCTCCCTGTGACTGCGTGGGTTCCATTCCGGGTACTCCGGCTTCCTCCCACCTCCAAAGACATGCACCTGGGGATAGGTTGATTGGCAACACTAAATGGGCCCCTAGTGTGTGAATGTGAGTGTGAATGTTGTCTGTCTATCTGTGTTGGCCCTGTGATGAGGTGGTGACTTGTCCAGGCTGAATGCAGCTGAGATTGGCTCCAGCAACCCCCCGTGACCCCGAAAGGAACAAGCGATAGAAAATGGATGGATGGATGGATGGTTAACACGGTTAAAGGGGAACATTATCACAATTTCAGAATGGTTAAAACCATTAAAAATCAGTTCCCAGTGGCTTATTATATTTTTCGAAGTTTTTTTCAAAATTTTACCCATCACGCAATATCCCTAAAAAAACCTTCAAAGTGCCTGATTTTAACCACCCGTCCATTTTCCTGTGACGTCACATAGTGAAGCCAACACAAACAAACATGGCGGAAAGAACAGCAAGCTATAGCGACATTAGCTCGGATTCAGACTCGGATTCCAGCGGCTTAAGCGATTCAACAGATTACGCATGTATTGAAACGGATGGTTGTAGTGTGGAGGCAGGTAGCGAAAACGAAATTGAAGAAGAAACTGAAGCTATTGAGCCATATCGGTTTGAACCGTATGCAAGCGAAAACGACGAAAACGACACGACAGCCAGCGACACGGGAGAAAGCGAGGACGAATTCGGCGATCGCCTTCTAACCAACGATTGGTATGTGTTTGTTTGGCATTAAAGGAAACTAACAACTATGAACTAGGTTTACAGCATATGAAATACATTTGGCAACAACATGCACTTTGAGAGTGCAGACAGCCCAATTAATATATTCTGTAGACATACCCTCATCCGCGCTCTTTTCCTGAAAGCTCATCTGTCCAGTTTTGGAGTTGATGTCAGCAGGCTCGGGAAGCTAGGGTCGATAGGGGGTTTAGCTCGCTCGTCTGCGGGAACAAACTGCCGCCGTTGCTTGCCGTGCTACCGAGGTCCTTTGTCCCTGAATTACTCACACACTCCGGCAGATTCAATGGGGGTCTGGCGGCAGATTTTTTCGACTTTATTGTTGGAAATGCATCTGCTTTGAGTGTCGCAGGATATCCACACATTCTTGCCATCTCTGTCGTAGCATAGCTTTCGTCGGTAAAGTGTGCGGAACAAACGTCCAATTTCTTGCCACTTTCGCATCTTTGGGCCACTGGTGCTACTTGAATCCGTCCCTGTTCGTGTTGTTACACCCTCCGACAACATGATGTCTCCAAGGTACGGAAAACAGTCGAAAATAACAGAGCTGATTTGACTCGGTGTTTGAGAAAATGGCGGATTGCTTCCCGATGTGACGTCACGTTGTGATTTCAGCGGCTTAACACTGTCTGATAAGATAATTACTAACAACTATGAACTAGGTTTACAGCATATGAAATACATTTGGCAACAACATGCACTTTGAGAGTGCAGACAGCCCATTTCAGGCGCGCTAAGAACATTTATTTTTCCACGATTTCAGCACTCAGGTTAACCATACCTAAATAGACACAAAATACTGCATTACACAAGACTACCCGAATGTACTCCAATGATTGAAAAACAAAAATGTTTTTAAGCTAAATTATTGGTAAACACAGTTTATGTATAATAATTTACGTAAAACCGCGAGTAATGAATAAAGTTTTCATCAATTAATATATTCTGTAGACATACCCTCATCCGCTCTCTTTTCCTGAAAGCTGATCTGTCCAGTTTTGGAGTTGATGTCAGCAGGCCAGGGAAGCTAGGGTCGATATTCTTCTCTTGATCATCTTCGGTGGCATAAGGGACGGTGTGAGCCAAGACATCCAGGGGGTTTAGCTCGCTCGTCTGCGGGAACAAACTGCCGCCATTGCTTGCCGTGCTACCGAGGTCCTTTGTCCCTGAATTACTCACACACTCCGGCAGATTCAATGGGGGTCTGGCGGCAGATTTTTTTGACTTTATTGTTGGAAATAAATCTGCTTTGAGTGTCGCAGGATATCCACACATTCTTGCCATCTCTGTCGTAGCATAGCTTTCGTCGGTAAAGTGTGCGGAACAAACGTCCAATTTCTTGCCACTTTCGCATCTTTGGGCCACTGGTGCAACTTGAATCCGTCCCTGTTCGTGTTGTTACACCCTCCGACAACACACCGACGAGGCATGATGTCTCCAAGGTACGGAAACCAGTCGAAAAAACGGAAAATAACAGAGCTGATTTGACTCGGTGTTTGAGAAATTGGCGGATTGCTTCCCGATGTGACGCCACGTTGTGACGTCATCGCTCCGAGAGCGAATATTAGAAAGGCGTTTAATTCGCCAAAATTCAATGTTAAAGCACATTTTATGATGGCGACAGTTTCACCCTGCAACAGATTATTTCTGAAGAAATACTGTGATTTGTCCATTGAAGGAAATTGTCTGAAATATCTAAATAAGTGAATTTGTTTCAGAAAGGTTCATAAAATAATTCAATATTTGTATCTCATTTTTCTGCCTCACAGGATGTGATTATAGGGCCTGACAGTAAACCTGCTCCATCACTGGTACTGGTTGTAGTACCTGCTTTACCCAAAAGTGCTGCCGTCGAGCTCCACGTCACAGCCATCCACGATGACCCCAGCCTAAGGACTTCCTGTCACATGACCACGAAGCTGGGTTTCGGCCGCATAGAGTGTCACACTTTGACGTCTGCTGACCGATGCGGCGCTTCCCTGTCCCTCCGCCTGTCCGTGCTCCACCCCGAGATCAGCGCAGACGCCAGGGAGGTCACCCAAGCCATCGCCTCGGCTTTTGCCAAAGCCCTGAAGAAGACTGAAGCCGTGCTGGTGCCACTTTGCGCACGGGTGTTCTACAAGTGCGACCACTTGCTGGGCTGGCGGGTTGTTGAAGGTTAGCCTGTGAACACACACACACACACACCTACTGCTAAATAAGCTGCCCCAAAGCCAGCGATAAATAAAGGTGTGCACAAACGATTGTTAAATCAAAATTTCAAAAGTAATTATCTGGGATATGGAGAGCTACACACACCAAATTCGAGAATAAATAATATTTTTCCATATATTAGACTCACCGGACTATAAGCCGCAGATGTATACATGTACGAAATATATTGTAAATGTTTATTTACATACCTCAATTG
Organism: Nerophis lumbriciformis; assembly: GCF_033978685.3. Classification (NCBI taxonomy): domain Eukaryota; kingdom Metazoa; phylum Chordata; class Actinopteri; order Syngnathiformes; family Syngnathidae; genus Nerophis; species Nerophis lumbriciformis. Next base: position 5,567,645 of record NC_084555.2, on the reverse strand, counting down.
TTTTCAAACCATGCCTGTCACACGGCAGTAAAACGGCTGATCAAACAAAACAGAAGTCATGGTCGTGGACCCGCTAGCTGCGGAAGCCAGCTCTCCAACCAGCTAAACAGAATCAATAACTCCACGGTGACGCTTTGGTGAATTTACGAAACCGAAACAATAATAATAATACTAATACCTGGGATTTATATAGCGCTTTTCTAAGTACCCAAAGCCGCTTTACATGTAGAACCCATCATTCTTTCACAATACAAAAAGAATGCCATTGTAAGTTAATAACACTAACACAGGCACTTGCAAACGTAGCATAACATTAGCATGTTTGCTAATGCTCACGACGCTAACTTCATTACATTACGATAGCACGTACAAATATGCATGGTAACGTCACACAAGGGACGGTTTAGTAACTATGAATTGTTTTAGTTACACGGTAAAACTTACAAACATTCCTTGGAGTGACGAATGAAGAATATTTTCGAGCAGAAACGCTATGGATGGATACGTCCAGTTCAAGGAACAAAACCGGAAGTACATTATCGACCTGAAGCACCTGCAGTGAGCGAACTCGACCAAAAGATGGCGCCGTAGCACAAGCAATAACACACCTTTTCAGCGTCTCTGTTAGTGTTCTGTGAAAACTATTTTATTTATGGCCGTTGGCAAAGAAAAATCCAGAAATTAGCCGCACTGTTTTATAAGCCACAGGACTCAAAGCGTTGGAAAAAAGCAGTGGTCTATAGGCTCGAAAATACTGTAAGGGATCGGCCATTGCCGATTATTGCATTTGAATGGCGATCACAAAAGCCGATCGGCCCCTGTATATATTGTTGGTCACCTGACAGATCCTTAGGATCGTACGCATCGTTATCAGGTAGTATTATCACTGGAGGACAAGGCTGAACGTGTTACACATGAATAAGCAAGCCAGGAGCAGGCATGCTACTTACTAAAATAGCTTGAAACAATACAAGAAATAAATGCTTAGTAGGGTTTAGGAAGTGCAGCTGGAAGCTACAGCGTAAAGAAAGCAGATATTAACAGGAAACGATAAAGTAGATGAATAAGAGTTACACAAGATAACAACTGTTGGTTTGTCAGCATTGTCACAGTACACGACACGTAAGAGAAGGGCGTTTTAATCCATACATTGGCGGTGTCGATATCAAGGGTAGTATCATTATATGAGCGATACTTGAGTGATTAGATTGATATTTTGTATTTTCTCAAAAATAATTGCTGTTGTTTTTGCCAATGTTTACAAACTCTATGAATAATTCCCTGGACACAGAAGGACTTTGAGTGCACAAACCCAAATATTTAAAAGAGTAGTAGTTTGATTAGTTATTGTGTAATTTTGACTTTGTTATGCCCAAACAATTGAATGTAATAAAAGACGATAAGGAACTAGTTAAAATATTGTCTTGATATTGTTAAACTGTCATAAGTACATTGGACATTTTACAGTTAATACATGTGATCGGTATTGGTCTTGGCCGATCTCACTCAACCCTGATCAGAACATCCCTATAATAGATTTAAATAACTTGTCAAGTATCGGTCTTGAGAGGTGGGAAGTTATCGGTATTTGTTAAAAAAAAAAAAATGGGGCATCCTTAATTGCTAGTCACACACTCCAACTTGTAGAGTCAGACAACTAGAGAGAATATAATTTGTTTCCCTAATGGGTTATTATGAGCAACTTTGTCATTACCAGAAAGCTACATTTGCCCATCTGTGTTTGTTCATTTCTTAGTTCGACCCCTGAAAATTAAATCAAATCCAACTTTATTTCTAAAGCACTTTTTATATGTAAGAGAAATGCAACAATCACATGCAGGCACACAGATGAATGCATGGCTGAGTACAGAGGAGCCAGGTGCCAAAACACTATCACAGGAGCCTACTTCTCCAGACTGATTTTCGGTAACTTATTTAAGAAATAGGTTAAATTCCTGAAAAATGGCCCGTGTAAACCAAAATAGCTGACCTGTGTGTGCATTCCAACATCCATATGATTAGGAGGTACTTGAATTTAAAAAAAATGTTCACAGGGGGTACATCACTGAAAAAAGGTTGAGAACCACTTCTCTACATCAGTGTTTTTCAACCTTTTTTTTAACCAAGGCACATTTTTTTCATTGAAAAAATGCGGAGGCACACCACCAGCAGAAACCATTAAAAAATTAAACTCAGCAGCCGATATTGACAGTAAAAAGTTGTCGTCGCAATTGTTGGATATGACTTTAAACCATAACCAAGCATGCATCACTATAGCTCTTGTCTCAAAGAAGGTGTACTGTCACCACCTGTCACATCACACCCTGACTTATTTGGAGTTTTTTGCTGTTTTCCTGTGTGTAGTGTTTTAGTTCTTGTCTTGCGCTCCTATTTTGGTGGCTTTTTCTCTTTTTTTTAGTATTTTCCTATGGTAGTTTCATGTCTTCCTTAACCGCTATTCCCCACACCTGCTTTGTTTTAGCAATCAAGAATATTTCAGTTGTTTTTATCCTTCCTTGTGGGGACATTGTTGATTGTCATGTCATGTTCGGATGTACTTTGTGGACGCCGTCTCTGCTCCACAGTAAGTCTTTGCTGTCGTCCAGAATTCTGTTTTTGTTTACTTTGTAGCCAGTTCAGTTTTAGTTTCGTTCTGCATAGCCTTCCTTAAGCTTCAATGCCTTTTCTTAGGGGCACTCACCTTTTGTTTATTTTTGGTTTAAGCATTAGACACCTTTTTACCTGCACACTGCCTCCCGCTGTTTCCGACATCTACAAAGCAATTAGCTACCGGCTGCCACCTACTGATATGGAAGAGTATAACGTGGTAAGTTTGCCGATCTCCAGACAGTACAGACACTCAACAACGGCACATCACTGAAAAAAGGTTGAGAACCACTTCTCTACATCAGTGTTTTTCAACCTTTTTTGAGCCAAGGCACATTTTTTTCATTGAAAAAATGCGGAGGCACACCACCAGCAGAAGCCATTAAAAAATTAAACTCAGCAGCCGATATTGACAGTAAAAAGTTGTCGTCGCAATTGTTGGATATGACTTTAAACCATAACCAAGCATGCATCACTATAGCTCTTGTCTCAAAGAAGGTGTACTGTCACATCACACCCTGACTTATTTGGAGTTTTTTGCTGTTTTCCTGCGTGTAGTGTTTTAGTTCTTGTCTTGCGCTCCTATTTTGGTGGCTTTTTCTCTTTTTTTAGTATTTTCCTATGGCAGTTTCATATCTTCCTTAACCGCTATTCCCCACACCTGCTTTGTTTTAGCAATCAAGAATATTTCAGTTGTTTTTATCCTTCCTTGTGGGGACATTGTTGATTGTCATGTCATGTTCGGATGCACTTTGTGGACGCCGTCTCTGCTCCACAGTAAGTCTTTGCTGTCGTCCAGAATTCTGTTTTTGTTTACTTTGTAGCCAGTTCAGTTTTAGTTTCGTTCTGCATAGCCTTCCTTAAGCTTCAATGCCTTTTCTTAGGGGCACTCACCTTTTGTTTATTTTTGGTTTAAGCATTAGACACCTTTTTACCTGCACGCTGCCTCCCGCTGTTTCCGACATCTACAAAGCAATTAGCTACCGGCTGCCACCTACTGATATGGAAGAGTATAAAGTGTTAAGTTTGCCGATCTCCAGACAGTACAGACACTCAACAACGGCACATCACTGAAAAAAGGTTGAGAACCACTTCTCTACATCAGTGTTTTTCAACCTTTTTTTAACCAAGGCACATTTTTTTCATTGAAAAAATGCAGAGGCACACCACCAGCAGAAGCCATTAAAAAATTTAACTCAGCAGCCGATATTGACAGTAAAAAGTTGTCGTCGCAATATGACTTTAAACCATAACCAAGCATGCATCACTATAGCTCTTGTCTCAAAGAAGGTGTACTGTCACCACCTGTCACATCACACCCTGACTTATTTGGAGTTTTTTGCTGTTTTCCTGTGTGTAGTGTTTTAGTTCTTGTCTTGCGCTCCTATTTTGGTGACTTTTACTCTTTTTTTAGTATTTTCCTATGGCAGTTTCATGTCTTCCTTAACCGCTATTCCCCACACCTGCTTTGTTTTAGCATTCAAGAATATTTCAGTTGTTTTTATCCTTCCTTGTGGGGACATTGTTGATTGTCATGTCATGTTCGGATGCACTTTGTGGACGCCGTCTCTGCTCCACAGTAAGTCTTTGCTGTCGTCCAGAATTCGGTTTTTGTTTACTTTGTAGCCAGTTCAGTTTTAGTTTCGTTCTGCATAGCCTTCCTTAAGCTTCAATGCCTTTTCTTAGGGGCACTCACCTTTTGTTTATTTTTGGTTTAAGCATTAGACACCTTTTTACCTGCACGCTGCCTCCCGCTGTTTCCGACATCTACAAAGCAATTAGCTACCGGCTGCCACCTACTGATATGGAAGAGTATAACGTGTTAAGTTTGTCGATCTCCAGACAGTACAGACACTCAACAACGGCACATCACTGAAAAAAGGTTGAGAACCAATTCTCTACATCAGTGTTTTTCAACCTTTTTTGAGCCAAGGCACAGTTTTTTCATTGAAAAAATGCGGAGGCACACCACCAGCAGAAACCATTAAAAAATTAAACTCAGCAGCCGATATTGACAGTAAAAAGTTTTCGTCGCAATTGTTGGATATGACTTTAAACCATAACCAAGCATGCATCACTATAGCTCTTGTCTCAAAGAAGGTGTACTGTCACCACCTGTCACATCACACCCTGACTTATTTGGAGTTTTTTGCTGTTTTCCTGTGTGTAGTGTTTTAGTTCTTGTCTTGCGCTCCTATTTTGGTGGCTTTTTCTCTATTTTTAGTATTTTCCTATGGCAGTTTCATGTCTTCCTTAACCGCTATTCCCCACACCTGCTTTGTTTTAGCAATCAAGAATATTTCAGTTGTTTTTATCCTTCTTTGTGGGGACATTGTTGATTGTCATGTCATGTTCGGATGTACTTTGTGGACGCCGTCTCTGCTCCACAGTAAGTCTTTGCTGTCGTCCAGAATTCTGTTTTTGTTTACTTTGTAGCCAGTTCAGTTTTAGTTTCGTTCTGCATAGCCTTCCTTAAGCTTCAATGCCTTTTCTTAGGGGCACTCACCTTTTGTTTATTTTTGGTTTAAGCATTAGACACCTTTTTACCTGCACGCTGCCTCCCGCTGTTTCCGACATCTACAAAGCAATTAGCTACCGGCTGCCACCTACTGATATGGAAGAGTATAACGTGTTAAGTTTGTCGATCTCCAGACAATACAGACACTCAACAACGGCACATCACTGAAAAAAGGTTGAGAACCACTTCTCTACATCAGTGTTTTTCAACCTTTTTTTTAACCAAGGCACATTTTTTTCATTGAAAAAATGCGGAGGCACACCACCAGCAGAAACCATTAAAAAATTAAACTCAGCAGCCGATATTGACAGTAAAAAGTTGTCGTCGCAATTGTTGGATATGACTTTAAACCATAACCAAGCATGCATCACTATAGCTCTTGTCTCAAAGAAGGTGTACTGTCACATCACACCCTGACTTATTTGGAGTTTTTTTCTGTTTTCCTGTGTGTAGTGTTTTAGTTCTTGTCTTGCGCTCCTATTTTGGTGGCTTTTTCTCTATTTTTAGTATTTTCCTATGGCAGTTTCATGTCTTCCTTAACCGCTATTCCCCACACCTGCTTTGTTTTAGCAATCAAGAATATTTCAGTTGTTTTTATCCTGCTTTGTGGGGACATTGTTGATTGTCATGTCATGTTCGGATGCACTTTGTGGACGCCGTCTCTGCTCCACAGTAAGTCTTTGCTGTCGTCCAGAATTCTGTTTTTGTTTACTTTGTAGCCAGTTCAGTTTTAGTTTCGTTCTGCATAGCCTTCCTTAAGCTTCAATGCCTTTTCTTAGGGGCACTCACCTTTTGTTTATTTTTGGTTTAAGCATTAGACACCTTTTTACCTGCACGCTGCCTCCCGCTGTTTCCGACATCTACAAAGCAATTAGCTACCGGCTGCCACCTACTGATATGGAAGAGTATAACGTGTTAAGTTTGTCGATCTCCAGACAATACAGACACTCAACAACGGCACATCACTGAAAAAAGGTTGAGAACCACTTCTCTACATCGGTGTTTTTCAACCTTTTTTTTAACCAAGGCACATTTTTTTCATTGAAAAAATGCGGAGGCACACCACCAGCAGAAGCCATTAGAAAATTAAACTCAGCAGCCGATATTGACAGTAAAAAGTTGTCGTCGCAATTATTGGATATGACTTTAAACCATAACCAAGCATGCATCACTATAGCTCTTGTCTCAAAGAAGGTGTACTGTCACATCACACCCTGACTTATTTGGAGTTTTTTGCTGTTTTCCTGTGTGTAGTGTTTTAGTTCTTGTCTTGCGCTCCTATTTTGGTGGCTTTTTCTCTATTTTTAGTATTTTCCTATGGCAGTTTCATGTCTTCCTTAACCGCTATTCCCCACACCTGCTTTGTTTTAGCAATCAAGAATATTTCAGTTGTTTTTATCCTTCCTTGTGGGGACATTGTTGATTGTCATGTCATGTTCGGATGTACTTTGTGGACGCCGTCTCTGCTCCACATTAAGTCTTTGCTGTCGTCCAGAATTCTGTTTTTGTTTACTTTGTAGCCAGTTCAGTTTTAGTTTCGTTCTGCATAACCTTCCTTAAGCTTCAATGCCTTTTCTTAGGGGCACTCACCTTTTGTTTATTTTTGGTTTAAGCATTAGACACCTTTTTACCTGCACGCTGCCTCCCGCTGTTTCCGACATCTACAAAGCAATTAGCTACCGGCTGCCACCTACTGATATGGAAGAGTATAACGTGGTAAGTTTGCCGATCTCCAGACAATACAGACACTCAACAACGGCACATCACTGAAAAAAGGTTGAGAACCACTTCTCTACATCAGTGTTTTTCAACCTTTTTTTAACCAAGGCACATTTTTTTCATTGAAAAAATGCGGAGGCAGACCACCAGCAGAAACCATTAAAAAATTAAACTCAGCAGCCGATATTGACAGTAAAAAGTTGTCGTCGCAATTGTTGGATATGACTTTAAACCATAACCAAGCATGCATCACTATAGCTCTTGTCTCAAAGAAGGTGTACTGTCACCACCTGTCACATCACACCCTTACTTATTTGGAGTTTTTTGCTGTTTTCCTGTGTGTAGTGTTTTAGTTCTTGTCTTGCGCTCCTATTTTGGTGGCTTTTTCTCTATTTTTAGTATTTTCCTATGGCAGTTTCATGTCTTCCTTAACCGCTATTCCCCACACCTGCTTTGTTTTAGCAATCAAGAATATTTCAGTTGTTTTTATCCTTCCTTGTGGGGACATTGTTGATTGTCATGTCATGTTCGGATGCCCTTTGTGGACGCCGTCTCTGCTCCACAGTAAGTCTTTGCTGTCGTCCAGAATTCTGTTTTTGTTTACTTTGTAGCCAGTTCAGTTTTAGTTTCGTTCTGCATAGCCTTCCTTAAGCTTCAATGCCTTTTCTTAGGGGCACTCACCTTTTGTTTATTTTTGGTTTAAGCATTAGACACCTTTTTACCTGCACGCTGCCTCCCGCTGTTTCCGACATCTACAAAGCAATTAGCTACCGGCTGCCACCTACTGATATGGAAGAGTATAACGTGTTAAGTTTGTCGATCTCCAGACAGTACAGACACTCAACAACGGCACATCACTGAAAAAAGGTTGAGAACCACTTCTCTACATCAGTGTTTTTCAACCTTTTTTTAACCAAGGCACATTTTTTTCATTGAAAAAATGCAGAGGCACACCACCAGCAGAAACCATTAAAAATTGAACTCAGCAGCCGATATTGGCAGTAAAAAGTTGTCGTCGCAATTGTTGGATATGACTTTAAACCATAACCAAGCATGCATCACTATAGCTCTTGTCTCAAAGAAGGTGTACTGTCACATCACACCCTGACTTATTTGGAGTTTTTTGCTGTTTTCCTGTGTGTAGTGTTTTAGTTCTTGTCTTGCGCTCCTATTTTGGTGGCTTTTTCTCTATTTTTAGTATTTTCCTATGGCAGTTTCATGTCTTCCTTAACCGCTATTCCCCACACCTGCTTTGTTTTAGCAATCAAGAATATTTCAGTTGTTTTTATCCTTCCTTGTGGGGACATTGTTGATTGTCATGTCATGTTCGGATGCACTTTGTGGACGCCGTCTCTGCTCCACAGTAAGTCTTTGCTGTCGTCCAGAATTCTGTTTTTGTTTACTTTGTAGCCAGTTCAGTTTTAGTTTCGTTCTGCATAGCCTTCCTTAAGCTTCAATGCCTTTTCTTAGGGGCACTCACCTTTTGTTTATTTTTGGTTTAAGCATTAGACACCTTTTTACCTGCACGCTACCTCCCGCTGTTTCCGACATCTACAAAGCAATTAGCTACCGGCTGCCACCTACTGATATGGAAGAGTATAACGTGGTAAGTTTGCCGATCTCCAGACAGTACAGACACTCAACAACGGCACATTATTTGCGGAGTATAATTACTGGTTTGCAAAAAATATTTTTAACCCAAATAGGGGAAATTAGATCATCTCCCACGGCACACCACACACTGCTCTACATCATGCCATAGAGGTGATCAAGGCTTTTATAAAGTAAAATATAAAAACACAAATCCAATTACCGGTAGTGTTAAGAATGACCCATTTATTTATTGGTCATTCAAATAGTCGAATCGGGAGAACGTTGACGTCCGCTTCCCCTGAAACCATACATCCTGACTCATCGTGTAAGAGCTGGAATCCGCTCGCTCGCACGCACAAGCGAAACCCCCACCTCCGGAACCTCGCCCGCGGGCGTCTTTATGGGTCACAGCCCCGTTCTTCATTGGGTGATGAATCCGAAAAGTCAAAAAGGAGGGAAAAGTAACACCTCTGGCGCTGGCGAGACGACAACACAACCTCCCCCCTTTACATTATTTGCGTGAGGATTCACAGCTGATCGACGTGACATATGCTGCCAATGAAACCTTTAAACATCTTGTCTCAGCTTGTTAGTTCCGACCCAAAGCCCTCCTCTCGGACTGCAGACAGGCCCCCTGCAACTAAAGGCTTAACTTTTACACGAGGGCAGCGATTCTATATTAGTATAAATGCACAGAAATACATGACATTGTTTGACGGAAATTGCATCAAAATGAAAGCAAAAGAGGTTATTCTGTGCCTTTTAGCATATTTCATCATCCCCTCCTTCGCAGTAAATGACCAATGTTCATTGGACAATACTCGCTAATCGCCAGTTCATTTGACTAATTTGAACCATTTGGAAGTCAGTGTAGCTCAACAAAAAAATCACACTGCTCCAGGGCCTTGGCCACTCCTTACAAAACCCAATGAGCCCAGATAATATTGCTGATTAATAACACTAATATCCCTTTTAGCTACAGGCCTGGGCTATGTATTTATTTCTGCTTGGCTTTGCATGTTTGTGTGCCAGTTAATTCCTAACATGACAGGATTTGTTTTTAAAGGGGAACTGCACTTTTTTTTTTTTTTTTTTTTTTTTTTTTTACATAACACGTAATATTTACCGTATTTTTCGGACTATAAGTCGATGAGGTGGTGACTTGTCCAGGGTGTACCCCGCCTTCCGCCCAATTGTAGCTGAGATAGGCTCCAGGGCCCCCCCGCGACCCCATAGGGAATAAGCGGTAGAAAATGGATGGATGGATAATTTACACGTTTCATTTGTTTTATACAATTATTTTAATTTTGACAGTACCACGTAGAATATGTTTTAATTGCTGAAGGGGGGTTTATTGAATGTTAAATGCGCCGAAAAAAAGACCGTTATGAGGGGCTTCAATGCCCAGTAGTGTGCAAGTGTGTTTCTGTATATTATCTACAGCCGCGCCCATGTGGTGACATGCCAGCAACCTGAGGGTTCCTGGTTCGATCCCCACCTGCCACCAACCTCGTCACGTCCGTTGTGTCCTTGAGCAAGACACTTGCTCAAATAATTATATAAAACAAATGAAACATGTGTAAATTAAGAAATAAAATATTTGAACTCACAATTTGTAGAACCCATTTGACGCCGTACAAGCCAGTGGTACCGATGGTAGTCGGTTAATTCGTGTGAAAGTGGCGGGATAGCTTCCGGTTTTGGCCGACCTCGTCTCACATATATATATATATATATATATATATATATATATATATATATATATGTATGTGTGGGGAAAAAAATCACAAGACTATTTCATCTCTACAGGCCTGTTTCATGAGGGGGGGTACCCTCAATCGTCAGGAGATTTTAATGGGAGCATTCGCATACCATGGTTTATATAGGGCACAGAGTGGGTAGGTACAGGCTGGCCTAGGGGCGTGGTGATTGGCTCATGTGTTACCTAGGAGGTGTTTCCGTCTATGGCGGCATGTTGTTACAATTTCGCTGCGCTTGTTGAGGGATGACAGGTCTGGACGGTAAATAATAAACAGTTTCTCTTTCAAGCATAGGTTGCATCTTTTATTACCACTATTGTAAGGTGTGCTGGATGCAAGAATTGTAAGGTATATACATATATATTTATGAATTTATGTATTTATTATTATTTAAAAAAAAAAATGAACAGCCAAGGGCCTCAAATGACCCCATGCCTTGCCTAGACTTTGGCCACCCCATATCTAAGTACTAGTAACGAGGTCACAAAGGAAATTGCAACAAAACTTATATTAAGTGATACTATATGTCCAATTAAAGGTCTTGATGAGAGATTTTCACATGTGATTATATTGTCAATATGCCCTAACAGGGCAATTTAATAAGCTAAAAACATGAAATTTGGCTTATAACATTACAACATTACAACATCACAACAAACTATGTGGTGACATGCCAGCAACCTGAGGGTTCCTGGTTCGATCCCCACCTACCACCAACCTCGTCACGTCCGTTGTGTCCTTGAGCAAGACACTTCGCCCTTGCTCCTGATGGGTCGTGGTTAGGGCCTTGCATGGCAGCTCCCGCCATCAGTGTGTGTATGTGTGTGTGAATGGGTGAATGTGGAAATAGTGTCAAAGCGCTTTGAGTACCTTGAAGGTACCGTATTTTTCGGACTATAAGTCGCAGTTTTTTTCATAGTTTGGCCGGGGGTGCGACTTATACTCAGGAGCGACTTATGTGTGAAATTATTGACACATTACCGTAAAATATCAAATAATATTATTTAGCTCATTCACGTAAGAGACTAGACGTATAAGATTTCATGGGATTTAGCGATCAGGAGTGACAGATTGTTTGGTAAACGTATAGCATGTTCTATATGTTATAGTTATTTGAATGACTCTTACCATAATATGTTACGTTAACATACCAGGCACGTTCTCAGTTGGTTATTTATGCCTCATATAACGTACACTTATTCAGCCTGTTGTTCACTATTCTTTATTTATTTTAAATTGCCTTTCAAATGTCTATTCTTGGTGTTGGGTTTTATCAAATAAATTTCCCCCAAAAGTGCGACTTATATCAATCAATCAATCAATCTTTATTTATATAGCCCTAAATCACAAGTGTCTCAAAGGGCTGCACAAGCCACAACGACATCCTCGGTACAAAGCCCACATACGGGCAAGGAAAAACTCACCCCAGTGGGACGTCGATGTGAATGACTATGAGAAACCTTGGAGAGGACCGCATATGTGGGTAACCCCCCCCCTCTAGGGGAGACCGAAAGCAATGGATGTCGAGTGGGTCTGACATAATATTGTGAGAGTCCAGTCCATAGTGGATCCAACATAATAGTAAGAGTCCAGTCCATAGTGGGGCCAGCAGGACACCATCCCGAGCGGAGACGGGTCAGCAGCGCAGAGATGTTCCCAGCCGATGCACAGGCGAGCGGTCCACCCCGGGTCCCGACTCTGGACAGCCAGCACTTCATCCATGGCCACCGGACCTGTGCCCCCCCCCCTCAAGGAAAAGGGGAGCAGAGGAGAAAAGAAAAGAAACGGCAGATCAACTGGTCTAACAGGGGGGCTATTTAAAGGCTAGAGTATACAAATGAGTTTTAAGATGGGACTTAAATGCTTCTACTGAGGTAGCATCTCTAATTGTTACCGGGAGGGCATTCCATAGTACTGGAGCCCGAATAGAAAACGCTCTATAGCCCGCAGACTTTTTTTGGGCTCTGGGAATCACTAATAAGCCGGAGTTCTTTGAACGCAGATTTCTTGCCGGGACATATGGTACAATGCAATCGACAAGATAGGACGGAGCTAGACCGTGTAGTATTTTATACGTAAGTAGTAAAACCTTAAAGTCACATCTTAAGTGCACAGGAAGCCAGTGCAGGTGAGCCAGTATAGGCGTAATATGATCAAACTTTCTTGTTCTTATCAAAAGTCTAGCAGCCGCATTTTGTACCAACTGTAATTTTTTAATGCTAGACATAGGGAGACCCGAAAATAATACGTTACAGTAGTCGAGACGAGACGTAACGAACGCATGAATAGTGATCTCAGCGTCGCTAGTGGATAAAATAGAACGAATTTTAGCGATATTACGGAGATGAAAGAAGGCCGTTTTAGTAACACTCTTAATGTGTGATTCAAACGAGAGAGTTGGGTCGAAGATAATACCCAGATTCTTTACTGATTCGCCTTGTGTAATTGTTTGGTTGTCAAATGTTAAGGTGGTATTATTAAATAAATGTCGGTGTTTAGCAGGACCGATAATCAGCATTTCCGTTTTCTTGGCGTTGAGTTGCAAGAAGTTAGCGGACATCCATTGTTTACGCCACTGTACATATATACATATGTACAGTGGCGTTTCTCACCTAGGCTTTCAGTGACTTCCGACTTCACCTCTCAAAACAAATGGTAAATGAGTTTATACTTGTATATACCGTAGTTTATAGGTCGTTCCGGAGTATAAGTCGCACCGGCCGAAAATGCATAATAAAGAAGGAAAAAAACATATATAAGTCGCACTGGAGTATAAGTCGCATTTTTTGGGGGGAATGTATTTGATAAAACCCAACACCAAGAATAGACATTTGAAAGGCAATTTAAAATAAATAAAGAATAGTGAACAACAGGCTGAATAAGTGTACGTTATATGAGGCATAAATAACCAACTGGTATGTTAACGTAACATATTATGGTAAGAGTCATTCAAATAACTATAACATATAGAACATGCTATACGTTTACCAAACAATCTGTCACTCCTAATCGCTAAATCCCATGAAATCTTATACGTCTAGTCTCTTACGTGAATGAGATAAATAATATTATTTGATATTTTACGGTAATGTGTTAATCATTTCACACATAAGTCGCTCCTGAGTATAAGTCGCAAAAACTGCGACTTATAGTCCGAAAAATACGGTACCTTCAAGGTACTCGAAGCGCTTTGATACTATTTCCACATTCACCCATTCACACACGCATTCACACACTGATGGCGGGAGCTGCCATGCAAGGCCCTAACCACGACCCATCAGGAGCAAGGGTGAAGTGTCTTGCTCAAGGACACAACGGACGTGACGAGGTTGGTGGTAGGTGGGGATCAAACCAGGAACCCTCAGGTTGCTGGCATGTCACCACATGGACGCGGCTGTAGATAATATACAGAAACACACTTGCACACTACTGGGCATTGAATCCCCTCATAACGGTCTTTTTTTCGGCGCATTTAACATTAAATAAACCCCCTTCAGAAATTAAAACATATTTTACGTGGTACTGTCAAAATTAAAATAATTATATAAAACAAATGAAACATGTGTAAATTAAGAAATAAAATATTTGAACTCACAATTTGTAGAACCCATTTGACGCCGTACAAGCCAGTGGTACCGATGGTAGTCGGTTAATTCGTGTGAAAGTGGCGGGATAGCTTCCGGTTTTGGCCGACCTCGTCTCACAAGATGTAGTTTCTCTTAAGTTTCCTTCTACATAAAGATTTGTATAAATATATATATATATGTGTATGAATATATATATATATGTATGTATATATGTATGAATGTGTATATATATATATATATGTGCATATATATATATATATATATATATATATATATATATATATATACATACATACATACATACATACATACATACATACATACATATATATATATATATATATATATATATATATATATATATATATATATATACGTACATGTACGTATATATATATATATATATATATATATATATATATATATATACATACATGTACGTATATATATATATATATAGATAGTACTCTATTGATTCCTTCAGGAAATAAATAAATAAATAAATAAATTTAAAAAAAAAATATATATATATATATGAATTTATGTATTTATGTATTTATTATTATTTAAAAAAAAAAAAAATGAACAGCCAAGGGCCTCAAATGACCCCATGCCTTGCCTAGACTTTGGCCACCCCATATCTAAGTACTAGTAACGAGGTCACAAAGGAAATTGCAACAAAACTTATATTAAGTGATACTATATGTCCAATTAAAGGTCTTGATGAGAGATTTTCACATGTGATTATATTGTCAATATGCCCTAACAGGGCAATTTAATAAGCTAAAAACATGAAATTTGGCTTATAACATTACAACATTACAACATCACAACAAACTATTGCTATTTGGCTCATAACATTGGCTCATTGTTTTTGTTGCAAAGGGAAGAGACATGGGAGCAAGCTAGTTTTGTTAAAGAAAACCTGCATATTTTTTTTTGCCCATCATCCACAATCTCTATGTGAGACAATAACAAGTGTGGAAGCTTTAGAGCGCTATAATGTAGCACTTATTGCTAAATGTTTCAAATAGGAACATAAAACAGTGACTTACAATGTCTGCTCTCAATGGGATGGTTGTATCTTTCAGCTCCTGCACTCTCCTTGAGCTGCTAAATTCAGACTAATCCTCACTCAGATAGAAAAAAAAATGCTCTTTCTTCTTTATTTTGTGGCAGGTCGCAACCATCGGAGTAGCAGTGTGAGCAAGGCGATGTGTGCAGACGTCAGAGAAGTACAAACCCCGTTTCCATATGAGTTGGGAAATTGTGTTAGATGTAAATATAAACGGAATACAATGATTTGCAAATCCTTTTCAACCCATATTCAATTGAATGCACTACAAAGACAAGATATTTCATGTTCAAACTCATAAACTTTATTTCTTTTGGCAAATAATAATTAACTTTGAATTTCATGGCTGCAACACGTGCCAAAGTAATTGGGAAAGGGCATGTTCACCACTGTGTTACATGGCCTTTCCTTTTAACAACACTCAGTAAACGTTTGGGAACTGAGGAGACACATTTTTTAAGCTTCTCAGGTGGAATTATTTCCCATTCTTGCTTGATGTACAGCTTAAGTTGTTCAAAAACAATTTGAAATGTGGACTCGTCAGACCACAGAACACTTTTCCACTTTGTATCAGTCCATCCACTGTGGACTGGACTCTTACTGTTATGCTGGATCCACTATGGACTGTACTCTCACAATATTATGTTAGACCCACTCGACATCCATTGCATTCGGTCTCCCTAGAGAGGGGGGGGGGTTACCCACATATGTGGTCCTCTCCAAGGTTTCTCATAGTCATTCACATCGACGTCCCACTGGGGTGAGTTTTTCCTTGCCCTTATGTGGGCTCTGTACCGAGGATGTCGTTGTGGCTTGTGCAGCCCTTTGAGACACTTGTGATTTAGGGCTATATAAATAAACATTGATTGATTGATTGATTGATCTTAGATGAGTTCAGGCCCAGCGAAGCCGACGGCGTTTCTGGGTGTTGTTGATAAACGGTTTTCGCCTTGCATAGGAGAGTTTTAACTTGCACTTACAGATGTAGCGACCAACTGTAGTTACTGACAGTGGGTTTCTGAAGTGTTCCTGAGCCCATGTGGTGATATCCTTTACACGCTGATGTCGCTTGTTGATGCAGTACAGCCTGAGGGATCGAAGGTCACGGGCTTAGCTGCTTACGTGCAGTGATTTCTCCAGATTCTCTGAACCCTTTGATGATATTACGGGCCATAGTTGGTAAAATCCCTAAATTCCTTGCAATAGCTGGTTGAGAAAGGTTTTTCTTAAACTGTTCAACAATTTGCTCACACATTTGTTGACAAAGTGGTGGCCCTCGCCCCATCTTTGTTTGTGAATGACTGAGCATTTCATGGAATCTACTTTTATACCCAATCATGGCACCCACCTGTTCCCAATTTGCCTGCACACCTGTGGGATGTTCCAAATAAGTGTCTGATGAGCATTCCTCAGCTTTATCAGTATTTATTGCCTTCTTACCAACTTCTTTGTCACGTGTTGCTGGCATCAAATTCTAAAGTTAATGATTATTTGCAAAAAACAAATGTGTATCAGTTTGAACATCAAATATGTTGTCTTTGTAGCATATTCAACTGAATATGGGTTGAAAAGGATTTGCAAATCATTGTATTCCGTTTATATTTACATCTAACACAATTTCCCAACTCATATGGAAACGGGGTTTGTAGTTCCCTGGTGTTAGCTCTTACAATAACAACGTCGCCATAGCTCTGTTCATTCATTTGAATTGATTGATTGATTGATTTAATCTTTTATTAGTAGATTGCACAGTACAGTACATATTCCGTACAATTGACCACTAAATGGTAACACACGAATACGTTTTTCAACTTGTTTAAGTCGGGGTCCACGTTAATCAATTCATGGTAAACCATGAACCATTATAGTTTACTCGCATAGGGGCCAGCAGGATCCACGAGATGGAGCTGACACATGACATTGCATGTTGATCTGTTTCAATCAGACTGCTAAATACAACACTGGCATGGAAACATCGTTCAGAACATTCAGAGAGAGATTAATTAGAAAATAACAAAAGATGAACTGCTCATTATTTTCCCTATAGTCTATGAAAGAAACCTAGCCAATTGTTCATCCACTACCTTACGTGTCTGAGACAGGTCCACTTGTGACCAGTTAGTGTACAAAGGTATCCCAACAGACCACCACTAACAGACAGGCTGTCATCAAGACGGGGGCTGTGTGAATTTCCACATGTCCATTGTCCATCTGTAGTCCGGCTGCACTAACAACAACTGTGAGGGCTTGTAAAAAATGATCGGCAGCACAACAGGACCTCTTCCTCCCCTCCAAAGAAATGTGTTCACACACCTAATGGCGGACTCGGAATTGAACCCTTCCTAACATGTGCCTACATTGCACTGATTAAAGAATATCAATCATTTGTAAATAACCTCCTGGTCAGAGGTTAAGTGAAGCCCCTCTGGGAGTGCTCTGTAGGCTCTAATGTCACCTTCTTACTCTTCGCAATCTCTCTTCACCAGGCCTTGAAGACACCTTGAAAAAGTCTCTAAGAGAGTCCAGTCCCGCTGTTGCCTTGGTTCCAGTTGTGGACTTGCCTGACTGCCTCATCCTCCATCTGTCCTGTTGGCTCAGCGCATGAGAAGCACAGCCAGGATCCGCAGTTCTGTCACAGGGGCTGACTCTTGAACAACGTGGTGATCCAAACCACAATGTGATCTTGGTATTTGGGCCTAGAATCCATCGATTTAAGTTTGCATGTTCTCCCCGTGACTGCGTAGGTTCCCTCCAGGTACTACGGCTCTCAAAAACATGCACCTGGGGATAGATTGATTGGCAACACTAAATTGGTCCTAGTGTGTGAATGTGAGTGTGAATGTTGTCTGTCTATCTGTATTGGCCCTGCGATGAGGTGGCGACTTGTCCAGGGTGTACGCCGCCTTCCGCCCGAATGCAGCTGAGATAGGCTCCAGCACCCCCCGCGACCCCAAAAGGGACAAGCGTTAGAAAATGGATGGATGAATCCATCGATTCACCCAATGGTGCTATGGTTCTACTTCAGTCTGGAGGACTTCTTAGGCAAAGAAAGTCTTACGAAGTATCTAGAGCAGTGGTTCTTAACCTTGTTGGAGGTACCGAACCCAACCAGTTTCATATGCGCATTCACCAAACCTTTCTTAAACGGGAACATTATCACAATATCAGAATGGTTAAAACCATTAAAAATCAGTTCCCAGGGGCTTATTATATTTTTCGAAGTTTTTTTCAAAATTTTACCCATCACGCAATATCCCTAAAAAAAGCTTCAAAGTGCCTGATTTTAACCATCGTTATAAACACCCGTCCATTTTCCTGTGACGTCACATAGTGAAGCCAACACAAACAAACATGGCGGAAAGAACAGCAAGCTATAGCGACATTAGCTCGGATTCAGACTCGGATTTCAGCGGTTTAAGCGATTCAACAGATTACGCATGTATTGAAACGGATGGTTGTAGTGTGGAGGCAGGTAGCGAAAACGAAATTGAAGAAGAAACTGAAGCTATTGAGCCATATCGGTTTGAAGCAAGCGAAACCGACGAAAACGACACGACAGCCAGCGACACGAGAGAAAGCGAGGACGAATTCGGCGATCGCCTTCTAACCAACGATTGGTATGTGTTTGTTTGGCATTAAAGGAAACTAACAACTATGAACTAGGTTTACAGCATATGAAATACATTTGGCAACAACATGCACTTTGAGAGTGCAGACAGCCCAATTTTCATCAATTAATATATTCTGTAGACATACCCTCATGTCAGCAGGCCAGGGAAGCTAGGGTCGATATTCTTCTCTTGACGGTGTGAGCTAAGACATCCAGGGTGTTTAGCTCGCTCGTCTGCGGGAACAAACTGCCGCCATTGCTTGCCGTGCTACGGAGGTCCTTTGTCCCTGAATTGCTCACACACTCCGGCAGATTCAATGGGGGTCTGGCGGCAGATTTCTTTGACTTTATCGTTGGAAATGCATCTGCTTTGAGTGTCGCAGGATATCCACACATTCTTGCCATCTCTGTCATAGCATAGCTTTCGTCGGTAAAGTGTGCGGAGCAAACGTCCAATTTCTTGCCACTTTCGCATCTTTGGGCCACTGGTGCAACTTGAATCCGTCCCTGTTCGTGTTGTTACACCCTCCGACAACACACCGACGAGGCATGATGTCTCCAAGGTACAGAAAACAATCGAAAAAACGGAAAACAACAGAGCTGATTTGACTCTGTGTTTGAGAAAATGGCGGATTGCTTCCCGATGCGACGTCACGTTGTGACGTCATCGCTCCGAGAGCGAATATTAGAAAGGCGTTTAATTTGCCAAAATTCACCCATTTAGAGTTCGGAAATCGGTTAAAAAAATATATGGTCTTTTTTCTGCAACATCAAGGTATATATTGACGCTTACATAGGTCTGGTGATAATGTTCCCCTTTAAATGAAAAATAAAATATATATATTTTTTTCAAGTTCAAGACAAAGTTATATGTTTTTTTTACTGGTTCACAAAATGAACCGTGCATGAACCACAACAAATTAAACACCTGCAAATCAGATGGAAAATTAGAGGGAACATTGTTTGTGGGGTTATCCACAATACGCCGATAGGGAGAAGTTTTTATTTATGTCAGGTTCAAACGCT
Source organism: Nerophis lumbriciformis (assembly GCF_033978685.3). Taxonomy (NCBI): domain Eukaryota; kingdom Metazoa; phylum Chordata; class Actinopteri; order Syngnathiformes; family Syngnathidae; genus Nerophis; species Nerophis lumbriciformis. Next base: position 5,548,150 of record NC_084555.2, on the reverse strand, counting down.
GATGACATCTAATAATCAGACAAGAAGCAAGGAATCATGCAGAGACAGAGTTCAATTTAGCTCATGAGTAGACACGTGTTTTGGGCTGTATTCTAGTTACAGATCCAAACTACGTTCTAAAAGTCAAGCTCTATTTATTTGGAAGGTCCCTATTACATCACTGAAGCTGTCGCTGAGGGAAGGTGGTAATCTCAACAACTCCAGTTAGACACAATATATGATTATAGAATAAATGAAAATGAGTTGACGCAGGTCATATCGCCTTGTCTCTGCTCTGTCTGCGTCACGACGGTGTTCGGCCTTGGCCGTCAGCAGGCCGAGTCTGGACACAACACTGATAAAGACGACTGGCAATCTTTTGGATTGCCAGCTTGCACAGATACAAAAATACCACTTCAGCACAATTGACAATAATTTGTAGCAACGGCCCTTAAGCATAAAGTTATGATGATAGTATATACATAATTATTATAACATTTTACACGATGAGTTGGGTGTGTCTTGACCCCCTGAGGCCGACTCACCGAAGCCCTAGGGTTCGATCCAACCCAGGTTAAGAGACCACTGGTTTAGAGAGAAACAACAACCCTATAATAGTCTTTTTTACGAACACAGGGTTAGATAATCCACAGGCATAAAACCGACCAGTCCATTTGAGCGCTTTGTCAATGCCCAAAGTGTAGTTCCTAGCACTTGATGTTTCATGGCCTTGTTCAGGAAGTCAGTCCCCAACTTCCTTTGTCCTTGGTGAATTTCTTCTGCTCCTTTGCGTCACAGTTCCTTTCAGTCCCGCATCCTTCCAATCCTTAAGCCAAGTCCTCAGAGACCAATGTTTCCTTCCTCTTTCCCAGCATCTTCTTTGGTTGGTACTAGACAGATTTCTATGAACCCGGGTTTCTACGAATAACTTCCCGAGCTGATACAATCTCTCACTGGGTATGCAATCACTGTCTTGTTATGTTGACCATTTGAGGACACACGTATAGAAGTCACAACAATTAACCTGCTAACACCATTTGCTTGCGACAGTTTTGTATACTCTAAAGTCTCATATTGGATAAATTGGGTCATAGATTGGGTCGTAGAGATCAGGAACGTGTGGATTCATAGTTTCCCTATCTGCCACAGATATATTACCGTATTTTTCGAACTATAAGTCGCAGTTTTTTTCATAGTTTGGCCGGGCTCCAGTGCGACTTATATATGTTTTTTTCCTTCTTTATTATGCATTTTCGGCAGGTGCGACTTATACTCCGAAAAATACGGTAAGTCTGTTCAGAACACAGCTATTTTTTCCACATTATTTAATTGGACAAGCTCTCCACTTTCTCGCTGGCCTCAATCTCGTCCTGGATAAAATGTGTCTCTTTATTAAAGATATTGAGATGTCAATAAAGTAGTTGTTGCTTATTATTAGTTTATTGGTGTGTTATCTGATCCATTCAATATGTTGTGTTTTTTCCTGAGCCGAGCTAAGGCCCTGTATAAATTAAGCCGGATAACTCCTTAAACAAATAATTATTTAGCCTAAGCCCTGTGTCATCTACACTAAACTATCGTTTAAGGGCCCCCATCTTGGATAATTTTTTACCCGGGTAAGTGCGCCGTGTATTTCTTGAATCTGCGGCTCTTAGCTTTGTATGGACTCATGGATCGTTTACAAACTGAGTTCGGAGAGGAAATGACGCCAGAAAGACCTTGCCCACTCAGAAAGTGACGTCAGAAAGAACGTGCCACAGCCAGCTTCATAATAAAGCGGTTTCGTAACTTAGAGCTAACCACTGGAAAGATGGTGTCGAGTCATCCAGATATGCTGTGTTTCTCCTTCTACATGTACAGACGCTTGTGGAAATCACACATAAATACCTTAAGAGAAAGTGATTGCAGCTATTTGGGATACAACACTTTTCAGATGGCAAGAGAACTTGCCAATGTCCAGGTCAGCTGTGATTCTACTTACCGAAAAACTACAGGTCTTAAACGAGCATTGTGTGTGTGTGGACACGCTTAAGGTTAGGTGGGATATACCCTGGATAACTTTAGCCGGGGCTAAGTGTAGAAGGGGCCTAAGTCGTTACCGCACAGTGGAAACAACATCAAAGGAATACTTTCAGCAGAAAATGGTGCTGGACGTTTGTTGTTGTGACTTTTTTAACATTGGACAGTGAAATGAGAATACGTCTCACAGTGGAAGTTGTTTTTTTCCGACTAATAAGCCAACAGTCAAAACAAACACTGCTTGCGTTAACTCTTCACCACAAAGTGTCGTACTAACATGCTGTACACTGCAAAAACTGAAATCTAAGTAAGATTAAATATCTCAAATAAGGGTGATATTTGCTTATTTTCTGTCTGATAAGATAATTCTTCTCACTAAGCAGATTTGATATTAGAGTGTTTTACTTGTTTTAAGGGTTTTGGTCCTAAATGATCTCAGTAAGATATTACAGCTCGTTGCTAAGATTTGATGACCTATATTGAGTAAAACATGCTTGAAACTAGAATATCAACTGTTGCAAAGCTGTGTCATCAACACTCACAAGTATAAAACTACTTTTTTAAAGTAATAATTTCAATCATGATGCCGAGCGCATATCATTATGTCAAGATAATGGCACTAGCATTTACTTAATTTAAGAATATTTTTCAACATATTGAGCAAAAAGGTCTCTTTTTTTTTTTCTACCAAGAAAAGTGCACTTGTTATTAGTGAGAATATACTTATTTTAAAGGTATTTTTGGGTTCATTGAGGTTCGCTAATTGTACTTGTTTTGGAAAGTCTTGACAAGCCGAATTTTCTTGTTCTCTTGTTTTAAACCTCCCCCCTCCACATCCCACCTTGTAAATAATCAAATGTATATACTTGTTCTTATGCTTTCTGAACTCACTATGTTCTCTGCTCGCTGTACATATCCTACCAAGTCAGACCTACACTGTTTCAATGTCCATTTCTCTGATGATGCAATTGTTGATAACTGAAGTGCTGATATCAACCAAATCCTCCTCATCCCACTCCCCGGATTGTAAGTAATGTAAATAATTCAATGTATATACTCTGATGATTAACTTGTGTGATGACTGTATTATGCTAATAGTACCATGAATTGATTTACGTGGACCCCGACTTAAACAAGTTGAAAAACTTATTCGGGTGTAAAATACCCCTCATTTTTGTATTTTTTTTCTTGTTGTCTTTTTGCAGTGCACTTAATAGTCTTTTTAAAGGGGAACATTATCACCAGACCTATGTAAGCATCAATATATATACCTTGATGTTGCAGAAAAAAAGACCATATATTTTTTTAACCGATTTCCGAACTCTAAATGGGTGAATTTTGGCGAATTAAACGCCTTTCTAATATTCGCTCTCGCATCGTCAAGCAATCCGCCATTTTCTCAAACACCGAGTCAAATCAGCTCTGTTATTTTCCGTTTTTTCGACTGTTTTCCGTACCTTGGAGACATCATGCCTCGTCGGTGTGTTGTCGGAGGGTGTAACAACACCAACAGGGACGGATTCAAGTTGCACCAGTGGCCCAAAGATGCGAAAGTGGCAAGAAATTGAACGTTTGTTCCGCACACTTTACCGACGAAAGCTATGCTACGACAGAGATGGCAATAATGTGTGGATATCCTGCGACACTCAAAGCAGATTTATTTCCAACGATAAAGTCAAAGAAATCTACCGCCAGACCCCCATTGAATCTGCCGGAGTGTGTGAGCTATTCAGGGACAAAGGACCTCGGTAGCACGGTAAGCAATGGCGGCAGTTTGTTCCCGCAGACGAGCGAGCTAAACCCCCTGGATGTCTTGGCTCACACCGTCCCGAAGATGATCAAGAGAAGAATATCGACCCTAGCTTCCCTGGCCTGCTGACATGAGGGTATGTCTACAGAATATATTAATTGATGAAAATTGGGCTGTCTGCTCTCTCAAAGTGCATGTTGTTGCCAAATGTATTTCATATGCTGTAAACCTAGTTCATATTTGTTAGTTTCCTTTAATGCCAAACAAACACATACCAATCGTTGGTTAGAAGGCGATCGCCGAATTCGTCCTCGCTGGCTGTCGTGTCGTTTTCGTCGGTTTCGCTTACATACGGTTCAAACCGATATGGCTCAATAGCTTCAGTTTCTTCTTCAATTTCGTTTTCGCTACCTGCCTCCACACTACAACCATCCGTTTCAATACATGCGTAATCTGTTGAATCGCTTAAGCCGCTGAAATCCGAGTCTGAATCCGAGCTAATGTCGCTATAGCTTGCTGTTCTTTCCGCCATGTTTGTTTGTGTTGGCTTCACTATGTGACGTCACAGGAAAATGGACGGGTGGTTAAAATCAGGCACTTTGAAGCTTTTTTTTTAGGGATATTGCGTGATGGGTAAAATTTTGAAAAAAACTTAGAAAAATATAATAAGCCACTGGGAACTGATTTTTAATGGTTTTAACAATTCTGAAATTGTGATAATGTTCCCCTTTAAAGGACAATGTTGGATCAATCTGGAGGTTTTTGTTTTTTTTTCCGTTGTTGACATTGCCAACTACTGGCTCAACATATTACAGCGCTCTCAGTCATTTTGAACAGGGCTTCCTTTACTTGGTCGTCTATGGTCTACGAGACAAAGGGCTCCGAAAATGTCATTCCGTGAAGCCATAAACAGCATCTCCTAATATATAGTAAAGCAATATAGATTCACTGTGTGTGTGTGTGTGTGTGTGTGTGTGTGTGTGTGTGTGTGTGTGTGTCTGGTGAGGTGACTGTGTCCCCCCTCTCATGCTCCACGGGACTGGAGGTGTGTTATTATTGTGTAATAGGCAATCAGCACCAAGCACCCGAAAAGATTAAGCCTCTTTATGTTTTCTATTGATTCTAAAGGCGGCCTGGTTAATAGGAGAGGGACTTTGCCTCACATCGCTGCAGGCGAGGAATTAACCTGTGTGTGTTTGTGTGAGTGTGTGTGTGTGTGGATGAAATAGCACTATTAACCGTCGCTCCTTGGAACATTTCTTTTCTCAAAAGATCATGAACCGTATTGATGAACCGGAGTCCGAATGCATCTTCAAACCTCACTCTGAGCCCTACCTAGCGATCGATCCTGGCCCCGCCAATCCTCGCCGTTGTTTTTGTTTTCATTGTTGCTATCAAAAATTGGAACAACGGAGGCTGCCAATAGAGCCCGAAGATTTTTGCTTTATTGACGCTTGAGAAACACAAACAAGCAATTATTTATGAACTCGGGCAAGCTAAATATGCTGTGAAGTGTATTGGTTTTCACCTGTTTTAGGGGTTTTGTTGTGGGGTGGGGCTCGAACTAGAATTTTTTTTTTGTATTAATTCAACCAACAGATCAGCGCTGAAATACTCTAATCGTGTACACAAGTGAGTGCTCTCAAACATGAGCATACCTATTATATATATACCTCAGTAGAAGCATTTAAGTCCCATCTTAAAACTCATTTGTATACTCTAGCCTTTAAATAGCCCCCCTGTTAGACCAGTTGATCTGCCGTTTCTTTTCTTTTCTCCTCTGCTCCCCTTTTCCTTGAGGGGGGGGGGGGGGGGGGGGCACAGGTCCGGTGGCCATGGATGAAGTGCTGGCTGTCCAGAGTCGGGACCCGGGGTGGACCGCTCGCATGTGCATCGGCTGGGAACATCTCTACGCTGCTGACCCGTCTCCGCTCGGGATGGTGTCCTGCTGGCCCCACTATGGACTGGACTCTTACTATTATGTTGGATCCACTATGGACTGGACTCTCACAATATTATGTCAGACCCACTCGACATCCATTGCTTTCGGTCTCCCCTAGAGGGGGGGGGGGTTACCCACATATGCGGTCCTCTCCAAGGTTTCTCATAGTCATTCACATCGACGTCCCACTGGGGTGAGTTTTTCCTTGCCCGTATGTGGGCTTTGTACCGAGGATGTCGTTGTGGCTTGTGCAGCCCTTTGAGACACTTGTGATTTAGGGCTATATAAATAAAGATTGATTGATTGATTGATTATGGACAGCCGCTAAGAATGTTCAAAAAAGTTGTCTATGGAATTTACAATAGAAAAAATATTAGTTTTTATTCACTGATTCGTGCAATCTGAATAGGATAATATTAGCCAAAGCATCTTGTTTTGTGGTAAAAGACGATCAATTCAACAAGTCTGGTGCAGTTACTCCAATCAATAGGCTAAAAACTGTTTGGGCGTGTCGTATCAGCTCAAAATGTTCCATATGATGCGTCCTGATAAACTGTATTACCATTTAAAGTTAAAGTACCAATGATTGTCACACACACACTAGGTGTGGTGAAATTAACCTCTGCATTTGACCCATCCCCTTGTTCCACCCCCTGGGAGGTGAGGGGAGCATTGAGCAGCAGCAGTGGCCGTGCCCGGGAATCATTTTTGGTGATTTAACCCCCAATTCCAACCCTTGATGCTGAGTGCCAAGTAGGGAGGTAATGGGTCCCATTTTTATAGTCTCTGGTATGGGGTTTGAACTCACGACCTACCGATCTTAGGGCGGACACTCTAATCACAAGGCCGAGGTGTTTCCCATTGTGGGGAGAGATGTTGTCAGCGCTGCCTGCAGGAGTAAAGGTCACCGCCTCTGTCCATGGTGCTGAGGACAGAGCACCATCAGACGGGGGCGTGGCAGTGCTGACGGCGAGACACAGCTGGCAGGTGATTAGATTTCACAGGTGGTACGTGTTAATATAATCATCGGGAGCAGAGAGGGAGAGAGGATACGGACGTGGCTGGAAAGTCGCGTCCTGCTGGAGAGAAAACTTTTGTGAAACAATTGATCGTTAAACCCTTGTTAAACCTGCACGCTCGGCTCCTGTGCCGTGTCTGACAGTGGGACTGCTAGGAAGCGACTTCCACACCCATGTTTTATCATATTTAATTCAAAATAACATGGTTTTATATTTGAACTTGTTATTGCTTCTGTAAGCAGTGTAGACACTATCTACAAGGCTATTCAAATTGTCTATGAGATTTACAGTGGAAATTAAACAACAGTGTTAAATGTTATTTTTTATGTGCATTTAATTTTACTATCTAACTTTTGTTTTGATTTAGATGACAGAGCTTTTTACATACTATTATCAATGTTATGTTCATGTTGGCTATGGATGTTACGATCCGCTGCCCGGATCATAGTTTGTTTATGTTTGAGTCACGTGTTTTCAGCACCTTGATTTTGTTTGTTTTCAGTTGCCATGTCAACCGATTACATGCACCTGCCTCTGGTTAGTGTTCGGGACGCGCACCTGTTGCCCGGGCACTAATCAGAGGGCTATTTAGTCTTTGCCCTGGCCTCACTCGGTCTGGCTTCCTAGTTTGTTCCCATACAACTGTTAACGACTACTTAGATTTCATGCTATGCTATTTTTTCCTGCTAGCTCCCACGCTAGTCCTTTTGTTTTGCCTTTTGTGCTACGTGCTGCAGGCAATCAACAATCGGCACACCTGGGTCTAATCAAGATATGCAGCATAAAGACCAGCGGAACCATGGAGCTGACGCCGAAACATAGTTTAACTCTTTGCAGTAAGCATCCCATCTCTGGCTTCCCCTCCCGTGTACTTGCTCTCCTTGTTACCTCTCGGTCCCGTGTCTCGTGTCCTTTGTGTTCTCCACAGTGTCCTTCCTGTTTTCCCGTGTTCGAGTTGTGTACCTCGACTTCCCACTGGATTCTGGACTGCCACCCTCGATCCTCTACCCCTGCTTGGACACGGACCTCGTTGCCTCTCTCCAGCCCCCGACCACCTGCCTGCCCACGGACTCCCTCTTTGCCTCACCCCTCTGGATTGGCGAAAGATTAATTCAACACACACTTACAACAACCCTGGTTACATTTACATTATTAATTCTACACATTGTCTGGCACCACAAACTTAGCAGTGACGTGCGGTGAGGTTGATGGCTGGTGAGGCACTGACTTCATCACAGTCAGATTTACAAACATATGAACCCTAAAGAGTATCTTATTCACCATTTGAGGCAGCAGTTAACGGGTTATGTTTAAAAGCTCATACCAGCATTCTTCCCTGCTTGGCACTCAGCATCAAGGGTTGGAATTGGGGGTTAAATCACCAAAAATGATTCCCGGGCGCGGCGCCGCTGCTGCCCACTGCTCCCCTCACCTCCCAGGGGGTGATCAAGGGGATGGGTCAAATGCAGAGGACAAATGTCATTACACCTAGTGTGTGTGTGACAATCATTGGTACTTTAACTTAACTTTAACTTTACACATACAAACTGTAGCACACAAAAAAGTACATTTAATTAAAAAAAACGTTATTATGGTCTTACCTTTACTTATAAATTAAGTCCATGCGCCGCTGTTGTGCTGGATTAATGCACCCCCTGATGGGAGTGTTGTATCAACTAAAGCCCTCACTTAAACTTTCCACGTGCAAGATTGAATCTATTTAAAAAAGTGTAACCGAGGGTTTATAAATGTCGCCTATACTGTATGAAACTACAAAATAACAAACACGGAGGCTCCAGTTTACACGAGGACCACTTTACCTTCTTTCAAAAACTTCCGCTCCACTCCAACGTGTCATCACTTCCGCTCTTAGCGCCTTCAAAATAAGAGCTCAAGGCATATACTGTATAACAGCGCATAACAGGAACTTAACATCACAAAGAGGAAAGCCCATAAAAATAGGTTACAAAAGTTATTTAATAAGAAGCCAAAAAGTGCAAAAACAATAATGTTCGTGTTGGAGGAGTTGTGAATTGGTGTACCTAATGTTGTGGCCCTGCAGTCATTCACAACTCCTCCAACACGAACATTATTGTTTTTGCACTTTTTGGCTTCTTATGAAAGAACTTTTTTAAATAGATTCAATCTTGCACGTGGAAAGTTTAAGTGTGGGCTTTAGTTGATATAACACTCCCGTCAGGGCTTGCCGTGCATTCTACGGCGGGGGTGCAGGAGGCGAGCCTCAGCCAGTGCGTCTTTTGCAGCCAATTTATGATCGCTCAGCACAAGAAATATGTTACACACATACAGTTGTTGACAAAATACACTGTACATTATATACCTCAGCTAACTAAACTATGGAAATGTATAATATAGTTCATATAGCAATACGGTCTCACTGCACAGCAGGCCAGCAGTTAGCCGAGTCCGCAATCCATGGTGAGGCACAAATGAGTGACGTGCCTCGACTGGCTGCTGTTCACCGCACCGTCTCTTCTCGGTATTTGAACGGCAAATGTGAAAATTCAGCGATTTTAAATAAAAAAAATCTAAAACGGGTGATGTTAAATGGAAAATAACTTTATAGTATAATCACTGAATACATCTAACAATTTAATAAAAAAAAAATATTTTTACATTTTTTTTCTTTCCATGATGCAGGACTCTGCAGCATCGCGTGGACATCGGGGGCAGTACCTCTGGATTGGCAGACCGGGGTGGTGGTTCCTCTCTTTAAAAAGGGGAACCGGAGGGTGTGTTCTAACTATCGTGGGATCACACTCCTCAGCCTTCCCGGTAAGGTCTATTCAGGTGTACTGGAGAGGAGGCTACGCCGGATAGTCGAACCTCGGATTCAGGAGGAACAGTGTGGTTTTCGTCCTGGTCGTGGAACTGTGGACCAGCTCTATACTCTCGGCAGGGTCCTTGAGGGTGCATGGGAGTTTGCCCAACCAGTCTACATGTGCTTTGTGGACTTGGAGAAGGCATTCGACCGTGTCCCTCGGGAAGTCCTGTGGGGAGTGCTCAGAGAGTATGGGGTTTCGGACTGTGATTGTGGCGGTCCGCTCCCTGTATGATCAGTGTCAGAGCTTGGTCCGCATTGCCGGCAGTAAGTCGGACACGTTTCCGGTGAGGGTTGGACTCCGCCAAGGCTGCCCTTTGTCACCGATTCTGTTCATAACTTTTATGGACAGAATTTCTAGGCGCAGTCAAGGCGTTGAGGGGATCCGGTTTGGTGGCTGCAGGATTAGGTCTCTGCTTTTTGCAGATGATTTGGTCCTGATGGCTTCATCTGGCCAGGATCTTCAGCTCTCACTGGATCGGTTCGCAGCTGAGTGTGAAGCGACTGGGATGAGAATCAGCACCTCCAAGTCCGAGTCCATGGTTCTCGCCCGGAAAAGGGTGGAGTGCCATCTCCGGGTTGGGGAGGAGATCTTGCCCCAAGTGGAGGAGTTCAAGTACCTCGGAGTCTTGTTCACGAGTGAGGGAAGAGTGGATCGTGAGATCGACAGGCGGATCGGTGCGGCGTCTTCAGTAATGTGGACGCTGTATCGATCCGTTGTGGTGAAGAAGGAGCTGAGCCGGAAGGCAAAGCTCTCAATTTACCGGTCGATCTACGTTCCCATCCTCACCTATGGCCATTGAGCTTTGGGTTATGACCGAAAGAACAAGATCACGGGTACAAGCGGCCGAAATGAGTTTCCTCCGCCGGGTGGCGGGGCTTTCCCTTAGAGATAGGGTGAGAAGCTCTGTCATCCGGGGGGAGCTCAAAGTAAAGCCGCTGCTCCTCCACATCGAGAGGAGCCAGATGAGGTGGTTCGGGCATCTGGTCAGGATGCCACCCGAGCGCCTCCCTAAGGAGGTGTTTAGGGCATGTCCGACCGGTAGGAGGCCACGAGGAAGACCCAGGACACGTTGGGAAGACTATGTCTCCCGGCTGGCCTGGGAACGCCTCGGGATCCCCCGGGAGGAGCTGGACGAAGTGGCTGGGGAGAGGGAAGTCTGGGCTTCCCTGCTTAGGCTGCTGCCCCCGCGACCCGACCTCGGATAAGCGGAAGAAGATGGATGGATGGATGGATGGATGGATGCCTCTAGTGACTGCACGTCACTGATACTTAGAGTAGCATACACCTCCCACACACTCATCAAAGCTTCAATAAACCTATTGAACTGATCCGCGCCTTGGTGTCGTCTCCTTCCCCATGCAGTACGTAACACATAACCACCCATGCATCACTATAGCTCTTGTTTCAAAGTAGGTGTACTGTCACCACCTGTCACATCCCGCCGTGACTTATTTCGTGTTTTTTGGTGTTTTCCTGACCAAAACCCTTAAAACAAGTAAAACACTCTAACATAAAATCTGCTTAGTGATCATATTACGCCTATACTGGCTCACCTGCACTGGCTTCCTGTGCACTTAAGAAGTGACTTTAAGGTTTTACTACTTACGTATAAAATACTACACGGTCTAGCTCCGTCCTATCTTGTCGATTGCATTGTACCATATGTCCCGGCAAGAAATCTGCGTTCAAAGAACTCCGGCTTATTAGTGATTCCCAGAGCCCAAAAAAAAGTCTGCGGGCTATAGAGCGTTTTCTATTCGGGCTCCAGTACTATGGAATGCCCTCCCGGTAACAATTAGAGATGCTACCTCAGTAGAAGCATTTAAGTCCCATCTTAAAACTCATTTGTATACTCTAGCCTTTAAATAGCCCCCCTGTTAGACCAGTTGATCTGCCGTTTCTTTTCTTTTCTCCTCTGCTCCCCTTTTCCTTGAGGGGGGGGGGGGCACAGGTCCGGTGGCCATGGATGAAGTGCTGGCTGTCCAGAGTCGGGACCCGGGGTGGACCGCTCGCCTGTGCATCGGCTGGGAACATCTCTGCGCTGCTGACCCGTCTCCGCTCGGGATGGTGTCCTGCTGGCCCCACTATGGACTGGACTCTTACTATTATGTTGGATCCACTATGGACTGGACTCTCACAATATTATGTCAGACCCACTCGACATCCATTGCTTTCGGTCTCCCCTAGAGGGGGGGGGGTTACCCACATATGCGGTCCTCTCCAAGGTTTCTCATAGTCATTCACATCGACGTCCCACTGGGGTGAGTTTTTCCTTGCCCGTATGTGGTCTTTGTACCGAGGATGTCGTTGTGGCTTGTGCAGCCCTTTGAGACACTTGTGATTTAGGGCTATATAAATAAAGATTGATTGATTGATTGATTGATTAGTGAGAAGAATTATCTTATCAGACAGAAAATAAGCAAATATCACCCTTACTTAGATTTCAGTTTTTGCAGTGTGGCTTTCACGAAGTTCTTTATCCTGGCCCATGAAACAATAAAACGTACAAAAGTCCGACGAAATGTTGTCGATGACATTTTTACGTCCGAAAACTCTGGATCTGAATGATGTCTTTCCACAAACGTTGGAGTTTACTGGAAGGCGACCACTTGTCGATCACGTCCTTAAACATTTGCTCGGGTCTTATTTCCACGGAGACGCCGACAAAGCCACAAGGATGTAATCATGCTCTCATGACGGGCCGACGTGATGTTTCATGACAGACGTTCCTTTGTGTCCTGGCCACAAAATGACTAAAGACAGGGTGACATTTACTTTTCCCCCCCGTGTGTGTGTACATTTTTCTGCCGAGCTGACCAGCCGACCGCTCTGCATACAAAACTGCCTTTTTTTTTTTTGTAAGCAACGTTGTCGTCCTTTGTGTGCCGTGCAGCCACCAGCCTGCGGCTCTTGTCATTTTGGCCTTGCACATGGACTTAACTGGGTGTTTCTTCCTCCAGGCCAACCGGCCTGGTGTCGTGTGTGTGTGCTGAATGTGTGTGTCCTCGTGCGTGTGTGTGTGTGTGTGTGTGACTCACTTGGGCTACATACAGTAAGGTAGTTTTAGTAGTGAGTGACCTCACTGCTAGAGACGCTCCCCGCCCCTCCCCGGACATTGTTTAGTCTTGTTTGTTTTCACATTTAAATCATTTTTTGTTGCACAATATTTGTTTTTTTGTGTGTTCTCGACATGATGTGTCTTCTTTAGGTCACAACCTGAGCTCAAAAAAGTGAAGCAGGAAGCCAGCAAAATGGTGACATTAGATGGTGTTTGCCTCCCTCTGCTGGGTGTAATGAGTATTGCAAATAAAGAACTATTAACTGTACTGTAGTGTGGCTTTATTAATGTCCTCGTTTATTTGTCTTTTGTTGTTTTATTACGCATTTTGTTTGTTAGTTAATCTATACCAATTATTATTTTCATTTTCTTTAGCTTTCTATTGTGATCATTTGTTTTGTACAGTGGCTTTAAATTTTAGAAAGACAAATAAATAGCTTATTTTCGTATTTTATTTATCATTCATATCGGGTCGAAATCCTAATAATGTAAAGTATATAAAATTGAAAATGTAAAAAATATATTTTTTAAACGTTCGGATTAATTAGGTAATTTAAGTTGTTTTTAATTACATGTCTTGAAATATTTCTTCATTAAATAATGTATGCTGTATAATTGATGGTGGGAAATTTCATTCAATTAAAAGGAAGGTACTTTGAAGTGTTGTATTATATTTTTTAAGTACTGATGACTGTAAAAAATGTATTTCATAATATATATTTTGTATGTATTTCTCAGTTGTATTTTATTTTTTTAATAACATGTCTTGAAATATTTCTTCATTAAATAATGTATGTAATGTAAAAAATATATTTTTTAAATGTTTGGATTAATTAGGTAATTCAAATTGTTTTGATGGTGGGAAGAGTCATGAAATTTTAAAGGAAGGTACTTTGAAGTGTCTTATTATATTTTTTATTTTTTAAGTACTGATGACTGTAAAAAAAAATGTGTATTTCTTTTATATTTATATGTGTATATATTTGTCTTTGTTTTATTATTATTTTTAAATTACATGTCTTGAAATATTTCTTCATTAAATAATGTATGCTGTATAATTGATGGTGGGAATAGTCATACAATTTAAAGGAAGGTACTTTGAAGTGTTGTATTATATTTTTTAAGTACTGATGACTGTAAAAAATATTTTGTATTTTATAATGTATATTTTGTATGTATTTCTCTGTTGTATTTTATTTTAATAACATGTCTTGAAATATTTCTTCATTACATAATGTATGTAATGTAAAAAATACATGTTTTTAATTAGGTAATTCAAGTTGTTTTTAATAACAGGTCTTGAAATATTTCTTCACTAAATAATGTATGCTGTATAATTGATGGCGGGAAGAGTCATCTGTTGTATTATATTTTTTTAAGTACTGATTTTATAGTATGTTTTTTTTATGTATTTCTCTGTTGTATTTTATTTTTTTAATAACATGTCTTGAAATATTTTTTTATTAAATAATATATGCTTTATAATTGATGATGGGAAGAGTCATACAATTTAAAGGAAGGTACTTTGAAGTGTCTTATATGTTTTATTTCTTAAGTACTAATGACTGTAAAAATATATATTTTTATTCTATAATATATATGTTTTATATATTTACCTTTGTTTTATTTATTTATTTTAAATAACATCTTGAAATATTTCTTTATTAAATAATGTATGCTGTATAATTGATGGTGGGAAGAGTCATGAAATTTTGAAAGGAAGGTACTTTGAAGTGTCTTATTATATTTTTTATTTTTTAAGTACTGATGACTGTAAAAAATATTTTTTTTATTTCTTTAATATTTGTATTTGTATATATTTGTCTTTGTTTTATTATTATTTTTAAATAGCATGTCTTGAAATAATTATTAATTAAATAATGTATGCTGTATAATTGATGGTAGGACGAGTCAAACAATTTAAAGGAAGGTACTTTGAAGTGTTGTATTATAGTTTTTATGTTTTAAGTACTGATGACAGTAAAAATCTTTTTTATTTTATAATACATATTTTTTTAAATATATTTCTCCTTGTTTATTGTTTTTTATTTTAATAACGTGTCATGAAAAATGTCTTCATTAAATAATTTATGCTGTATAATTGATGGTGGGAAGAGTCATACAATTTAAAGGAAGGTACTTTGAAGTGTTGTATTACATTTTTTAAGTACTGATGACTGTAAAAAATATTTTTTAGTTTATAATGTATATTTTGTATGTATTTCTCTGTTGTATTTTATTTTTTTAATAACATGTCTTGAAATATTTCTTCATTAAATAATGTATGTAATGTAAAAAATATGTTTTTAAATGTTCGGATTAATTAGGTAATTCAAGTTGTTTTTAATAGCGTGTCTTGAAATATTTCTTCATTAAATAATGTATGCTGTATAATTGATGGCGGGAAGAGTCATATGTTGTATTATATTTTTTAAGTACTGATTTTATAATATGTTTTTTTTATGTATTTCTCTGTTGAATTTTATTTTTTAATAACATGTCTTGAAATATTTCTTTATTAAATAATATATGCTGTATAATTGATGGTGGGAAGAGTCATACAATTTCTTAAGTACTAATGACTGTAAAAATATATTTTTTTATTCTATAATATATATTTTTTATATATTTATTTTTGTTTTATTTATTTATTTTAAATAACATATCTTGAAATATTTCTTTATTAAATAATGTATGCTGTATAATTGATGGTGGGAAGAATACAATTTAAAGGAAGTTACTTTGAAGTGTCTTATTACATTTTTTATTTTTTAAGTACTGATGACTGTAAAAATATTTTTTTTATTTCTTTAATATTTATATTTGTATATATTTGTCTTTGTTTTATTATTATTTTGAAATAACATGTCTTGAAATAATTCCTCATTAAATAATGTATGCTGTATAATTGATGGTGGGAAGAATCACAAATTTAAAGGAAGGTACTTAGAAGTGTTGTATTATATATATATATATATATATATATATATATATATATATATATATATATATATATATATATATATATATATATATATATATATATATATATATATATATATATATATATGTTTATTTATTTATTTATTTTTAAGTAAGAATAACTGTAAAAATCGTTTTTATTCTATAATATATATTTGTTTATATATTTCTCTTTGTTTATTTTTATTTTAATAACATGTCATGAAAAATGTATTCATTAAATAATGTATGCTGTATAATTGATGGTGGGAAGAGTCATACATTTAAAAGGAAGGTACGTTGAAGTCTTGTATTATATTTTTTATTTTTTAAGTTCTGATGACTGTAGAAATATTTTTTTTATTCTTTAATATATATATTTTTATATATATTTATCTTTGTTTTATTTTAATTTTGTATTATGTCTTGAAATATTTCTTCATTAAATATGGATGCTGTACAATTGATGGTGGGAAGGGTCATGAAATTTAAAGGAAAGTACTTTGAAGTGTCTTAAAATATTTTTTATTTTTTAAGTACTGATGACTGTAAATATCTTTTTTAATTATTTTATATTATTTTATATATATCTATATACCTATATATATACCTACTCAGTGGCCTAGTGGTTAGAGTGTCCGCCCTGTGAGTTCAAACCCCGGCCGAGTCATACCAAAGACTATAAAAATGGGACCCATTACCTCCCTGCTTGGCACTCAGCATCAAGGGTTGGAATTGGGGGTTAAATCACCAAAAATGATTCCCGGGCGCGGCCATGCACCGCTGCTCCCCTCACCTCCCAGGGGGTGATCAAGGGTGATGGGTCAAATGCAGAGAATAATCTCGCCACACCTAGTGTGTGTGTGACAATCATTGGTACTTTAACTTTAACTTTAACTTTTTATATATATATATATATATATAGAGAGAGAGAGAGAGAGAGAGAGAGAGAGAGAGAGAGAGAGATTACTTTTTCTTTTATTTTTATTTTTAATAACATGTCTTGAAATATTTCTTCAAGTTGGTATGGTATGGTATGGTATTAAATAATGTATGCAGTATAATTGATGGCGGGAAGAGTCTCACAATTTACTTTGTACTTTGAAGTGTTGTATTATATATTTTTTATTTTTTAAGTACTGTTGACTGTAAATAATCTTTTTTATTCTATAATACATTTATATATATATATATATATATATATATATATATATATATATATATATATATATATATATATATATCTTTGTTTTATTTTTTTTAATAACAGGTCTTGAAATATTTCTTCATTAAATAATGTATGCTGTATAATTGATGGCGGGAAGATTCATACGATTTAAAGGAAGGTACTTTGAAGTGTTTGTATTATACCTTTATTTTTTAAGTACTGATGACTGTAAAAAATATATATATATATATATATATATTTTATAATATATATATTTTTTACATATTTCTTTCTTTTATTTTTATATTTTTTCATCCTCGCTCGAGAACTTGTTCGAAATGAACGCAAACTCAGTCACTCACACTCACTCACATTTTTTTTAACCGGTAGGAACCATTATCCTGCTCTTACTGTTTTCCCACGGAAGACATTGTTACCCGGACGAAAGCCGGAAGTGAGACGCGTTCAGCGCGTTTTGTTATGTCCATTCGTAAAGTAGCGCCACAACGTTGCTTCTCACCCATATGCTCAAAAGACAGATAAAGGTTTGTCCTGCTTGTTTAATTGTGTTTTTCATGCCTGCGAAACGCTAAAACAATAATAGCGACTTGGAAAAATAGTTTGGTCGTCAGTATGTTTCGACAAAGTACACCCATTTACCTTAGCCGAAGTGTTAAGTGCAATGTTTCATTTTCGATTAAATCGTATTAATTTCGGACTAAACAAGTTGGAAATCACGTAATATTGTCTAATATTATCCGATAGTGTTTCCAGTGTCTTAAACGCACATGTGTAATATTGTTCCTTATGCCTAGCTTAAATGTGAAACTACTTTACAACGTTGTCACCATATTATCCGTGCTGTTATTGTAATTGTTATTTGACATTTATTTCCATGTGGTTTATGTTGCAGACACTTGTGGACGAAGGCAATCATGGAGAAAGAAACCCCAGCTAAAAAGGTTGCAGCGCCGTCTGTGTCCCAAATTAATGCAGAATATGTCACCCAGGTAATACAGACTTGATTTTGTTTAATACTATTTAGCCAGGACTATTTAGAACTAACTAATTGCTTTTATTTTATTATTTCAGTTGGCAAACAAATATTGGGCTCCTCATGCCAAAAACAAATTGCCCTTTGATCCTAAGGTGAGTTGTGTGTTGCTGTCTTCTTGCATAAAACCTGTAACAAATTGATTAAATAGAAAAAAATGTACAAAATAATATATTCCATCCATCCATTTTCTACTGCTTGTCCCTTTTGGGGTCGGGGGCATACTTGCCAACGCTCCCGATTTTCCCGGGAGACTCACAAATGTCAGTGCCCCTCCCGAAAATCTCCCAGGGCAACCATTCTCCCGAATTTCTCCAGATTTCCACCCGGACAAGAATATTGGGGGCGTGCCTTAAAGGCACCGCCTTTAGCGTCCTCTACAACCTGTCGTCATGTCCGCTTTTCCTCCATACAGACAGCGTGCCGGCCAATCACATAATATATACGGCTTTTACACACACATAAGTGAATGCAATGTATACTTGATCAACAGCCATACAGGTCACACTGAATGTGGCCGTATAAACAACTTTAACATTGTTACAAATATGCGTCACACTGTGAACCCACACCAAACAAGAATGACAAACACATTTCGGGTGAACATCCGCACCGTAACACAACATAAACACAACAGAACAAATACCCAGAAGCCCTTGCAGCACTAACTCTTCCGGGACGCTACATTATACACCCCCGCCTCCCAACCCTGCCCACCTCAACCTCCTCATGCTCTCTCAGGGAGAGCATGTCCCAAATCCCAAGCTGCTGTTTTAAGGCATGTTAAAAAAAATAATGCACTTTGTGACTTCAATAATAAATGTGGCAGTGCCATGTTGGCATTTTTTTCCATAACTTGAGTTGATTTATTTTGGAAAACCTTGTTACATTGTTTAATGCATCCAGCAGGCCATCACAACAAAATTAGGCATAATAATGTGTTAATTCCACGGCTGTATATATCTGTATCAGTTGATATCGGAATCGGTAATTAAGAGTTGGACAATATCGGGATATCGGCAAAAAAGCCATTATCGGACATCTCTAATTGTATTATTTAATTTCATGGGCAGCACGGGGGTAAAAGGGGGTTAAGTGCATGTGCCTCACAATACGAAGGTCCTGAGTTCAATCCCGAGCTCGGGATCTTTCTGTGTGGAGTTTGCATGTTCTCCACACAGTGCATCTCTATCCTCCTTCAAAACCAGGCAGCTACAACCCGAGCCTTTACCCCCTCCCCCTCACCACATCCCACTTCCCCGGATTGTAAATAATCAAATGTATATACTTGTTCTTATGCTTTCTGAGCTCACTATGTTCACCGCTCGCTGTACATATCCTACGAAGTGAGACCTACACTGTTACAATGTCCATTTCTCAGATGATAAAATTGTTGATGACTGAAATTATGCTGAGAGCATCCTAACCTAACCCCCCGACCCCCTCACCCCCTCCACATCCCACCCCCCGGATTGTAAATAATTCAATGTATATACTCTGATGATTAACTTGTGTGATTATTGTATTATGCTGATAGTATATATTTGTACCATGAATTGATTAACGTGGACCCCGACTTAACCAAGTTGAAAAACTTATTCGGGTGTTACCATTTAGTGGTCAATTGTACGTAATATGTACTGTACTGCACAATCTACTAATAAAAATGTCAATCAATCAAACTCGCCGTGGCTGCGTGGGTTCCCTACGGGTACTACGGCTTCCTCACACTTCCAAAAACATGCATCTGGGAATAGGTTGATTGGCAACACTAAGTTGGCCCTAGTGTGTGAGTGAATGTGAATGTTGTCTGTCTATCTGTGTTGGCCCTGCGATGAGGTGGCGACTTGTCCAAGGTGTACCCCGCCTCCCACCCGAATGCAGCTGAGATAGGCTCTAGCACCCCCCCGCGACCCCGAAAGAGGCAAGCGGTAGAAAATGGATGGATTTAATTTCATTTATTATGTACCGGTAGTAAAATTCAGTGGCGGGCCGTGCGTTTCCCACCTAGGCCTTCGGTGATGTCCGACTTCAATGATTACCTCTCAAAATACTATACAGAAACACATTTACGCACTACCGGGCAGTGTACAAAACGGGTTATTTTCTGGCGCATTTAAAAATCAATAAACCCGCATCAGCAATTCAAACATATCTTATGTGATACTGTCAAAATTCAATTGCAAAAAACATATTTAACGTGAAAAAATTAAGAAATAAAATATCTGAAATCACATTTCATCGCCGGTTCAGCTGAGCAAGCTTCCAATGTTGGCCGACATCGTCTCACAAGATGTAGTTTCTCTTTAAATATCCTTCTTGAAAATGGCCTTGCAAATATATGTGTTGTCTTGTCTAATCATAAAACATAAGACGAGGTGTGTTGGCCGAGTTCTTAAAGTTTACTCCACAGCGTGCTCGTCAATAACATCCAGCTGCCGTCATGGCTACATTCAACAACCTAAACGGGGCTATTGCACATGCTCTTCACTAATGTGGCATGCTGGGTAATGGAGTTCTTATGTTACCTAGCTCATAACATCACTATATATCTGCCTTAGGCCAGTTATAAGGCCTTACTGACAACAACTCGTGATCTGATTGGCTATCGCAACTGTCTATCACCTGTATGTGCCCGTTGACTTAGAGTGCATTTGTTGATTCTGAAGGCTCTGGGCAGATTTCATACAGCATGGCAACATATGCTCGCTGAATTCTGATTGGATAAAAACTCTATAACCTAAAAACAACGACGCTGGAAGGAGCATAATATGACATGAAGAGAATATGAATACTTTTAGATATTTAGGGAAAGTAAATAAAATTATGATCATGATTTCTGGTTATGTTAGGCCAGCAGAGAAGGCCTTGCTGGCCTTGATAGCACACCACTGGTAAAAATGCAATATAAATAACTATTTTCCCTTTGTTTAGGTGATGGAGGATGTGTATGAAAAAGAGATTGTCATGTCCAAGTAGGAACACTTTTAATTGCTTTGTAAAATATCACATATCATTGAGTTTGTGGATTTACTTTGCCATCTCCATTGCAGGTTTGCTATCAGAAAAATCATGTTGCTCGAGTTTAGGTAAGCTGTTTGACTTTCATTCATTTTAGGGATCTTCCAATCTAATACTGGCCAAACCCTATTGAATTGGGGAAAAATACAGAAAAGTACCCACCTCATCAGTCACATGCATGGACATACTTACATGCACACACACACATAGATGAATGCATGACTGAGTACTTAGAAGCCAGGTGAAGAAACACTATTACAGTAGCCGTCTGCACCAGGAGGTCATCAGACCACGGCCAATAGGACGCTGACATAGAGCGCCTCCACAGCCATGGCTGATATAATCCCTGATGCAGAGGGCTCCCTTCGAGGAACACTGGAAAGTAAAAACAAAAACATGTGTACAAATAGTAAGAACCATGATTAAGAATAAAGGATAAAGTACGAGTATAACATAACATTAAGATACAAATAAATCCATAGCGAGGTTGCATATGACGTCATATCCGTTTTTCTTCTTTGCGGCTTAATTCACATGATGGTCAAGCAGCTTGAGCGTAGCATTAAAACAAGTGAGAGTGAGTGGAGTCCTAAAATAAATGGTACTAATAAAGAATAAAAATGCAAATATGTGTCTTTAAATATGTTTAGTCTTTGTATTCGCCTGGTTTATTTGTTGTTTATTCGAATATTTATCATTTTTGGTATGTTAGGAGACAATAGAACACTGCTGTTCTTTTTAGAGTGTATAGTTACCTCATGGCAGCGGCTGATGCAATTTTCAATACGTACAGTGATCTTAAATATTGGACATTTTAATAAAGTAATACATTTAACAGTACGGTACATTTAACTTTTTTGTTAGTCGAGGTATCGTGAATAAGGGAAATTCATAGGTATCGGTATCGACTACTGAAATTCTGGTATTGTTACAACTGTAATAGAGATAAAATTCAACAAAAAACAGCAACAATATGAGACATCAGTAAACAGATGCAGCTAGCTAACAGTTGTGAGAAAGTGTTGTTTAGCTGTGTGGACTTACTTTTGGCAAAGAAGGGAAAAAACAGTGCAATTTGTGCAATGTAGGTTTTTCTAAGGGTGGAAATATTAGGCATTCTGTGTTTTTTTTTATTTTTTACTAAAACAAGAAAAGAGAAAACAAGATATGAGTAGATATACAACGTTGCAGTAGTGGTATCAAGCCATCCCTAATTGAATGTCCTGTATGAAAAACAAAGCATTGTGACTTAAATGTAAACTACCGAGCTGATTTTTTTTTACCTTGCAGTCAGTACTTGGAGAACTTCCTTTGGGTCAATTACACTCCAAAGGTGTCCAGCAATGCTTTTCTCATGTCCATTTGTTGCATCGTCAATGAGAAGTTCCGAGAAAACGTCCCAGCCTGGGAGGTAGATATTGAACACTCATGTTGGTAGTATGTTTATTAACTTAGCATAACCTTTTACAGTTACCGACACTGCTGTTTAATTGTGTTGTTCATCAGGTGTTCAAAAAGGAGCCAGAACATTTTTCATTCTTCTTCAAACGTGTGACGGAAACCTTGTTGGCGGGCGATGATTGTGGACTCTCCCTGAAGGAGCAAACTGTGCTGCTGGAGTTTCTGGATCACTGCTTCAACAGTCTTGTATGTACTACATAACACATATAGTACTGTATTTTCCGGACTACAGCGTGCACCGGTATTTTAGCCCCACTTACTACATTTTGGGTGGGGGGGTGGGTTTCCATATATTAGCCGCATATATATATAGGTCGGAAATGAGTTATTTACACAAATTCTGTAAATATTTATTAGCATACCTTAATTGTTTACAAGCCGTGTCTGTAACACTGCAGTAAAACGGATGATCAAGCAAAACAGAAGTCATCGTCATGAACCCACTAGCTGTGGAAGCTCGCTCTCCAATCAGCTAAACAGACTCAATAACTTCAGGGTGACGTCTTGGTGAGTTTACTACGGAATTCGTGAAACTGAAACAGTACAATAAGAATGTCGTTGTAAGTTAATACAAACACAGACACTGGTGAACGTGTTAGCTTATTAGCTATTGCTGACAATGCTAGTGTCATTACATTACCAAAGCACTTACAAATATGCATGAAAACACTCCTACAGACATTACACATTGGACGGTTTACTAAGTATAAACAGTTTTAGTTACATTGTAAAACTTATAAATGTTGCTTAGAGGGAGGAATGAAGAATCCATACGAGTAGAAGGGCTATGGACGGCTAAAAGACTGAACGGCACTCCGGTTGAAGAAAAAAAAAAAGCACTACTGGTAAATGGTACGACACTGCAGCACCTGCAGTGAGCGAACTCATCCAAAAGATGACGCCACAGCACAAACAAAACACCTTCTAAATGTATTTGCTTGTTGTTTTTTTGAAAACATTGTATTATGGTCATCAGTGAAGAAAAATCCATTAATTAGCCAGACCGTATCATAAGCCGCAGGGTTCAAAGTGTAGGAAATAAGTAGCGGCTTATAGTTCGGAATTTACGGTAATCTACCTGCAGGTTTTTTGCTGATATTGTTGTTGTTGAGACAACTAGAAACATATACAAATCCTTAACATGATGCATTTTTTGTTTTAAACATTTTCTATTCATGGCCCATATGAATGTACATTTGCAAGGTCTACAGCGAATGCTAAAGGTAGTGCTATAATCCCTAATCTTAAAATTTTTAAAGGGTAACTGCACTTCTTTTTTTTTTTTTGCCTATCTTTCACAATTATTATGGACGACAGATGTATTTTTTTAAATACATTCTAACTCGTAAATAAATGCGATCAAAATTTTGCTTACAATGGAGCCTATGAGAGCCGCTCTATTCTGCCAACAAAGCGCTTAAAAAACATCCAAACACTTTCATCAAGGTTTTCTATACATGATGTACGGTAGGTATATATGTAATGTAGTAACAGGCACATTTATAATAACATGTAATATTTACGTGTTTTTTGATCATTTTAAGCATATGGCAGCGCATTCATTTCACAAATGCACCACAACGCTCGATTTTTTTATTTCAACTCCATCACTGATGACTGCAGACTTTGAGAGCCAACAACCATAATAAATCACTTACTGTACAAGGGCTGCTATCATTAGGATGCCGACTGCTAAAATGTTCGTATATTCCTATTTAAGCGGGTTTATTTTACTTTTATGTTCGAGTAAGAATGCATTTTTTTAAAATACATCAGTCATGTCTTTTTTAATGATTGTGAGCGATAGGCAAAATGACAAAATTGCAGTTTTCCTTTTAGGCCTTTTAAGACAATCAGATGTTTGAAAAAATGTATGTCAGGAAATGGCATAGTAACAAAAAATAAAGGGAAGAGGAATCATATGTACCGGTATTAGATGTGTACTAGACGTGTCAGGGGCTCTTGCGAGATTAAAACGTGACACTATTTCTCGTTTAAGGAAAAGCTGTCTCGTAGACAGAACATTTTTTTTTATATTTCAGAAGCATATCTGTCTGGCTAAGGGATTGGAACCACACATTAAGTGCTTTTCGCACAATTTAAACCAACAGTAAGAAATAAAGCTAGCAAATATAGCTAGTAAACACAGTTATCAAACAGAGCTACTAGCCTCAGCAGCATAACCCGCCAGCTCGGGCAGGCATGGCCTCATTTGAGTTCCACAATCAAGGCGCCGCATGTATGTCTAAGCAGGCTAAACTATCAATCATGGGCGCCAAGACGCGACAGAAACGCACCCAGGACACACTGGATCGCTTACCCTAGCAGCAAGACGCCACTGCAGCAGCCAAATTAGTATTACACTTGATAGCTACGATGTCAGAGATGTAAAATACCCAGCAAAGGTCCTCAAAAATTCAAAATGTAATTATTTTTATTTTAACTAATATATTGTGGGTTTTTTTAACACTGATAAATTTCAGGTCGATGACGCTTATCATCTGCAAGCATATTAACAATAGCTACAGCTAATTAGAACCGACCTTTTCCCACTCCACTTTCAATTTTAAGGAATTACAGAATGACCTAACTTGGACATGGAATTTAGAGTAAATGTCAGCCATGGCTAGGAGTTGTTCTCATAAGAGAAGGCTATTGATGCGAAAAAAAACCTAACTCAACGTCGGTTGTGTGTCCGTGCTTTGGGTCGCCAAAATAATGTGAAGCAAATTAAGCCGACATACAAAGTATGTACAACACCACAGGCAACACAACATTTGTTTTGATAATTTGGAAAAGTACCCCCAAGAGATTATACGGAAAGTGTTAAAATGTGAGCCCAGTCTGTTCATTTTGCTACTGCTGCCAGCACACATAGCATTTAGCAGTTTAGCTGCTAGTAGTGTTGTGACCATCGATATTTTAACTTGAAACTACATAATCTGTAGTTATTAAAGATGATGCACATTTGCAAGTAGCAATGACGTTACAGTGTGTGTAGCATCATAAGTAAAAATGTTTACATTTGATAAAGATACCCAACAAGATGTTTTTTTCATTTTGTATCCCTGTACAAACACACTGTAAAAATAGTATTTTTTATTTACGGTATATACTTTTTTTTTTTTTTTTACAGTAAAAAAAACTTTCAACAAATTATTTTCTTAATCTTATTTAATTTGTTTTATTTACTTTATCAATCTCTAGTTTATTTCCTTTTTAGTACAGATACTTTAAAAGTGTCAGGTTAAAAATTGTTTTTATAACTGTGATATTAATCGAGATCGGATGATATTAACACTAAATTTGCCCCTAGTGTGTGAATGTGAGTGTGAATGTTGTTTGTCTTTCTGTGTTGGCCCTGTGATGAGGTGGCGACTTGTCCAGGGTGTACCCCGCCTTCCGCCCGAATGCAGCTGAGATAGGCTCCAGCACCCCCCGCCACCCCAAAAAAGGGACAAGCGGTGGAAAATGGATGGATGAATGATATAAACAAATATGTTGTGCCCTTTCCTAAAATTAAATAAATTCATCACACCCATAGTATTGACTGATAGTGGAAAATATCAACGTACTGTATAATCTGTGATGTCATGCAATTGCTTGGATTTGAATGACATCACATCCGGCTCATTAAATATGCGTGGTGGTCAAGCTGTGTCTGTTCTCAATGGGTACTTGGCGGCATTTAGTCTTTCTCGGAAGAAAAATGTCCCTATGTTTGTGTTGTTTTCGGTCGTACGGACCGTTCCAATCGCGAAAAGGATAAACATTTATTTACAGTTCCTCGAGAGCTAATCAAGAAGGGCGGAAGAGGGCAAGATTTTATGAAAGATGACAACAAAAGTGGCACACACTCCAATACAAGGGATCAGAGCCGAAAAACGCAGTGACCACTTTGTTAAAGATTTACTCTATATATTTCTAATATACTTTGCTCGTTTAGTATTTCCCATTAAAGTATTATCTTGATATTTTGTGTACCAGACGAAGTCAATACTTTGTCAGAAAAAGTATTTCTACATCTCATCTATTGTTTATTATGTACACAAATGTGTCAGAGTACATATGATAAGATAAACATCTAATATGTCGATGATTCAATAATTGTTAATTTATTAAATAGATATACAGTTACGGGTGTCAGTTGTCCGGGGCTAGTTTGTTTATATACAAGCGTCCTCGCAAGATGTAAACTTTACTCAAGCAAAAACTATGCATATTTATCCGGGAGAATCTTGATACCAATTTCCTTGACACAGCCGCACACAAAGAAGTTGTAGACATCAATGCTTTTCCAAGTTTTCACCCGCTTTGTCGTGTAGAATGACATCGGAGCACAAGATAGTTTGACATGTTTGGGAACTCCACCAACGGATAATCCTTGATATCACTTGGCAAATATTTTTTTGATAAAGTATAGGATCTATTCCGTTGCATAGTTGGATTATTTGCTCGCATCTGCTTTTTGCAGGAAGATATACCGTATTTTTCGGACTATAAATCGCTCCGGGGTATAAGTCGCACCGGCCGAAAATGCATAATAAAGAAGGAAAAAAACATATATAAGTCGCATTTTTTGGGGAAATGTATTTGATAAAACCCAACACCAAGAATAGACATTTGAAAGGCAATTTAAAATAAATAAAGAATAGTGACCAACAGACTGAATAAGTGTACGTTATATGACGCATAAATAACCAACTGAGAACGTGCCTGGTATGTTAACGTAACATATTATGGTAAGAGTCATTCAAATAACTATAACATATAGAACATGCTATACGTTTACCAAACAATCTGTCACTCCTAATCGCTAAATCCCATGAAATCTTATACGTCTAGTCTCTTAGGTGAATGAGCTAAATAATTAGGGCCCGCAATGGCCCATTGCAAAAGGACTCCCACAGGGAGTCCTTATGCAATGGGACATAAGGACCTATTGAATTTCTAAGGTTTTATTATTATTATTATTATTATTCTTTATTCTTTCTTTATTCTTCCGCCGCCTCTTTGAGCACTAATTTGACCCACTTAACATGCTTCAAAACTCACCATATTTGACCCACACATCAGGACCTGCGAAAATTGCCTTTTAATAAAAAAAACAAACCCCAAAACTCAAAATTGCGCTCTAGCGCCCCCTAGGAAAAAAAAAAACTAGACTGCCTGTAACTCCCACTAGGAAGGTCGGAAAGACATGAAACAAAATCCTCTATGTAGGTCTGACTCAGACCTAACTTTCATAATGGTACATTCTCGGGCTAAAATCAACAGGAAGTTGGCAATTCCCCCTTCAAGACAAAAAAGTACTAAAAACAGTCACTTTTGCCTCTTTGCGCTGTAATTTGACCCCCTTAACATGCTTCAAAACTCACCGAACTGAACGCACACATCAGGACTGGCAAAAACTGTGATCTAATAAAAAAACCTTACCCCTAATTCAAAAATTGCGCTCTACAGCAATTTTTTAATAAAACGGACAAAAAACTGCTCCTCGGAAGTAAAAAATTACTAAACTGTCTGTAACTCACACTGGGAAGGTCGGAGAGACATGAAACAAAAACCTCAATGTAGGTCTCACTTAGATCTACATTTCATAAATTGAAAACCCCCAGCAAAAATCTACAGGAAGTTTGCTATTCCCCCTTCAACACAACATTTTTGTAAAAACCCGTCCCCTTTCTTCAAACATTATCTCCTCTGAGCGCGTTTGTTGTTTCGGCTTCAAACTAACACAGGAGAGAGATTGAACCCTTCTGATTAAAAGTTGGTAAAAGAGTTGTGATACCTGCTCCGGTTTTGATTTTATGACCCTTCAAAGACCCGCTGCACTGATGCTCCTGCGGTGCTGTTTTTTTAAGATGGCTGCTCAAAAGCAGGAAGCACCAACGTGCCCACACAATGCAGACAAGGTAGGTACACTAGACAAAAGTCTTGGGACACTTCAGACTAAAAGTAGACAAAAGTATTGGGACACTTAGGACTAGCACCTGCCAAATACGCGGGCCCGACCAACGCTGCTTGCAGCTTTAATATTATTTGATATTTTACGGTAATGTGTTAATAATTTCACACATTAGTCGCTCCTGAGTATAAGTCACACCTCCGGCCAAACTATGAAAAAAACTGAGACTTATAGTCCGAAAAATACAGTAGGCTCCTTGCGTCCTCGGATAGTTCACCATCTTGGCTTGGTTGACCACAGCTTTTTATTTCACTTCCGGGAAGAAGTCATGTGTCAGAATACAAGAAATAGGAAGAGCTCCAAAAACAAATGCAACTTTTTGGAAATGTTTTTCCGCTGGTTTGAGTTTATACTTCAAAAATAGTAACATATTCACAATTTTTGTTTGTGGGTTTGAGTCCTCAATAAGGTAACACATTGGACATCATTATTTTTCATTATCCGTAGTAGATGATCCTGTACTTTGACAGTTGTCTATTTATAACAACACACATCGGAAATAGTGATGGTAAACGTGATTATTTTTACTGACTCGGATACCTGTGAGTCATACTGAACTGAATCAATTCACTTGATTAACTTGATGTACTTATCACAAAGCGCATGCGCAAAAGCTCGCACATGACTGGTGATGAGATTCACTTGATTCACTCATCACAGAGCGCATGTGTAAAACTACTAGATTGCTGCACATGATTGGCAACTGCACAAGTCTCGTCGTCAACCATCACAAGGCACAATGCGTAGGGACTAGCACAAATGTGACAAGTAATCCCATTTAATAACACCCGCAAAAGTTAATGCTGCACAACATTAGAAGTAACAGTATTGATTCTTCAAGTGTTAAAACAGTTAAAAATAAGTTCACTTCGTCTTTATGTACTGCAGCCTTTATTCAGTTATATCCGCAGTTGCAACAGTTAACGGTGTTGTAGTTTTTGCCAACCACTCATGTTCCTCTCTCTGCCTGTGGGCTCCCCCGTGCAACTACTAGTGATATTATTGCAAATTGAATGAGATCGCTATATCGCCATTGTGCAATATTTAAAGGGGAACTGCACTTTTTTGGTCACAATCATTATGAAGACATGACAATGGATGTATTTTATTTAATGCATTCTAAATATTAAATAAATTCTATCAAAAGTCTGATTACAATGGAGCCTCTAGGAGCCGCTCTATTCTGCCTATAATTCCTTTAAAAACATCCAAACACCTCCATTAAGGTTTACAAAACCCAAAACCGGTGAAGTTTTCACGTTGTGTAAATCGTAAATAAAAACAGAATACAATGATTTGCAAATCCTTTTCAACTTATTGAATTGAATACACTGCAAAGACAAGATATTTAATTTTCGAACTGAGAAACTTATTTTTTTTTTTGCAAATAATCATTAAATTGGAATTTAGTGGCAGTAACACATTGCACAAAACTTGGCACAGGGGCATTTTTACCACTGTGTTGCATGGCCTTTCCTTTTAACAACACTAAACATTTGGGAACGGAGGAGACCAATTTTTGAAGCTTTTCAGGTGGAATTCTTTCCCATTCTTGCTTGATGTACAGCTTAAGTTGTCCAATAGTCCTGGGTCTCCGTTGTCGTATTTTACGCTTCATAATGCGCCACACATTTTCAATGGGAGACAGGTCTGGACTACAGGCAGGCCAATCTAGTACCCGCACTCTTTTACTACAAAGCCACATTGTTGTAACACGAGCAGAATGTGGCTTGGCATTTTCATGCTAAAATAAGCAGGGGCGTCCATGAAAAAGACGTTGCTTGGATGGCAACATATGTTCCTTTGGGCACTAATACACCCCATACCATCACAGATGCTGGCTTTGAACTTTGCGCCTATAACAGTTTCGTCTCTAATCTGTTATTAAACAGTTTTTCAATGATTTTAGAATATTCTGGAAGTAAAGAAAGAGGCCTATAATTTGTAAATTGGTGTTTGTCTCCAGTCTTATAA
Organism: Nerophis lumbriciformis; assembly: GCF_033978685.3. NCBI lineage: Eukaryota > Metazoa > Chordata > Actinopteri > Syngnathiformes > Syngnathidae > Nerophis > Nerophis lumbriciformis. Next base: position 5,517,930 of record NC_084555.2, on the reverse strand, counting down.
ATTGGTGCAACTTTAGCTTTTTTAATTCTGTTTGGGAATTTGCCTGTTTGAAATGATAGGTTACTAATATACATTATTGGTCTTGAGATCTCTTCAATAACCTTTTTTATCGTTTCCATATCAATTCCATTACAAGCGATTGAAGTCTTAGATTTGCATTTTTTCACGATTTTAACTATTTTCTCCTGTGTCACAATATTGAGGAACATTGAGTTGGGATTTCTATCTATGGTGTCATTATAGTCCTCAGTTGAAACTGGGTCTGGAATCCTTTCCTCCAATTTTGGTCCAATATTTACAAAGTGATTATTGAAGCTTTCACTACTTCCTTCATGTTGTCATTATTTTTGTTTCCGTCTGAGAAGTATTGGGGTAATCCCTCTTAGTGCCATTTTTAATAAGGCTATCGAGGATGCCCCATGTTGCTCTCATATTGTTTTTGTTTCTGTCTAATAATTACTGTATTATTATTTTCTACATGTTCGTAGTATGTTAGTTAGCGTGTTTGTATACTTTTTGTACTTATTTTCTGCATCTATAGTTATTTGTTATACATTTTCTATATAATCTATTCTTTGTATTACAAGAATTTTTTAATCCTTTTGTCATCCATGGTTGATTGTTCTTTGCTTTCTACTGATTTGTTAGAATACCCTTACACAAGGCAGAATGTTTGTGCTTTTTATGCAGAACATGTTATACAAAAGTGGCAAAATAGCTGCTTTTACAGGGTTATGATAAAAAAAAAAGGCCTCATTTCCCACTGTTTTTTGTGGGGCATTCATTACACAAAAGGTGTACAGTTAATTGTTTTGATCAATGCAATAAATATATACAAGACCTCGATATATTCCACATTGGAATCCTATTATGAATAATAACACACTAATCAGCATGAAATCACATCATGCCGTTCATTTGTAAGCGCTGTTTAAACATTCTTTGATTTGCATTATCCTGAGAAGTCCACTAGGTGGCAGTATTACACTCGGCTACAGACCGTTGTCCAGTGCTGCATTCAAGCGCCAGCAAAGTACCGCATAGGTCTCATTTGAAAATCTGCTATAGTTGCATACTCCTCAGTATTGATAGTGTCCTATAAAAGCCTATGCATATTTTAGTGCTGGAGTTTTGTTTATGCAGAGAAGTCCTGTAAAAAAAAAAAAAATGTACATTGCATTGTGTTCTTTCTCTCCGTCCCAGGAGGTAGATTTGATCAGAGAACAGGTGCAGCAGCTCATCTCTCTGCCAATGTGGATGTGCCTCATACCAGTAAGATGCCAACATATGCATTTCATTCATGGCTACTCTGCACACTCAAGTGTGTTTTCACAAGTGCGCTCATCTAATCCTACATGGAAACATATGTTGTTGCAGTCCAGACTCCAACACGAGCTGAAGAAGGTTCCCAAGCTGCAGAAATTCTGGAATCTCATCAAGAAGAAATTTGACAAGATGGATGCTGACACAGCTGAGCAGTAAATAAGATTCTCTTATGAAGCCTTGTTTTTTTAGTCCTGCCTCATATTACTTCTTCTTTGTCCAGGGCTAAAAAAGAGCGAACCTTCCTCTCAGCTCTCATTAAAAAGTTTCACGGGGTCCTCGAGTCAGTCCCGCCGTCAGGTAAACAATTCATTTTCTCATTAAGATGTTTAAATCCGTTTAACACGTGTACCCTTCTCCGAAAGTGCCACGACCACAGGCCCTGTAACACAGACATCGAGCCCCCCCCCCCCCCTCCCCTTCTGTTTATGTAGAATTCATAGTAGACAGAGTGGATTACAGTCCTGTACCAAGCAGGATCCACATCTCTCCAATGCAGGGGTGTCCAAACTATTTCCGCTGAGAGCTGCTCACTGAAAAATCAAAGGATGCGGGGGCCATTTTGATATTTTTCCATTTTAAAACCATCACAATATACTGTATATATTTTTTACCCTTAACCTTTAGGGGTCCCATCATGGTTTGGTGAATGTTAAATATCCGAGGCATTCGAAATGGTCTTTGTCATAAAAGTTCTAAAAGTAAGTCATATAACAATATTCTTTTTTTAAACTATTAAGGCATAAATCTCTAAACCAGACCTGGGCAAATTGCGGCAATTGGGCAATTTAATCCAGCTCGCCAGACGTTTCCAAATGATATTTTTAGACCTTTAACGTCAAAACTGTAGCCGCCAAGATGATGCGCAGCAGTGCTGTTTTCAAAGTACCGTGAGTCTTGAACTATAGAAAGTATTTCAATGGTTGGAATTTGCTCTTTTGAATGATATACAAGTTATTACGGTAATCTACCGGTACGTCAGAGCAGCTCAGACGAAGCACCAAGCACAGTGTGGGCGGGGTTTGTTTCCACAGAGTGTTTCAGAGCAGCCAGCATGAAACGCGGGTGTCATGGACAGACACGGAAGCAGATTTTTACAACCAAGTTCTGCAGAAAAGTGACACTATATCAGATTCCATGTGTCTTATTTTATTTAGGTGGTGAGAAGTAAAAGAGGAGCAATATTAACATGTCAATATTCAGTGTTTTATTGTACATATTTAATATTGCAAAGCCCACAGTTTTTATTTTCATCTGAGTGTCTCATTCTGTTAAAAAAAAAAATCCATTTTGTTTTTTTGAGGTGGTCCGTCATAACGTTTTTAGCAGTCAATCAGACAATTTATTTTGTATTAGTGTTCCTGAAAATAGGGACTTGAGCAGACATACTGTACAGCAGATAACCCTGTTTGTTTTTTATAGCAAAAAAAACCCCCAAAAATATGCAATATTTTCCTCAAACAACATATTGTGCTCTATAACACGATTGGGAAAGAAGTGTGGAAATCTGGCACCGTTTGATTTTACGTGAAACTATACTTGATAGTATCAATGGAATTCGGTCGGTACCTACAAAACCCAAATTCTAAAAACAATTTGAAATGTGAACTCGTCAGACCACATAATAATTTTCCACTTTGCATCAGTCCATCTTAGTTAGATGAGCTCGGGCCCAGCAAAGCTGACAGCGTTTCTGGGTGTTGTTGATAAATGGCTTTGGCTTTGCATAATAGAGTTTTAATTTGCACTTACAGATGTAGCGACAAACTGTAGTTACTGACAGTGGTTTTCTGAAGTGTTTCAGAGCCCATGTGGTGATATCCTTTACACACTGATGTCGGTTTTTGATGCAGTACCGCCTGAAGGATCGAAGATCTCGGACATTCAATGTTTGTTACGCTTACATGCAGTGATTTCTACAGATTCTCTGAACCTTTTGATGATATGACACCCAATCATGGCACCCACCTGTTACCAATTACCGTAGCCTGTTCACCTGATGTTCCAAATAAGTGTTTGATGAGCATTACTCAACTTTCTCAGTCTTGTTTGCCACTTGTGCCAGCTTTTTTGAAACATTTTGCAGGCATCAAATTCCAAATGAGCTAATATTTGCAAAAAAGAATAAAGTTTCTCAGTTCGAATGTGAAGTATCTTGTCTTTGCAGCGTATTCAGTTGTATATAGGTTGAAAAGGATCTCCAAATAATTGGATTCTGTTGTTATTTACGATTTATACAACGTAACAACTTCACTGGTTTAGGGTTTTGTATAAAAGTACCAAATTTGGTACTCTTCCTAGTCCTGGCACAGATTTTCCACATTGTAATTTCTTCACACACGTATGTTTATGTCTTATGTTTCCTTTGTTTCCCCTACAGGGCCCATTACCATGGAAAAAGTCCATTATTGTGAGAGATTCATTGAACTCATGATCGATCTGGAGGTAAGACACATAAAACTAGACTATAAAGTCAGATTTTTTTTCAATTTCAAGCAAGCTTTGTTTAGATTGATTAAAAACGGCAATTAAGGTAAGGGTATTTGACAAGTAGAGGACCCAGTTTACTCAACCCAACTTGTTTGTTGCCTACTTGGGCAAAACAGGAAGAGCAAAGTTGGGTGTTAGACAGTTTTCAACAAAAATATTTTAATTTTGCAATACTGTATATAGAACCCGGTTATCTGCAGAGGTTACCTTTCAAGATCCTTTTTTGAATTAGCGGAAAAACGAGCATAGTGGACGCTGTCCCAGTCCAATATTGATATCGGATATTGGTTCAGTATCAGCAAAAAACAAACAGTCCTGCAGCGTGTTCACTTGTTCAAAATTGGACTTAATACTTACGACTCAATGCCTCTATTTAATGACAAAGTAGCATACAGACAATGAACACACTGTTGACTGGAGATCTGCTTTGCAAATAAAGTACAATTTAGTTGTTTTCAATCATTGAAATAAACCCCAAAAATGCTTACCTTCTTTCTAGTAGCTCTGATTGTTATGAAAGTTGGAGACACCTGCTCTCCACCTCAAATATAACTCACACATTTACTAAATTATAAAATGTATAGTACTTAAGAGAACACAGGAGGACAGATGAAATCCGGTTTAGTATTTAGCCTGTTCATCAGGCGACCGCTACAACTGCGATTCCATCTCCCTTACAAGCGCCAAGCATTGGTATGCTGCTCCATATGCAATTGAGTCAGAGAGGATGCAGGCGATTCTCCAATGCCGCCTCTACATAATCCACAGTGCTTGCCTGTTGTAACTCCAGTAACGACTTAACTTTTGTATATGAACTTGTGTTCACCTCACTGTGAGTTTTGTGGCCAAAGAACGTTTTATGCTCCATCATCTGTATAAAGGATTCCCAGCCTAGTATGAATGAGATGGTTTTTCTGCATGAAAAAAGTATTTTCGAGAGAATAAGAACGATTAAGTAGGCTTTCTCACAAAATACAAAAAAAGTAATGTTATTGATAAGAAAGCCTCGAATACGCGGGCCCTCATCTGCTGAATTGCGACTGAGCAGGGATTCACTGCAGCTGCAACAGTCTAGGAGAAAATGAAGGGCTGGCAAAGTTAGCACTGTGTTCACATGTTGAAATGTTTATGTTGTTCTATTACAGTAGGCTATTGCATTTGGGCATTTAAAGATACAACTCTGGAACATGCATTTCAATGTAGACAAATACCGTATTTTTCGGACTATAAGTCGCAGTTTTTTTCATAGTTTGGCCGGGGGTGCGACTTATGCTCAGAAGCGACTTATGTGTGAAATTATTAACACATTACCGTAAAATATCAAATAATGTTATTTATCTCATTCACGTAAGAGACTAGACGTATAAGATTTCATGGGATTTAGCGATTAGGAGTGACAGATTGTTTGGTAAACGTATAGCATGTTCTATATGTTATAGTTATTTGAATGACTCTTACCATAATATGTTACCTTAACATACCAGGCACGTTCTCAGTTGGTTATTTATGCGCCATATAACGTACACTTATTCAGCCTGTTGTTCACTATTCTTTATTTATTTTAAATTGCCTTTCAAATGTCTAATCTTGCTGTTGGGTTTTATCAAATACATTTCCCCCAAAAATGCGACTTATACTCCAGTGCGACGTATATATGTTTTTCCCCTTCTTTATTATGCATTTTCGGCTGGTGCGATTTATACTCCGGAGCGACTTATACTCCGAAAAATACGGTACACTTTTTGCATTTCTACTTTTTGGGGGGGATTTTAAATGTTGTATAATAATCCATCCATCCATTTTTCCCTCTTGGGGTTGCGGGGGTGCTGGAGCCTATTTCAGCTGCAATCGGGCAGAAGGCAGGGTACACCGTGGACAAGTCTTGGTATAATAATATTGCATTGTACATAACAGACAGATAATTATTAGAGGTGGAGATTCTTCTTTGGGTGACGATTCGATTAAAATCCATTCTTGTTTCTACACGATTTTCGTAATAGATTATTTGGGATATAAATTATAATAAAACCTTTTTAAAACAGGTTACAAAAACTCCTCTTGGCTGCTGATGTACAACTTACATATTTTATCCTTTTTAAAAAATTATTTTTAAAATGTTATTTTCAAACATTACAGAATGTTAACCAATCTAATAAAAAAAAAAATAACCCCCATCCAACGCAATCCCAGCTTTACAATACTCAGGACAGAAATTTACAAAGCTATAAAGACATACAAATAAAATGCTACAAAAATGGAAAACCAAAAATGAATTATAGGAACCGCATCAACAGTAATAATGATATCAATTATATTTATTAAATTATTTTTAATTCAGGGCAGCATGGTCGAACAGGGTTTATTGTGTGTGCCTCAGAACAAGAAGGTCCTAGGTTCGATTACCGGGCTTGGGGTCCTTCTGAGTGGAGTTTGCATGTTCTCCCCGTGACTGCGTGGGTTCCCTTCCGGGTACTCCGGCTTCTTCCCACCTCCAAACACATGCACCTGGGGATAGGTTGATTGGCATCACTAAATTGGCCCCAGTGTGTGAATGTGAGTGTTGTTTGTCTATCTGTGTTGGCCTGCGATGAGGTGGCGACTTGTCCAGGGTGTACCCCGCCTTCCACCCAAATGCACCTGGGATAGGCCCCAGCACCTTCCGTGACCCCGAAAGGGACAAGCGGTAGAAAAATGGATGGATGGATGGATTTTTAATACAAATATTGATTCTTAAAAAACAGAAAAAAATCACATTATGAATTGATTTAGAATGGGAATAAATAAAAATCACAAATTGGATGTTAATCAATTTGTTTAGCCGCCCTTAAAATGATAAGGCTCATATTTTGTGATTCCTGTAATTCATCTTTTTTATGACTAGGGGTGCGTATTAAATATCTGACAGATATTAGGAACCATGACATCATACCGATGTATCCATAGAAATAAAAAACACTCCAATGAGGCGAGATTACCTCTACAGTGCTGTAGGCGGGTTTGGGTGAGCAAATCGAGTGCTCTTCTTTTCTGCTTAACTGGAATCTTTTCCTAAGCTGAGTGTAAAAAACATGGCATTCATCATGTAGGAATGATTCAAAGAAAGACATTTTGTGTGCTATTTGCACCAAATGTTCTGCAAACACTCTACAAGGAGGAAAAAATTAACTGTGCTGCAACACATCAAGACTAATCAGCCACATAAAACGCCAGCTTCGCCAGGGCGTGTTTTGGAAGCCTGGGATGCCTGTGCTGCTAAAGAAGCTGACGTCAAGCCAGTTGCAAAGAAATCTGTGCACAAAATGTTTAAACTTAGTTTTACAAATAATAATAGATATGAAAAAAAGTTTTTGGTTATCAGTATTTATTCAAACCCCCATTCAGTTCCATTCTGTTCTGGAGGCACTACAGAATGTAGTAGAACTGTCAAGTTTAGAAATGGTGAAATAATAATTGTGTTGCTCAGCAAGACTATGACTGGTATCAAATTATTGCATTGTCAAACTGAAGTGCTGAGGGTAAGATGGAAGGGTGGTGATTTTGACTACCAGATATATAGAAACAATGTGCCATTGGTTCCTGCTGCGTGTGCAGATCTCCTGTTACAAGCAATGGAGCTTTATAGATTTCAGCTGACCGTCTACTGACAGGCTTGGCTTTGCTGTTCCTGGCATCGGCCGGTGGCCAGCTAGCCTTGCGTCTCCTGAGACAAGCCCTGTCCTTCAAAGCCCTCTCCTTTTACAGAAGCCTGAAATCTATACGTTCTTCTATAATCCATGCCTGAAAATGAGGATAAAAAGAGGGGAAAAAGATGCCAGGCTGTGTCGATCAAAGATTGCTGGTTGATAAAAGAGAAAAGTTATTTCTTCTCTCTGAATTCAGGTATCACTTGCTACATCTGCAGGCCTTGAAGACAGCTTGTCAGTTCACTTGTTTGCATGGCAATATTCCATATCATATTCTATTCCTTCTCGTCTGGGCACTTCTTTTCTCCTTATAGTCTTGACGCATTTGACTCGCTTTTGTTTGGCGGGCAAGAGTCACCCTTACGCTCGGGCTGTCATTTCGTCAACAACTTGAGCTGATTTATTCACACCAAAGCGGCTCTTGCTATCTCATTTTGACAGCTTTCTTTTCCCCCTGACTCCCTCCTCCCATGTTACTGTACTGCGACCAGCAAATAAATCAAAGTCCTTACGTCAGCGCCAGTTTTCCATCAAGCAAAGAAAACAGCAGGGGTAAACTAGACATCCAGATGCTGGGAACTGTACTTCTGCTCTTTTCTATTATGGAGGACTCCCATATATCGTAAATTATAATGTTGAACATATTAAATTACATTATAATGTTGAATGTTAAACATATTACTCCATTGTGTCCAGGCCCTGCTTCCTACCAGACGTTGGTTCAACACGGTGCTCGATGATTCTCATTTGGTGGTCAGTTGCCATCTTTCCAGCCTCACCCAGCGGGAGAAGGAGGGCCACCTCTTCTGCCAGGTACTGTGCGGCATTAATTTTGTGCTCCAAGGCATGCGCACAACATGACTTGCAACCTTTTCCCCCACGAAGTTGCTCGACATGCTCAAGTTCTACACGGGCTTCGAGATTAACGACCAAACTGGGAACGCCCTGACACAGAAAGAGATGACAACGCTGCACTATGATAGGATCACATCCCTGCAGGTAATCGTAACAACCATGGCAATGCGGCATATGTTCACAATGTCAGTTTTGTAAAACTATGCACTACGTATTTCCTTCACTACACACTGTCATGATTAATCACCAGAGTGCAGTTGAATAAATGAATGCTGCACTTGGAATTCATTTCTCCTGTTTACCCCCCCAGGAAAACGAATAATTTGGGTGACTGTTAGCACCTAACTGATGATACTGAATACCACAACACTCACCACCACTAATAGCACTAGGAGTGTAACGATTTAGGTTGTCCCGATACCAATAGTTTGGTCTTGTTACCAAAATGTATTTCGATACTTTTCAAAATAAAGGGGACCACAAAAGTATTTCATTATGGGCTTAATTTTAACAGAAAATATTATGATGTACCGGTATTAAACATACATTTTCTTATTACAATCAAATAATAATTTTGGCCTTAAATAACATAGTGAACATACTGGACAACTTATCTTTTAGTAGTAAGTAAGCAAAAAGGTTGCAAAGGCTCCTAATTTGGCTGCTGACGTATGCAGTACCATATTGTGTCATTTCCCATTGTATTATTTTGTCAAAATTATGAGGGACAAATGGTAGAAAATGGATGTATGGATTATTGATATACTTGTTAATTTTCATTTGTACCTAATTCCCTTACATTAAATAATAGGAATATAGGGAACTTCACCTGCATTGTAATTAATTTATTATCTATTTATTTCACAGTCACACTGGTCTGTTTTTTTGCTAAAAAGTTACTGAATCAATTTCAAAGGTTTTTTTACACACAAAAGCAGAAGTAAATCAATAACAAATTTATAAATACTACATATTGTTATTGCACACTAATATGTATAATGGTTTCATCGTAAATAGCACATATGTCATATGTAAAGCTGACGTGTATACTTACTTTTTAAGAGAAATGAATGTCCTACGCAAAGCAAAAACTCCTAAACATTTCAGCATCCACCCTTTAAATAAAATAAACAGTTTTTTTTTTTTTATATTCCATTTGGGACAAACCATAACCAGGTAGTGTCCACAAAGTGTATAATAAGAAAGCATTGTTTCCCACAGAACTGCAATCTATTCATGGCTGCGGGGGTGTCATCTAATTCATATAATTGGCGATAATGTATTTTTTTCTGTCATATATTTATTTTTAGTAGTTATTACAATTAAGCCTGGGCAATATGGCTGAAAACTGCATTCCAATATAAGTGTTTAATATAAGTTGATATCGACAATTGTTGATATTTCTTATGACCTATTCATTTATTGTTTGGCTTTATAAATGAATTAAGAAAGCAACAGTTAGCTTTTGAGGTCTTAAAACAATGTATAATGGTGGCCTTTCCTATTATTGATACTGCCATGCCACTACGGATGTCAGTACGGGACGGTATAGCTCGGTTGGTAGAGCGGCCGTGCTAGCAACTTGAGGGTTGCAGGTTCGATCCCCGCTTCCGCCATCCTAGTCACTGCCGTTGTGTCCTTCGGCAAGACACTTTACCCACCTGCTCCCAGTGCCACCCACACTGGTTTAAATGTAACTTAGATATTGGGTTTCACAATGTAAAGCGCTTTATAAATATAATTCACTTCACTTCATTACCACAACCTATTGTGGAGGAAATGGCATCTGTAAAGCTGGCGTTTACACTGGAGTTTAAAAAGAAACCTTTCAACATTGACCTTAAAAGTAATCAGGGATTGAAGGCATTAATTTGTGCCAACCAAGGCTTGCCGCTTATAATTCCTGTACTCTCTGCAGTCGAGTAATTTGATTCCCTCTGGCCATAATATAAAGAAGTATGATGCACTAATATTTATACAATGTGACACATGTTTATTTACACATACATTTTTGTCTTACAGAGAGCAGCCTTTGCTCACTTCCCAGAGCTCCATGACTTTGCTCTGTCCAACGTAGCAGCAGTCGACACTCGAGAATCCCTGACCAAACATTTTGGTTCCCTCAGGTAAAAGAAAATAAAAGTTTATTCTTGTAATAAAAGAGTTTTTGTGCAAAATGTGCTGTGTAAAAAAAAAAAAAAAAAAAGGTCCGTGACCTCAGCTGACACACACAGGCAGACTTCCACCTTTTGCGGTCCCGCGTTAAGTCGCCGTGATAAACTGCACCAGCACCATTGTCGCCTGAGTGCAACCGTTAAATGGCAGCGAGTGAGCACCTCCCCATCTCAACAAGCAGCTGGTAGCAGCCAGAGAGCAGGGCACGCCTCATTAATTTAATCGATTTGCAGCGGCGTGTAGAATAAACTCTTTGAACAGCTGTGTTTGTCACGTCATATTAGCTTGCCAAAAAGCACACCGGCGCTAATAAACCCGTCTGTTGTGTGACTTGCTCTGCCATTTCAGGCCACAGTGAACATCTCTTATTACCTACTCTGATTGATAAAAGGGCCTCGGAAAGTTCCTGTTTCGGCTAAACGAGGCAGTGACAGATTGTTGTGTAGCTGATAAGCGTGCAGAATTGATCCTTACCCAGTTTAATTGCTCTGATACGCTGTGTTGGCTAAATGTAATTTGCTTTCTCGCTTCAACATTTAAATGCAGCCATTGTTTTGTAGTGGACAGTGTGGCGAACGAGGCGTGTTAAACGCGTTCTGACAAGAAGGAACAAGTTCAGCCAAAGTGTTTTAAAAATGTATTTATCTGTTAGTGGCATTAAGGATGTATATTTACAGACACACTGTCAGGATTTACAATTGACAACATTTTATACCAGAGATTTTGTCGCGTGTGCCATTAGTCCAGAATATTAATGTCAAATGTACTAATATGAAAACAGTGGAGCCTCTAAGGCAGTGGTTCTTAACCTTGTTGGAGGTACCGAACCCCACCAGTCTCATATGCGCATTCACCGAACCCTTCTTTAGTGAAAAATTAAAAAAATTTTTTTTTTCAAATTCAAGACAAAGTTATATGTTTTTGGTAACACTTTAGTATGGGGAACATACCGTATTTTCCGCACTATAAGGCGCACCGGATTATTAGCCGCACCTTCAATGAATGGCATATTTCATAACTTTGTCCACCAATAAGCCGCCCCGGACTATAAGCCGCGCCTACGCTGCGCTAAAGGGAATGTCAAAAAAACAGTCAGATAGGTCAGTCAAACTTTAATAATATATTAAAAACCAGCGTTCTAACAACTCTGTTCACTCCCAAAATGTACGCAAATGTGCAATCACAAACATAGTAAAATTCAAAATAGTGCAGAGCAATAGCAACATAATGTTGCTCGAACGTTAATGTCACAACACACAAAATAAACATAGCGCTCACTTTCTGAAGTTATTCTTCATTCGTAAATCCTTCGTCTTCGGTGTCCGAAGTGAAAAGTTGGGCAAATTTACGATCCACTGGCAGATGTTGGCGTCGTCTGGCGCTGCCTCCTCGTCTTAGTGAAGGTGTGTTCGCCTTCTGTCATCCATTGTTCCCACGCAGTTAGCAGTCTAGCTTCGAATGCCCTGTTGACACCAATATCTAGCGGCTGGAGGTCTTTTGTCAATCCACCCGGAATGACGGCGAGTATTGAATTAAGCGCGTAAGCGTGTCTCTCAATGTGCTGTTATGAGCTAGCAAATATAACAACTACACTACCCAGCATGCAACGATAGTTACGAGCATGCGCGGTAGCCCTGAGAAGCGTTGTATGCTGGCAGTTAGAATGTGGTTATGAGCACGCTGTGAGTAAACGTTGAGAACTCAGTTAACACGCCTCGTCTGCATTATTTATAATTAGACAGACAACACACTTAATAGGAGCCATTTTGGGGTCTTTACATAAACACACAAATGGAAATGAAACGTCACATATCCCAGCATGCACCGCGCGCTTCTTCTACGGGGAAAAAAGATGGCGGCTGTTTACCGTAGTTGCGAGACCTAAACTTTATGAAAATGAATCTTAATATTTATATATATATAAAGCGCACCGGGTTATAAGGCGCACTGTCAGCTTTTGAGAAAATTTGTGGTTTTTAGGTGCGCCTTATAGTGCGGAAAATACGGTATTCTAAGTACCCGGTAACAGAGACTTAATTTAGAGTTATTTGGTTAGGGTTAGGGCTGGGTTAGAGGGTTAGGGTTATAATAAGGCCATGCTGAATAAGGCATTAATAAGTACTTAATAATGATTAGTTAAGAGCCAATATGTTACTAATTTGCATGTTAATAAGCAACTAATTAATGGTGAATATGTTCCCCATACTAAAGTGTTACCATGTTTTTTTTACTGGTGCACAAAATGAACCGTGCATGAACATAACCTTGTTCAAACAACAAAACCAACACAGTGCATAAACTCACAACAAATTACACACCTGCAAATCAGTCAGACTTCTGCTGTTGTCGTATCCGTAATACGCCGATAGGGAGAAGTTTTTATTTACACGATGAGTCGGTTGTGTTTTGACCTCCGCCGAACACCTGAGCCCGACTCACCGAACCCCTTGGGTTCGATCGAAGCCAGGTTAAGAACCACTGCTCTAAGGTGAAAGAACACAATTAGTTAATTCTATTACTTCGAGTTCAGTTGATCTACCATTATCCCACTTTCAACTGCTACTTAACTGTTTGGGCGACGTCATGCTGATTGTAGCCCAAGTGTGCCCCAAACAAACAGACAAGAATTTCCTTCCAAGCTGCTCACATTTATGTTTTCCTCCTTGGCGCTTCTCTGTAGCGGACTGGATGGGACCGTTTCAAATGTATTTCCGGGAAGTTGTAATTCTAGAATATTTTCATAGCATATAAACATAAAAAAAAATGTTTACAGACATGAAATAGCACCACTATTGTCACATTTTCATTTGTTTTACCCAATATAGTAGATTTAATAACAGAAAATATAACACAATGTACTGTAATACAGGGGTTCTTAACATATTAATACTGAATTAGTTATCTTACGATTGATTTTAATCGTATTCAATAATTATATCTGACCTACTTACAGTTCACAACCTTGTCAAATGATTCACAGCCAGTTGAATATGTATGTTCTATACCATCTGAGATTTTGTGTTGTGGTGAAATGTATTCAAAACAGATGGTTTGTGGTGGTCATCGATGTCCAAAGTGCACAATAAAAGCAAGAGAGCTAAAAAAAACTGCCGGGCTGGGGCAAATGCTGACTCAGAGTAAGGGGCGTGGTGAGAAGGACTTCATTTTCATCTAATAACGCCGCCTCTCCAAACGGCTTGTTTTCAAAGGGAGCAAAAATATGGCTTACAAATAGGTCTGTAAAACAAAATCTATGCACATTTTCACCCAAAAACCACCATAACTTGTTATGTAGACCAAAATTAACTGTTTAAAAAAAAAAGAGAAGAAAAACAATCATAATTTGACCTTCTATGTACCGTAACTTCTTTGACTTTAGCTCCAGACTTTTTCTGTTTGTTTGCTGTTGTCTTTACTGCCACACATGGTGGAAAAGTGGAGTACCGCTGCAGACAATGCGGACAGATATAACATGTGAGAAACAGATATTTTCTAGCGACCCTCATGAAGCGCTCGTGGCCCAACAATGGGCCAACAAGCTTCGGCGGGCCGCCATTTGAATAGACCTGATATAGACTCACACACACACAGTTTTAACACAACCATTAACCTGTGAAAACACTGCAACTTGTTCAATGCAGTATAGTGCCTAACATTTTTTGTTTTAAGTTCAATTACCGGTAGCCATTTTTATGCTTGAAAATGCACAATGCCAAACTGTAATATTATATATATTTATTATTTGTAAAAATCCTATTTTTAAACCACGATAGAGTGCTGCTGCAAAATTTGAAGTGCCAGCAGTTGACTGTATGTATATTAAAAGCTTTAAATGTTGGTTTCGATTAATAGCAGCCCCACGCTATGGTTAAACAATATATTCCAAAAAGCTTGTCCATTTTTACTTTTGAAGGAGGATTTAAAAACATGTTTCTAATACGAAATAATGACTATAGAATTAGTCTGTTCCAGAGTCAAACTGTTACCCTCATAAGACGTTGACTGTACAAGTAGTATAAGGCATACCAAGTCACATCAAGTGTAAAAGTGAACCACTCTAAAACATAAGCATAACAAAACATGTTTCACATCATTTGTGTGAAATTATTTTTTTCACATTTTAATTCGACTCAGAAAAAATGTTTCTTGTAATTCTGCTTATTTTATATGGTTACAAAATAAACAGCAGACAGATATAAGGGTCATATGGTGCAATACTGATAAGTCTGATAACATTAAAATAGCTCTGATAACAAGGCCATATTACTCATAATGTGCAGTAGGTGGGCTGGGGTGAGCAAGTGCTTTTTTCCTCCTACTTGTGCTCTAAACGGCGTGGCGAAGTTGGTAGAGTGGCTGTGCCAGCAATCGGGGGGTTGCTGGTTACTGGGGGTTCAATCCCCACCTTCTACCATCCTAGTCACGTCCGTTGTGTCCTTGGGCAAGACACTTCACCCCTTGCTCCTGATGGCTGCTGGTTAGCGCCTTGCATGGCAGCTCCCGCCATCAGTGTGTGAATGTGTGTGTGAATGTGGAAATACTGTCAAAGCGCTTTGAGTACCTTGAAGGTAGAAAAGCGCTATACAAGTATAACCCATTTACCATTTAAACAGCTGGTCGTAAATTTTCCCAGCGCTCATTGTAAACAAACATGGCTTCGGCCATGTAGGACAAGAAGAGGAAGACTTTTTGTGCGCTATCTGCACCAAATGTTCTGCAAGCATGGGGGGAAAAAAGCATTGCGCTTCAACACATCAAACCTTATCAGATGCAACAGTGTTTTAAAAGAAGATGCCTGAACTTGAAGACTTTTCCACCAAAAAGTGTACACAAACTACAGTTCAATCTAAATTTAAATAAAAAGTTAAAGTTAAAGTACCAATGATTGTCACACACACACTAGGCGAGATTATTCTCTGGATTTGACCCATCACCCTTGATCACCCCCTGGGAGGTGAGGGGAGCAGTGGGCAGCAGCGGTGGCCGCGCCCGGGAATCATTTTGGTGATTTAACCCCCAATTCCAACCCTTGATGCTGAGTGCCAAGCAGGGAGGTAATGGGTCCCATTTTTATAGTCTTTGGTATGACTCGGCCGGGGTTTGAACTCACAACCTACCGATCTCAGGGCGGACACTCTAACCACTAGGCCACTGAGTAGGCTATAATATGAATATATATAAATATATATATATAAATAGATAAGTTATCAATATTGATAAATGGTGCATTCCTTTGTAGAACTTTATTGCTCACATTGGCTAATTACTGGTAATTGCAAGGGCATTAAACGGAACACAGATGATCTGGCATTCTCTACATTGCTTAAAAAAGAGAGACTACTTAGTATTAAGATGTCCCTGGTGGCCAAACTGGCTATCAAAAATGTCTAGCATGACAAAATATCCAATTTATATTCATCATCTTCTATTTTCTACTGAATGCATGAACCACACACTTGTGTTTTTCTAAGCCGAGCGCCACTGAAACCGGTTAATACTCCTACTGAATCATTTCACGTATATATCCACCAGCTTCTTGCAGCGCTATTGTTCCTTGCTCTGTAGCTGTCACCCGAAAAGCTCCTGGGGTGAAAATATCCACAATCAGATTTTTAACGAGGCAATTTTTTCTCTCACCCCCCCAATCCGAGGAACTTTAATGCTAATGCGGCATTATTCATGCTGCTGTTTGCTAAGCTTCCAGTCACCCGTCGCTCTAAATGTATTCACTAATTCCCAAAAACACTCAAACCGAACAATATTGCTGTAGCTTTGCCTATAAATAGATACTTATGACAGTTGCATAAAATGTGCAGGGTGTCATTTTGGGCGAATACATGAGTTTAATACATCATCAAAGGGTGGTGACGCACTGTGAAAGCATATTACCAAAACTGATAAAACAAAGTGTATATTTTGTGTTAAATAAGCCTTTAGTCCCATCCTCACTCAGGCTTTTACTGATTTTGTCCTTGTACACTACCCTCAGTTTCCTCTTAGATAGGGATGGGTACCGAATTCGGTACTTTTATTTTATAGGCACCGACCGGGTTTACCATTCACGCGAAATCAAACGTTGCAATATTTTGATAATTTTGTTTCACGTGATGACATGTCCGGTTGCAAACTCGTCAAGTCCGCTGAACACCAGCTCACATAAACAATCACTTAAGCAGCACTTGGGGTGGACTCAAACAAACTTCCTCCATGTAATGTTGCAATATTTAACACCCACAAAAGAAGCATGCTAGGTAGAAAATGCTCGAACATACAGTAAGACTCCACTCTTCCAAAATATGCAAGTTTGATGCTCTTTCCTTTGGATTTGACATAGACAGGCTATTATTAGCATTAGCGATTTTACATGGCGATCTCAACACCTACAAATTTTGTAATTAGCAGTACCGTATTTTCGGACTATAAGTCGCAGTTTTTTTCATAGTTTGGCCAGGCTCCAGTGGAACTTATATGTTTTTTTTCCTTTTTTTATTATGCATTTTCGGCAGGTGCGACTTATACTCCGAAAAATACGGTATATGTATATGAGCGGTACAGCTCGGTTGGTAGAGTGGCCGCGCCAGCAACTTGAGGGTTCCAGGTTCGATCCCCGCTTCCGCCATCCTAGTCACTGCCGTTGGGTCCTTGGGCAAGACACTTTACCCACCTGCTCCAAGTGCCACCTACACTGGTTTAAATGTAACTTAGATATTGGGTTTCACTATGTAAAAGCGCTTTGAGTCACTAGAGAAAAGCGCTATATAAATTAGGGATGTCCCGATCCAATATTTGGATCGGATTGGCTGCCGATAATTGCCAAAAATTGCGTATCGGCAAGGCATGGGAAAATGCCGATCCAGATCCAGTTTAAAAAAAAAAACTCCGGTCCGTGTTTTCCAACGCACCGATTTAAATAATACATTCCACTTTTCTGCTGCTCCCTAATTTCCGTTCCGCATTTTCCAGCACACCTTCAACACATCCACAGGTCTGTGGATTCTCACGCAGTTGCTTTTAGCTGCTGGCATTACGCGACAGGCTCTTCTCACTCTTTCCTGTGTCTCCCTCTCACAGACAGCAAGTGCACCTTCTTACACACGTCACATACTGTCACGACATACGTCACCTACTGTCACGTCATACGTCACATACGTATACGTCCTCCCCGAGCAGAGAGGTAGCAGCATGGCTAACGTTAACTGTGATGCTAGCGCAGCCGTGCGAGCAACGCTCCCTCTAAGGTGCTCGCCTGTGCAATTGCGCACTGTTTAAGCGTCCTCTGCGCATAGCAAATCCATGCCACGCACAAAATCAAATAAAAAAATAAGCGCATAACAATTTTCGACACACGTACACGACAGAGAAAACAGTTTTCGTCATCATTGTTCAAATATTGTGACGTCTTTCGAGACGCGTATCTCCATTCGGTGCCACACGTCCACACCATCAAAATGCCGAGGCAAAAATTTCCACATCAACACCGTATGAAAAAATTAGTGATTTTTTTAGTTGTGATTTCCTTCTCTGCATGAAAGTTTAAAAGTAGCATATATTAATGCAGTATGAAAAAGAATGTTTTAATGTAGACATGCAAGCCTTGAAAGAAAATTTTGAAAGTCAAGACTACTATTTCCTGCAAATGGGTGCATTTCTACCCTATATTTTAACTTTAGATTTATTCTCATATCAAACTCTTTTGGCTGTCTTTTTGGCACTTACATCCGACGCCCCCCTCCACACCCTGGATTATAAATAATGTAAATAATTCAATGTGATTATCTTGTGTGATGACTGTATTATGATGATAGTATATATCTGATAGTATATATCTGTATCATGAATCAATTTAAGTGGTCCCCGACTTAAACAAGTTGAAAAACTTATTCGGGTGTTACCATTTAGTGGTCAATTGTACGGAATATGTACTTCACTGTGCAACCTACTAATAAAAGTCTCAATCAATCAATCAAAACACATAGAATCATCATACTGCTGTGATTATATGCATCAAGTGTTCATTCAAGGCTAAGGCAAAATATCGTGATATATATTGTGTATCGCAATATGGCCTTAAAATATCGCAATATTAAAAAAAGGCCATATCGCCCAGCCCTAGTTCAATGATGCCATTTCTGTTTGTCATGTATAATTTTGTCTATTTTGTGTTTATCCTTGAATAAACAGGTCAGTTTCTTGTTACCAACCATTGTGTATTATTCAAACTCCCCTAATTCAGCTGGCTAGTTGTTATCAAGAGTACTAAAACCCTTTTCAACATGATTCTGACAACTAAGTAGGCTAAATAACTTTAAACTTTAATACATGCTCGGATAGGCCAGTATCGGTCAGTATCGGTATCGGTCAGTATCGGCTCGGAAATGCAAAAACAATATCGGTATCGGATCGGATCGGAAGTGCAAAAACCTGGATCGGGACATCCCTAATATAAATATAATTCACTTCACTTCACTTCAAAACTACAACTAAGATAAATGTTGCAATCAAACAGCTGATGTGTAATAAGCACAACACTTACAGTATAAACACTTTCGAGGGCACATATTAGTTAGATAACACACCAGAGATAGCCTATACAATAATGTACTGCCATATGATGTCTTGGAAGTGCAACTGCATTGCAAATGAGACTCAAATGGTATAAGAAAACAAGATATAATCAGCTCATTTTAAATGTTACAATAACAAATAAAATGTTATTATCAAACAAATATTATTTGTTGACACACACAAAAGTACTGATAATTGGTGCCGCCGAGTACTGATATCGATTCTCAGGTACCCGGAATTGGTACCGTATCGGTTCAAAGGTGAACAGTTCTCATCCCGACTCTCAGATTTAACAACAGAGCCTCCTCCTTCTATGTTGTATGTTAGCGGGCCTCAGTCCAACTGATGCTGCATGCTTTTTTGGACGGTTTGAAGTGCAGAGGAAAAGCCGTGTTATTTTCATAAAGTGGTTAAGTTTACCCCATAACAGTCAGGGTCAAGACAGTCCTCCAGGCTGTGGAACAAACTTGCATCGGACTAGTTCCAGCACATTTGCCAGTGGCTCAGCTGGTCCAGTCATCTCCCAACACCCCCCTAGAGAAATGTTGTGACACTCTTATCTTGTTGCGAAGGGATGCCCACATTAGCCGCGCCAGGTCATCCACCGGCCACCGAAGTGCAACTCTGGCACAATCACCGGCCTGCCGCTCAATCGCACAGGGTCACGGGGTATATGCGTGTGCTTACGTGGCCACGTGTGGCTGTCCAGAGCTTGTCACGACTGTTGTCCACGGCCTGTCCCCACTTCATGTAGCAACAAAGGGCATGTCACAGTGAGTCAACCTGATTAGGACTCGGTGCAGAGAGCCACACCCCAGCTCGCAGTGACTTCATTTTCATAATCCTGTTGCAGCAGTGCAGGCCGGGTCGTTTAATGCACGCGTGCTGACGGGGCAGGGGTGTCAACGCAAACAGACAGGAAAGGCTTTGTGTCGGGTGTGCTCACAAGCACGAAATAATTACATAAGTCTGTCCCGCTTTCGGCGTTCCACAGCGTCACTGCAGGAGAAGACCTCAGAAGTCGGGGAGGTCACGGCCCAGCACAGATTGACATAAAAGATGGAATCATTCCAGTAAATTTACTGTAATTATGTTATTTATCTGAGTGCAATGTTTCTCTGTAGTCCAAATACGCTCCATCGGGTGGCGTCTTACCTGTGTCTGCTACCTGAGCTGCCAGAGGGCCAAGACACCACCCATGAGGAGAAGGTGCTCCTTGAACTACTGGTAAGTCCAGCCTCCATACATACTGCATTACTGTCCTACTTATCTTATAATGCATATACAGCAAGTGTTCCCAAACTGGCTCGCCAGAGTCCACAATCCGACCAGGTGGATGGCCGAAGTAAAAAAAATCATTGATTAATGACTGTCTCAATCCTTAATCATTGTCTAGTCCAGGGGTCGGCAACCCGCGGCTCTAGATCTTTAGCGCCGCCCTAGTGGCTCTCTGGAGCTTTTTCAAAAATGTATGAAAAATGGAAAAAGATGAGGGGGAAAAAATATATTTTTTGTTTTAATATGGTTTCTGTGGGAGGACAAACATGACACAAACCTCCCTAATTGTTATAAAGCACACTGTTTATATTAAACATGCTTCACTGACTCAAATATTTGGCGAGCGCCGTTTTGTCCTACTAAT
The DNA here is from genome assembly GCF_033978685.3 of Nerophis lumbriciformis. Classification (NCBI taxonomy): domain Eukaryota; kingdom Metazoa; phylum Chordata; class Actinopteri; order Syngnathiformes; family Syngnathidae; genus Nerophis; species Nerophis lumbriciformis. The sequence goes on along the minus strand of NC_084555.2, from coordinate 5,497,197 downwards.
TTTGGCGGTCCTTGAACTCACCGTAGTTTGTTTACATGTATAACTTTCTCCGACTTTCGAGGACGTGTTTTACGCCACTTCTTTTTCTGTCTCATTTTGTCCACCAAACTTTTAACGTTGTGCATGAATGCACAAAGGTGAGTTTTGTTGATGTTATTGACTTGTGTGGAGTGCTAATCAGACATATTTGGTCCCTGCAAGACTGCAAGCTAATCGGTGCTAACATGCTATTTAGGCTAACTATATGTACATATTGCATCATTATGCCTAATTTGTAGCTATATTTGAGGTCATTTAGTTTCCTTTTAAGTCATCTCAATTCAATGTATATCTCATGACACACTATCTGTATGTAATATGGCTTTTAATTTGTTGCGGCTACAGACATTTTTGTTTTTGTATTTTTGGTCCAATATGGCTCTTTCAACATTTTGGGTTGCCGACCCCTGGTCTAGTCCCTTAGGCAAATCATATTGTTGATGTATTTGCCCATATCTGCTGTACAAAATTGACTTTATAAAAGAGAAGCGAGAGATACTTCTCCAGTTGCCTTATTAAACGTTTGGATATATTTAGTGTTTGGCGCAGCTGGACCCGGAGCAGGAGGGGAGAGAAAGAAAAAGATACCATACCATACCATACCAACTTTATTTATAAAGCCCTTTAAAAACAACCACAGTTTGAAGAACAAAGGACTGTACACCACAAATAAATAGAGGCAAAGGACAGACTAAAAAATAACATTTAAAACAGAAGTAAAATACACATTGAAAAAGCAAATACAAATTATCCTAACAATTTGTTAGATAAAAAGCAGTTAAAAAGTTAAAAACAGTTCAAAAAGTTAAAAACAGTTTAAAGTCTCATGCTGGGTTAAAAGCCAGTGAATAAAAATGGGTTTTAAGAAGGGTCTTAAAAATAGCCAAAGAAGGTGCCTGTCCAGAGTTTGGGACCCGCAACAGAGAAGGCCCTGTCCCCTCAAAGCTAGATAAAGAAAAATAAAATAAAGAAAACAGAAGGGGAAATTGTGGGGACAAAAGTTAAAGTTAAAGTACGACTGTCACACACACTAGTTGTGGTGAAATGACTCTCTGCGTTTGACCCATCCCCTTGTTCCACCCCCTGGGAGGTGAGGGGAGCAGTGAGCAGCAGCAGCGGTGGCCACACTCAGGAATAATTTTGGTGATTTAACCCCCAATTCCAACCTTTGACGCTGAGTGCCAAGCAGGGAGGTAATGGCTCGGCCGGGGTTTGAACTCACGACCTACCGATCTCAGGGCGGACACTCTAACCACAGGGCCACTGAGCAGGTTTAATGGGGACAAGACGGCAACAACAAAAAATTATCTGAGTTTGACGCCTGTGCTTTAGCTAATGTTGCAATTTCCCATGGCAACTAAGGGGGGATGCCTGATAGAAAACACTCAAACGTACAGTAAGGCTCAATTTTTCAAAATGTGCTAGCTCAATGCTAATTGGATTTGCAATAGACATGCTACTGATTAGCATTAGCAATTTTAAATGCCGATTTTTAACACCTCCAAATTTGGTAATGGAAACTACTACTAAGATGCACATTGAAATTAAACAGCTCGTGTGTTTTGTCGTAGTCAGTACAATACTGACCACGACAAAAGACTAGATTCACCTTGATAGGAAAGACTGCACTCAGACTAGGCAACACATTATTGCCAATACATAACTGCCATCTAACGTCTTGGAATTGCAACTGCATATAAAGTTTACAATATAATGCTTGCAAATATGACTTTGAAGTGTAAGAAAACAAGATATAACAATTAGACAACACACTTATCATTATCATCTACCGGTATGTTGAATAAAAAAAAAAAATCATATTAAAACATTTTCATTTATTAACATTTATTAAATTGGTACCTTATCGACTTAAATGTAGAAGGTACCCATCCCTAATGGTCACCCACTGTTGTGGGATGGCATTCCTCAACCAAATGTGTTGGATCTACTTGGACTGGCTGATCATACATACTACCTACTCAGTGGCCTAGTGGTTAGAGTGTCCGTCCTGAGATCGGTAGGTTGGGAGTTCAAATCCCGGCCGAGTCATACCAAAGACTATAAAAATGGGACCCATTACCTCCCTGCTTGGCACTCAGCATCAAGGGTTGGAATTGGGGGTTAAATCACCAAAATGATTCCCGGGCGCAGCCACCGCTGCTGCCCACTGCTCCCCTCACCTCCCAGGGGGTGATCAAGGGTGATGGGTCAAATGCAGAGAATAATTTCGCCACACCTAGTGTGTGTGTGACAATCATTGGTACTTTAACTTTAACTTTTTTTACGATGTCCAGCACAAGAATATTGACTAATTAGGAGTGAATGCCATCCCACAACACTGTGTGGCCAGCATTAAGACGTGCCAGGCTGTTGTAGCTGTGTTTGGTTTTTCCATATGCTCTTGTTTAACTAACGTGTTACAAAATGACTATAGCAGTGTGTTTTTGATAAAGACAACACACTAATCTCTTTGTCCGCTCCCACAGGTGTCCCGTCATGAGCGTCGAATCTCTCAAATCGAGCAACTGAACCAGATGCCGCTTTATCCAACCGAGAAGATCATCTGGGATGAAAACATTGTCCCAACAGAGTACTTCTCTGGAGAAGGTAGACAGTGGACTAACTGTATCTACAGTATATTGGAGTATATAACTATTTATTGTGCAGTACTAGATGTCATGTGTCATCTTTTTCAGGCTGCCTTGCACTTCCCAAACTTAATCTCCAATTCCTCACCCTCCACGACTACCTGCTGAGGAACTTCAACCTGTTCCGCCTTGAGTCCACTTACGAAATTAGACAAGACATAGAGGATGTGGTGTGGCGCATGAAACCATGGTGAGAATCTTTTACTTTCTCCCCCCCCCACCCTTCTTCTTAACTTTCATGAATGAAGATCCTTATCTACCCTGCGCCTCTTGTGGCGCACGGCATGGCACATTGATGATATTTAATTCAAAGACTGTGACATTCGTGACACCACATTTGGAAACCCATTGCTTAACATAATAAGTGCTCCCATTATGTCAAGTGGTGTAGCAACTTTTTACTTGTTTTGTTTCTCTCAAAAGTAAATAAGTCTGTGGCGGTGCCGTGCGGCTGCCCCAAATCCAACTCATTTCAAGCTTGACAACGGCCCAAGGCGCTTGTCACACCTCTTTCCTCCCTCCACGTGTGTTCCCGCTCCCCCCCCTCCCCAACACACACACACACACACACAGGCAATCCGAGTACGGCGGTGTGGTGTTCGGAGGCTGGGCCAGGATGGCTCAGACAATCACTGCCTTCACCATCGTGGAGGTGGCCAAACCCAATATCGGCGAGAGCTGGCCCGCACGTGTCCGAGCTGACGTCACGGTTCATCTCAATGTGCAAGATCACATCAAGAATGAGTGGGAAGGTAACGATACATGCCAATGTGACAAGACTGAGAGCTAACACTGACCTGATTGCTTGCTACTTCTCTGTCGCCCTGACTACTGGTGCTTAACATGTGAGCCCCGAACAACATGCTGGCCTCTGTGGAATCTCTCTTCTTGCTCAACAGTGTGACTACTAACCCTAATAACTGATATTAACTGGTCACAACTAGAGATGTCCGATAATGGCTTTTTTGCCAATATCCCGATATTGTCCAACTTAATTAACGATTCCGATATCAACCGATACCGATATATACAGTCGTGGAATTAACACATTATTATGCCTAATTTTGTTGTGATGCCCCGCTGGATGCATTAAACAATGTAACAAGGTTTTCCAAAATAAATCAACTCAAGTTTTGGATAAAATGCGAACATGGCACTGCCATATTTATTATTGAAGTCACAAAGTGCATTATTTTTTTTAACATGCCTCAAAACAGCAGCTTGGAATTTGGGACATGCTCTCCCTGAGAGAGCATGAGGAGGTTGAAGTGGGCGGGGTTGAGGTGGAGGGGTAGGGGGTAGCGGGGGGTGTATATTGTAGCGTCCCGGAAGAGTTAGTGCTGCAAGGGGTTCTGGGTATTTGTTCTGTTGTGTTTATGTTGTGTTACGGTGCAGATGTTCTCCCGAAATGTGTTTGTCATTCTTTGTAACAGTGTTAAAGTTGTTTATACGGCCACCCTCCGAGTGACCTGTATCAATCAATCAATCAATCTTTATTTATATAGCCCTAAATCACAAGTGTCTCAAAGGGCTGCACAAGCCACAACGACATCCTCGGTACAAAGCCCACATACGGGCAAGGAAAAACTCACCCCAGTGGGACGTCGATGTGAATGACTATGAGAAACCTTGGAGAGGACCGCATATGTGGGTAACCCCCCCCCCTCTAGGGGAGACCGAAAGCAATGGATGTCGAGTGGGTCTGACATAATATTGTGAGAGTCCAGTCCATAGTGGATCCAACATAATAGTAAGAGTCCAGTCCATAGTGGGGCCAGCAGGACACCATCCCGAGCGGAGACGGGTCAGCAGCGCAGAGATGTTCCCAGCCGATGCACAGGCGAGCGGTCCACCCCGGGTCCCGACTCTGGACAGCCAGCACTTCATCCATGGCCACCGGACCTGTGCCCCCCCCCTCAAGGAAAAGGGGAGCAGAGGAGAAAAGAAAAGAAACGGCAGATCAACTGGTCTAACAGGGGGGCTATTTAAAGACTAGAGTATACAAATGAGTTTTAAGATGGGACTTAAATGCTTCTACTGAGGTAGCATCTCTAATTGTTACCGGGAGGGCATTCCATAGTACTGGAGCCCGAATAGAAAACGCTCTATAGCCCGCAGACTTTTTTTGGGCTCTGGGAATCACTAATAAGCCGGAGTTCTTTGAACGCAGATTTCTTGCCGGGACATATGGTACAATACAATCGACAAGATAGGACGGAGCTAGACCGTGTAGTATTTTATACGTAAGTAGTAAAACCTTAAAGTCACTTCTTAAGTGCACAGGAAGCCAGTGCACTTATTATTACGTATGGCTGTTGACCAAGTATGCTTGCATTCACTTGTGTGTGTTAAAAGCCGTAGATGTTATGTGCTTGGGCCGGCACGCAAAGGCAGTGCCTTTAAGGTTTATTGGCGCTCTGTACTTCTCCTTACGTCCGTGTACCACTCCGTACAGCGGCGTTTTAAAAAGTCATAAATTTTACTTTTTGAAACCGATACCGATAATTTCCGAGATTACATTTTAAAGCATTTATCGGCCGATAATATCGGCAGTCCGATATTATCGGACATCTCTAGTAACAACAGACATAGACATGACAATTACACAACATCTGACACTTCTTAAGGGTTCAATTAAAGAATCTGCCCATAAGTTTATTTATTTTATTTTTTTAATATGTTGCTAACTAGCAGACAAACCCCAGCACAGGACAAATTAAATTGCCATGTCGAAGCATGGTTTTTTTTGTGTGTCACATCAAAACAGTTTTCAAGAGAAAATCAAATGAATGAAGTGAACCCTCTTGTCAGTCAGACTCTTTGTCTCTGTTGCTGGAGGTGGCGCTGCTAGCATCCACACGCAGAGTAGTACAGCCTTGTAACGTAAACATAAGGTAACATAGTAGAAATGATCCGGATCAACACTTAAAATCGTATTAATTGATTTTCCTGAAATTTTCATCAGAATAAGCTCGTACCTTTTTGAGTTATGTTCCTAGCTAAGTAAAAGACAAACCCCAGGGAATACTTCATCTTCTGGCGGTTGTAATAATATGTTTTATATGTGTTACATGTTATAATAAATGGTAAATGGGTTATACTTGTATAGCGCTTTTCTACCTTCAAGGTATTCAATGCGCTTTGACACTATTTCCACATTCACCCATTCACACACTGATGGCGGGAGCTGCCATGCAAGGCCCTAGCCACGACCCATCAGGAGCAAGGGTGAAGTGTCTTGCCCAAGGACACTACGGACTAGAGATGCGCGGATAGGCAATTTATTTCATCCGCAACCGCGGCAGAAAGTCGTCAACCATCCGCCATCCACCCGATGTAACGTTTGATCAGAACTGCATCCGCCCGCCATCCGCCCATTGTTATATATCTAATATTAATAAAAAATTTAAAAAAAAGGGTGAAAACTACGCGAATTGCACCTTGTGCAGACAAGATTTTTCGATCGGACACGGAGGAATTAGCGATGTAAAAGACCACGTTGGGACAAAAAAACACAAGTCTAATGCCGTTGCTAGCGATACAAGTGGAAAACTTTCAACGTTTTTCGTCGCCCAAACAGATTCTTTGGATGTGATAAATGCCGAAGTTTTATTTACGGAGGCAATAATTGAGCATGGACTTCCAATCGCACTGGCTGATCACATGGGACAGTTAATAATGTAATGCAACCTTTAAAAATCATTACGCGGTGATCGCGATCCCAAAAATAAACTTTTTTTGCATGATAATGTCCAGAAAAATTCGCTTTATATTACTATAGAGTCCTTTTAACGAATGAGTTTGATGGTTTATCACAAACCTTAAATGAAAGAAGTCCTTTGTTCTCCTGCAGCATGGCCTTGCTTTGTGTTTGGTGCGCCATCCTGTCGGCTGTATTTCACAGCACGACATACTGTTAAAAGTGTTTATACTATTTATACTTTCAATTAACAAATTGAAGTCTTGTGAAAGGTTGACAGGATAACTGGCATTAACTGTCAAAATAATTTCAAACTATTGAAGTTAGCTTACAGAATAAACATGTCAATCAACCCATATGATTTTTGCTGTAATATTTTTGTTTTGAAAAGTCACTGTGACTGATAGAAAAGTGATGGTTTTAGCAACATTTTAACCTGTCTGAATGCTAATAATCATTTTGCGAGCAAGCAGGTAAGCTGCGCGGGCGGAGCGCGCGGAGTGACCCATGTTACGAGCCCCCGGCCACGGGGGTGGCGGGCAGGTAAGCTGCTTACCTGCTGCGCGTGACGCCGGCCGCGGCGAAAGCGGACGAGGCGGGGTGTCAGTGCGGTGGGCGCGGTAGTGACCCTGGACGTGCGTCGGGCCCTTCTCGCGGATCGCCTCAGCTACGGCTCCCGGTGGGGCCCTCTCGGGGGAAGGAGCCTCGGTCCCGGACCCCCGTAAAAGTGTCCATCTCTTTTTTTTTTTTTCTTCTGTTGTGGCATATGCTGCAGGTGCCTGCTCGTTTTTCGTATGTGGGTAACAACATTTAACTATGTATATATATTTCCCAATTGGTTTAACTGCCACCCGCAAAAAAAAAACAAAAAAAAAAAACTTATTAATCCGCCCGACCCGACCCGCGAGCGGATAAAATCTTATTTTTTTAAATTTCATCCGCCCGATCCGCGGATAATCCGCGGACTCCGCGGTTGTGTCCGCAAACCGCGCATCTCTACTACGGACGTGACTAGGGTGGTAGAAGCCGGGGATCGAACCAGGAACCCTCAGGTTGCTGGCATGGCTTCTATCCCAACCAAGCCACGCCGTGTCATTAAAACATCTTGTATTAATGACATTTTGGAATGTAGTTGCAATGCCTTAAAGTGAGGGCTGTGATTGTGTTAATATAGTTGACCACATATCGGTCCTCGTCCCTTAAAGGCATGACAAGATATATAATGGTGCAACGCAAAGAAAATAAAAAAACCCACCATCCGCATATTTGGCAGAATACTTAACATCCCTATCTCTTGCATAGAGACAGTCCTTTTATAGAGACATTTTTAACCATCCATTTCCTTACATTTAAAGGCAGATATAAGTATCACTTCCTATCTTCAATCCCCCTCTATAATTAGAACTTCATGTTTTAAAGATCAGGGCTCGTGCTGACAGGGCACTTTCTCCTTCATCGCCCAACTTCCCCCGCCCCACATGACACTGATCTGTCCCCTGCCGATACTCCCTGTCCACCTTTATGCCTATCCCCTGTGTTGACTCTCAAACCCTTTGTCCACTCTGCAGGGCTGCGTAAGCACGACGTTTGCTTTCTGATCACGGTGCGTCCCAACCTGGCCTACGGCACACGCTTCGACCGCCGCCAGTCCTTCGTGGAGCAGGCTGGGCTGGTACACGTGCGAGGCTGCGAGGTGCAGGGCATGCTGGATGACAAGGGACGTGTCATTGAGGAAGGTAGCGCTCATAAGTGCACGCACACTCACGCACACATCCCCAATGCACGACGACACAATGCCTACATCTTCCCATCAGACCAATCATAACCACCAGCTGATCCTTGGAAGAGGGTCACAGCGGTGTTGTCATGGTGACAGCCACAGTAAGACCTGACCTTTTCGCATTAACATTGTATTACCATGAGGTCGGCGGCGACAACGTTTGGGAGCTGCCCTAGGTCTAGCATTAGAAAGTTAAACTCAGTAGAAGTTTAACCTTAGTCAGCGTATAGTTGCATATCTGTTTGTAGCTGGGCTTTGTTCCTCTCTCTCGTCCGCCCATATTTTTGACTCCTTCCTTAGTGCAAACCACGGTAAACCGCTGATCTTGCTGTGTCATTTGGGATGTTGTGTTGTGGTGACAGTCACTCCAAACTGATGGCTTGTGGCGGTCACCGATGTCCATAGTGCACAATAAAAGCAAGAAAGCTAATAAACTCCAAAACAAAGCTGACGAGTGGGGGAAAATGGTCACTGAGTTTGAGTGGGCGTGGTGAGGAGAGGTTGATTTGCATTTAACAGCTCCGCCTCTCAAAACGACCTGTTTGGATTGGGGGAAAAAGGGTTAAAATAGGTCTGTAAAACAAAATCTCTGCAATAGTTTTTTTTTTTAACCAAATAACCACCATTACATGTTATGTAGACCACAAGGAGGTGTTTTAAATGTAGAAAAAATCATGGTATCGCCCCTTCAACTTAATGAATTATTGTGACCACTACAGTAGGTGTCACCAAAAAAACAAATACCAAAGCATAGGTCTATTTAAGATTTAATTATAAATCAGTTCGGGTTTTTCATACCTATCATTGTTCTCTAAATCAGTGTTTTTCAACCTTTTTTGAGCCAAGACACATTTTTTGCGTTGAAAAAATCCAGAGGCACACCACCAGCAGAAATCATAAACTCAGTTGACAGTAAAAAGTTGTTGTCGCAATTGTTGGATATGAATTTAAACCATAACCAACCATGCATAACTATAGCTCTTGTCTCAAAGTAGGTGTACTGTCACCACCTGGCACATCACCCCTTGACTTATTTGGAGTTTTTTGCTGTTTTCCTGTGTGTAGTGTTTTAGTTCTTGTCTTGCGCTCCTATTTTGGTGGCTTTTTCTCTTTTTTTTGGTATTTTCCTGTAGCAGTTTCATGTCTTATATTTCCCGCATCTACTTTGTTTTAGCAATGAAGAATATTTCAGTTGTTTTTATCCTTCTTTGTGGGGACCTTGTTGATAGTCATGTCATGTTCGGATGTACATTGTGGACGCCGTCTTTGCTCCACAGTAAGTCTTTGCTGTCGTCCAGCATTCTGTTTTTGTTTACTTTGTAGCCAGTTCAGTTTTACTTTCGTTCTGCATCGCCTTCCCTAAGCTTCAATGCCTTTTCTTCGCGGCACTCACCTTTTGTTTATTTTTGGTTTAAGCATAAGACACTTTTTTACCTACCTTTACAAAGCAATTAGCTACCGGCTGCCACCTACTGATATGAGTATTACACGGCTACTTTGCCGAGCTCTGGACAGCACCGACACTCAACAACAACACATCATTTGCAGACTATAATTACTGGTTTGCAAAAAATGTTTTTAACCCAAATATGTGAATTTAGATAATCTCCCACGGCACACCAGACTGTATCTCACGGCACACTAGTGTGCCGCGGCACAGTGGTTGAAAAACACTGCTCTAAATAATTGTACTTGTTCAAGCCTTTTCTAACATTTGACACCACAAAATAATAAATGTATGTATGATTCGTGCTGATATCCTATCGGATCAATATCAGTGTTGGCCAATACGCAAGGCTTCAATATCACTATTGGAAGTGAAAAAGTTGTATCCCATACTTATGGATATATTTTTCCTGATAATGTAAGGACCTGATGAGATCCACTGATTATCAGAAGCTAAGGACCGACACACTAAAGGTCTCACTTAGAGCCGAGTTAGATCGTTATTAGTTAGAGCCCCCCAGATCCCTAACAAACGGGTTACGGCGTTCGCTGTGAGCTGTCAGCTGCGCTGAACTCACGCGAACATCTCTCCCGGTTTGAGATGCAAGCCGCTGGAACCGTGACAAGACGTCAGTCACTCTTGGAGTCATGACAACGGCATAAGCAACACTCCCAAGTACAGCTTCATCTCCCAAGGCGAAGTGATCGACAAGACAGAAGGTTCATACAGAGGCGAAAGAGCAAAACACAAGCGAGAGTTAAAAATGTCATTCTCTATTTATGATGTCAACAAGGATAAAATAAATGCACGTACTGGACAAAAACATGAGGTTCACTTGAGATTCAATACAAAATCTCTGGGAAAAAATCTTTATTTTTTACACTGCCAAGCTGCAGTGGTGTGCATCATGTCCTTCTGCACTGCAGTTCTATTACACCATTGCAAAGCACAATATGAAACAATATGGTTAAACTAATTCTCTCTGACAGCGCCAATCAAAACTCTGCATTGTGAAGGCACAACTTTTGTACTGTGTTCTTGTGAGATTGTGAGGATACAAAGTGTTGATTCAAAGCCACAGCGATACTTTAGTACAATAATGACTTTCACATCCTGGCCACAGCTGTCCAAATTGCTATCCTACGCGTCGATGGTATTGCTTACACTTCTAAGCTATCGCCACACTTTTTTTTTAGCCGGGACTATTTGACAATCACAGCCTAGCCCCCCCCCCCCACACACACACACACACACGCAAACACACAACAGAGGTCGACCGGATTGAGTGTCATTTTGCTCTCACCCACTCGTGCCCCCAATGCGCCACACATGAATCTCTGCAGACATCCATCAGTGCGCTGCCCCTGGTGCACCTCACAGCCGCGCTCTCCGTCCCTCATCCACATTCCTCATCCTAAACACGGCAAGGCACTGCAGGAAGACGTGCTTGGGAGAATTGTTTTGAAAGGGTTACTGCAGCCGTCATTTCTTACATTGTATTGCATTTCTTACATTAACTTGCTAATGTTAACTGACCCTACGACTGTGCCTCATAAAGATGTTGTTGTATGATGCTCCACAGTCTTGTTTTCCCCTAATCAAAAACCAATCACCCTAAAGTGCGAGAAGTATAGATGAGCCGTCACCATTTAGGTAAACCTAAATGTTCATTGTTCGCGCAGAATTGACAACACTTGAGACATATGATAATAGTTCATGTTGGTATTGTACCATTTTACTCTAGAGATGTTCCGATCAGGGTTTTATGCTGACAATTCCGATAGCGAGCATGAGTGAGATCGGCAGATACAATACTGATCAATGTATCAACTGTAAATGGATATTATGATTATTGACAGTTTAACAATAGCAACATCCATCCATCCATTTTCTACCGCTTATTCCCTTTTGGGGTCGCGGGGGGCGCTGGAGCCTATCTCAGCTACAATCGGGCAGAAGGCGGGGTACACCCTGGACAAGTCGCCACCTCATCGCAGGGCCAACACAGATAGACAGACAACATTCACACTCACATCCACACACTAGAATAACTGAAGTATTAAAAGTACCGATATTTTGATTTGAGAATCCATATCAGAGCATAAAGATCTTCTTTGTTTTTCTGAATGCTGAAAAGACTCACACATTTTTCATCGGATTCAAAATGACCGCCTCATTTGTGACATGAGTGCTACCATTTTTTTCATTTTCCAAGAATTCCCATATTTTCAGGAATTCCATATTCCTGAAAAATATATTTTTATTCCCATTAGAAATTAACTTATTGCAAACGCTTACTTACAGTAAGTCATTAATTTGACTTTGTAAGTCATTATTCTGACTTAGTAAATTACTAAGTCACAATAATGACGTACTTAGTATTTTAGGTAACTAAGACTGTTTTGTTTTTACTTGACGGAAAAAATATCGAGATATACAGGTAAAAGCCAGTAAACTAGAACATTCTGAAAAACCCGATTCACCTCAGCAATTGCATTCAAAAGGTGCAACCTGCACACCACATTCACTCATTGCACACAGTAACACAGTATTTTCAATTAGTTCCCTATTCTTTGTTATTAAATATAATTGTTTGATCATAACCAAGTCGATAGTACTTAACAAAAGCAAAGCACTATTTACTACTCATTTGAATCCTTTGGTTTTGGTGTGTCCAAAACTACTGCTTATTCAATGAATTTAAAAATATTTCCAACAGACAAAAAATTTGGTTTTGACAAAATAAAAATATTGATTTAATCACTACACCAGGGGTCCCCAAACTTTTTGACTCGGGGGCCGCATTGGGCTAAAAAAATTAGGCCAGGGGCCAGGCTGTGTATATATATACATATATATATATACATATATATATATATATATATATACACATACATACATTGTCTTATATAATCAGTTTTGTCATTTAACATCAATCAACATTTAACATTGTCACGTTATCAATGGGAATATTCATTTTTAGACAATATGATTTGCCTGAGCGGCTAGGAGACACCAAGAGTAACAAGCGGTAGAAAATGGATTAGAAAGGAAAGATTTAAAAACAATTTAAAAAAAAAAGTTTTACTTGGGACATCCATTTTGGATGCTGGGGGGCCAGATCCAGCCCGCGGGCCATAGTTTGGGGACCCCTGCACTATTATCATATACACTGATAATGCCCTTGGTTTCGACACCACCAATTCATGGATTAGTCCACCCTCTCCTTACGTGTTGCGTATTTTTGGCTGCAGCAGTGTTGACAGTTATAAAATCCTCGTTCTAAACTCCTATGAATCTATTTGTTCATTTCCTGTATAGCTTATCGGCTTACTTTCTGTTGTAATGTGATTCCATCTACACTTATTAAACTTTACAAAACACTTACTTTTGGTGTTGTTTCAAACTAGCTTAGCTATTAGCATGCCTGCTCTTGGCTTGCGCTCGGTGTGTAACATGTTAGCCATGTCCTCCAGTGATAATAATAATTACGATACTAAGAAATGCAGTCTAGTTAAAGTTAAAGTACCAATGATTGTCACACACACACTAGGTGTGATGAAATTTGTCCTCTGCATTTGACCCATCCCCTTGTTCACCCCCCTGGGAGGTGAGGGGAGAAGCTGTGGCCGCGCCCGGGAATCATTTTTGGTGATTTAACACCCAATTCCAACCCTTGATGCTGAGTGCCAAGCAGGGAGGTAATGGGTCCCATTTGTAAAGTCTTTGGTATGATTCGGCCGGGGTTTGAACTCACAACCTGCCGATCTCAGGGCGGACACTCTAACCACCAGGCCACTGAATAGGTGATTATAATTCACTTAGAGGAGCGTATCTCCACTGTATGGAGATACATAATTAGCTGCTCGCTTTTCAGTCGCTGGACTAAAAATACATACAGTACCGTATTTTTCGGACTATAAGTCGCAGTTTTTTTCATAGTTTGGCCGGGCTCCAGTGCGACTTATATATGTTTTTTTCCTTTTTTATTATGCATTTTCGGCAAGTGCGACTTATACTCCGGTGCGACTTATACTCCGAAAAATACGGTAATAACCAGCTAAGATCGGCAGTTGTGATCAGCATTGATCTACAATGGTGATCACATACTTTTTCATGAACTTTCATGAAATACTGATCGGTGGCTGATCAATTGGCACATCTATATTTTACGCCAAAGTCTCAAGTTTGCTGCGGTGTTTCTGACGTTCCCTCGTTTTCCTGTTACTGAGGATGGCTCAAAGATATTTGGCATTGTAACACTTGAGAATACACGGCTAAAAAAATAACTTAGATAGATAGATACTTTAATAATCCCCTTGGGTAAATTCGGGTATCTCTAGTAGCTCACAATAAATAAAAATATGTACATATAATTGATGCTTTAGGTCTGAACACTGCAGTGTTATGCTCCAATATCTCACCTTTGTTTCTCTGTCTCATTTTGGATACCTTTTCAAAACAGGACATTCTTTGTTGTTGCTGGTATGTTGTACTGTATGTATTCTATGTGGCAAGGATTTGCAGCTGTTTATTGTTATATTTTCAGCAAGCACTCTGTAATATATTTCTCCGTAGGTCCCGAACCAAAACCCAAGCTGCGAGGAGACTCCAGAACATTCCGTGTCTGGTTGGACCCCAACCAGTATCAGCAAGACATGACCAGCAGCATTCAGGGCGGCACAGAGGATCCATACGAGACTTTCAACATCATCATGAGGCGCAAACCAAAGGAGAATAACTTCAAGGTTTGGAGCCCCAATGGCACTTATTTGATTCACTTGGGAATTGCAGCTGAAAGGTTGGGGCCGGGGCAAGTCTGAGATTACCGCCCATTAAGACACGCTTGTCAGTGGAAGTTAATGGGATTCCTCTCTCTCTCACAGCAACATTTGAGTATAGGAAAAAGTCCTGCTAATAATTTCACCGATTATGTTTTTAATGCAGGTCAAGTTAAGTTAAAACCAAACAAAATGTGTGCCTCGAATCCCAGCTCTCCTGTTTTTTTTTCCTTCTTGTTGTCTCCTGTTTGCGAGCTACTCACCAGGGCTTTGTCAAATGCGCAATTTGGAATGTGACGTGCGTACAAATCCGCCTGTTCCAAAGCCAAAGACACGTCGGATGTTTTTGGAGAAGACTCATAGGAACTGATGGGTATTCAAAGGAACATTCTTCTGCATCTTTGATGTTGAGCTCAGATAAAAGCAAACACGTTCCCCGCCCAGTGATTGATGCACTGGGTGTTCAGCACTGTGACGCTCATTAAAATATAATTGACAGATGTACAAGAGTCCCGCTGTCCCCGTCAAAGCACCTCCTCCTGTGGGATGTGGAAACATGAAGCTATAAGATTACTCATTCAGTTACAATTCTAGCTTTTTATTTGTTTCTATTTAGGGCTGTCAAAGTTAATGCGATAATGTGTTAACTATAAGTTCCTTTCACGGCACACATTTTTTTGCTCTTCTTTGACCCTCGGCCCATTCCGTAACGTGGGGAAAAAGTAATGGTGTTCAGTTACTATTGAGTCACAAGCTCAAAAATAGCGAGCAAAAATGAAGAAAGACAAGGGTACATTAGGAAAATCCCAAAGCCATGGCAAGTCATTCCCGACAAGACTATTTGAGACGACGACATAGCAACAACTGCCTGCAGGTGCGCTTTGCCGCTTGCAGAGGGGTGGAGCTTCACGTCCGTGTTTGGATTATAGTTGAGTGCATTAAAAACATAAAATGTAAATTGTTACACTAACGGCTTTATTCAGCTTAAATAAAAGCTCAACAGAAAGAAAATTCAGAGGGATGATGTCAATTAATAATTGTCATGATTCACCATGTCAAAACACTTCTTCTCAAACCAATCACACCGGCTTAACAATATTTGCGCTACGCTTCACATTGGGTCTAACTACTATAACAAAATTGTAAATCGTCTTACATTACGATCATGCTTTATCAAAGATAATTGTAATGTAATCTGTGATATTTTTACTGAAATAAATATTTTATGACAGATTGAAATAAAGTCTATATTCTTTTATAACCTGTTCTTGATAGTCCGCAATTGTAGAATGTTTATTAGCAGGCTGACTATTACAATTTATTACTAAATAGAGAAGTTTAAAAAATTGTCATGCAGAGCTATGAATACTTGTACAACATGTAATGTACAGAATATCGAAATAATTTATTCAGGTAGAAATATCATCTTTTACATGACCAAACATTTTTGACAATCAAACCATAATTGTAACAATCCACATGTTGTGTAATTAATGACCGAATCTGGTAACTGAACAGGGTGTAGCCCTTCCTCTGAATGCAAGTGCACGTACAGTACGAATAAAAATTCAGGTAAATTTGTTTTTTGTCAATAAAGCTGTTTAAAAAAGCATAATGTTTTAAAAACATTTAATCAAAACATACTAATTGTCCAGTCATGGTAATAAAAACTTGAAAATTATCTGTCGAGAGTACATTTTAGTGATAAAAAATTATATATATATATATATCTGTGATTAATCACGGTTAATGTTGAGTTAATTATGCACTAAACTGCGATTAATTGCAATTAAATATTTTAATAGTTTGAGAGCCCTATTTTTTTTCACATTGTGTTTTATGGGGGCGGTATAGCTCGGTTGGTAGAGTGGCCGTGCCAACAACTTGAGGGTTGCAGGTTCGATCCCCGCTTCCGCCATCCTAGTCACTGCCGTTGTGTCCTTGGGCAAGACACTTTACCCACCTGCTCCCAGTGCCACCCACACTGGTTTAAATGTAATTTAGATATTGGGTTTCACTATGTAAAGCGCTTTGAGTCACTAGAGAAAAAGCGCTATATAAATATAATTCACTTCACTTCACTTCACTTCACTTATGTTCCAGGCCGTTCTGGAGACCATCCGTAACCTGATGAACACAGAATGTGTCGTCCCAGCCTGGCTGCATGACATCATCCTCGGCTATGGCGACCCGGGCAGCGCCCACTACTCCAAAATGCCCAATCAGATCTCCACCCTGGACTTCAACGACACTTTTCTGTCCTTAGACCACCTGCGCTCCTGCTTCCCCGGTTTATCCGTGAAGGTCAACGAGGATAACCCTGAACTGCAGGTCCCGCCTTTCAGGTGAAGCACAAATGTTGAATGAAACAATTTATTTAATGAATACTTGAGGTTTAACCCCTTCTTTGCTTTACAAGAATAAAGTTTCCAATCTCAAAACAAACCGAAAAAGGAAAGAAGAGGAAGGCAGGTGAAGAAAGCAAGGACAAACAAGAGGAGGAAGACCAAACCTTGATTGTTGAGCCCTATGTTACACCCAACCGTGGGCCCTATCCCTACAACCAGCCCAAAAGGTGAGAGAGCCAATCCAATATCAATTTTCAAAATTGGCCAAGCTCTGTTTGCCTCAATTTGTGTTCCATTCAAATCATCATCAATCAGTGTTGGTCGTCTGTATTTACATCCTTGCATGAAGAGAATATTGTTATACAAGAGGAGTCTGTAGGCAGCAGGAGAATGAAGAGATGCAGCCAAGTAGGGACTGTGGAGTATAATACTGTAATGCTGGTGATTATATAATTTTATGTTTTGGCAAGTATATATTTTTACTCATGAAAAAGCACCAATAGTGAGTTGAGCGGAGTTGGTCTAACGTAATTCCTTGTTTTTTGCTGTTAAAGGGGAAATGCACTTTTGGGGAATTTTGCCTATCATTCACAATCCTTATGTATGAAAAGAGCACATATGTTTTAATTTTTTTATGCATTCTAAATAGTAAATAAATACGATCAAAAGTCCGCTCACAATGGAGCCTATTGGAGTCGCTCTATTCTGATAGCCCTTAAAAACATCCAAACACCTCCATTAGGGCTTTATGTACATGATGTAAGTATATATGTAATGTAAAGTGAAGCCGCAAACTTCAAAGCGCGATGTGGCAACAATTGTAAAAAATAGTATTATCAGTCTTTACTTTTTCACACATTCTTTTAGTTTATGACCTTTCACTGTCAGCATTCATGTTCCTTTTGGCTCTTTTGCTCCCCTGCTGGTCATTCAACATCATACATCATCCTTTTAAACATTCTTACCAGGCTTACAAGCATAAAAAGTGAATCACTATTCGAACGTAAAAACACCCACAACTGATGATGATGATGGTGCCTCATGAAATACAGCTGACTTTATGCTGTACTTCTGGTTTTTTTCTTATTGATGACAACCTTTTTGTACTTTAGCCATATTGACCTGAGCAGCCAGGACATGTAACTGTGTACTCTGCAGAGAAAAAAGTGGCTTAAAAATCAGCCTTTACCATCTTTTACATTCAGCATCCATGTTCTCCTTGTTTCATTCGCTCCATGGCCTGGATTGGATTGCCTAAAATGAACTTAAATTAGTTTATACTGCCATGAAGCTATTAAAGACTAATTGCCTTCCTTAATAACATCGTTCCAGGAATACAATTCCCTTCACGCCAACTCAGATTGAAGCCATCCGAGCCGGCATGCAGCCAGGCCTCACCATGGTAAGTGCTTCATATTTACTGTTTGATTAGCCCCCAAAATCAAGCAGATGGCTTGTGAGGAAATCAAAAACAAACAAATCGGTGGTCTTATGGTTGCATATTGATACGGCGAGGTTGTGTTTTTTAAAGGGGAACTTCTTTTTTTTTGGAATTGTGCCTATCGTTCACAATCATTATGAGAAACATGACAGATGGATTTTTTTTTACTGCATTCTAAATATTAAATTGATCAAAAGTCTTGAGAATATGGGAGCCGTTCAATTCTGCCCACAGAGCCCCTAAAAACATCCAAATACCTCCATTAGGGTTTTATATACTGTACATGATGTGAGTATATATGTAATGTAGTAACAGGCACATTTATAATAACATTTAACATTAACGTATTTTGATCATTTTAAGCATACGCGGCGCATTAATTTAAAAAACACATCTCAACGTTGCCTTTTTTTTTCCATCACTTTCTGCTCACTGCAGACTTCATAAGAGCCAACAAACATAATAAAACATCACTTACTGTACAAGGTCTGCTGTCATTAGGATGCCAACTGCTGGGATGTTCATATATTCCCGTTTAGATGAAAAATGACTCATAATCCTCGCGAAAAAACAGGGTAACGAGGGGTGTGACCAAGCGTCTTTTCGTGTCGTTCTCGCCATTCCTGGGTCTAAAAGGCTGTCAGTGTGTCCCAACTTGTTTGAATACCTACTCAGATGTCTTCTGTCCAGGTGAGATGCAGGATTTATGATGTACAATAAATTTACAGGAAGCAGGGAAGCGAGAAAGCAGCAGACCACTCGATGATGTAAACATCGGCACACAGAAAGTGAATAGTTTGTCTGTGTTGGCGCTTATAATAACAATATCACTAATAGTTGGTTAATATTCAAGTCACAAAATGTAAATGGAGTATTGTAGACGCTTTTTGAATGGTTATTTATCAGATTTTATGGGCGGAATAGTGGAGATCCCATTGGCTCCTTCGTAAGCAGACTTTTATTTACGTCTATTTAGTATTTAGAATGCATTAAAAAAAATATATCCATCGTCATGTCTTTCATAATGATTGTGAATCCATCCATCCATCTTCTTCCGCTTATCCGAGGTCGGGTCGCGGGGGCAGCAGCCTAAGCAGGGAAGCCCAGACTTCCCTCTCCCCAGCCACTTCGTCCAGCTCCTCCCGGGGGATCCCGAGGCGTTCCCAGGCCAGCCGGGAGACATAGTCTTCCCAACGTGTCCTGGGTCTTCCTCGTTGCCTCCTACCGGTCGGACGTGCCCTAAACAACTCCCTAGGGAGGCGCTCGGGTGGCATCCTGACCAGATGCCCGAACCACCTCATCTGGCTCCTCTCGATGTGGAGGAGCAGCGGCTTTACTTTGAGCTCCCCCCGGATGACAGAGCTTCTCACCCTATCTCTAAGGGAGAGCCCCGCCACCCGGCGGAGGAAACTCATTTCGACCGCTTGTACCCGTAATCTTGTCCTTTCGGTCATAACCCAAAGCTCATGACCATAGGTGAGGATGGGAACGTAGATCGACCGGTAAATTGAGAGCTTTGCCTTCCGGCAAAGCGTGTGGTGAATGATTGTGAATGATAGGCAAAATTCCCCCAAAAATGCAGTTCCTCTTAAAAGAATGAACGTGGCGTGATGAAACTCATCCGTTCTCCCCTTTCATCTTGGCAGATGGAAAAGACGCCACAGTAAACACACTACAGCCACCTCACACTCGATGGCAGTCTTTGCTTTCATGTCAGCTGATTACACATTGATTTATTCAGAGATGCCAAATTGCGCTCATTATTTTGGAGCAGGAATTACTCACCTGAGATGGCAAGATTTTTTGTAAACATGTCGTGCCGCCTCCCTGCTGATACAAGACTTATTTTATGTTCATGCAACTCAAAGGATGATGATGCTTCTTTCAGTTTAGATAGCTTCTAATGTCGAACAATGGCAACTCTATTTTCAGGTCCCAAAGGAAATAATGGGCATTGAATTCATCCGTTCCAGGGTCAAACATTCCCCAGGGTCAATGTTTGTAACAATTCTTAACTGTTATAGAAGTGTAAAAATAAGTTTAGCACTGCTTAAAGGTCATTTATCATATGCCTCATGCGTTTTAACATCCTTACCTAATGGGTTACGAAAGTAAACATAAGTTAATCACTCTATGAAAACACTCATAACTTATAATGCATGATGAAATGCATCTGACTTAATGCTGTATTTCCAATTTTATTATTGATAACTTACTGTATATCCGCTTTAGCAATTGGACTGGCTCTATAATATATTTTACTGGGCAATAAATTGTCCCCACAAATTAATGTAATTGTAAATATTCCCTAATAATAAAGCAAGTCTTTTTTTCAAATACAGTAAACTTTGATTTCTGGTTAGTTTTTACCATTATTGGAAGGTCAAGAACTTTCTCACATATAATTTTCTACACCAAAAATGCATCAATTTATTATCCATCCATTTCTTCCACTTGTCTCTCAGGGTATTATTCTTCCAAATACGCAAATGTTTGCCGGAGGCCATGGCCCAAAGTTTTCATCCGATCGTAACCGTTCAAGTATCAAAACGTTTGGCTCGTGTGTAGGGATGTCCCGATCCAGGTTTGTGCACTTCCGATCCGATACGATGTTGTTTTTGCACTTCCGATCCGATACCGATACTGACCGATACTGGCCTATCCGAGCATGTATTAAAGTTTAAAGTTATTTAGCCTACTTAGTTGTCAGAATCATGTTGAAAAGGGTTTTAGTACTCTTGATAACAACTAGCCAGCTGAATTAGGGGAGTTTGAATAATACACAATGGTTGGTAACAAGAAACTGACCTGTTTATTCAAGGATAAACACAAAATAGACAAAATTATACATGACGAACAGAAATGGCATCATTGAACTAGGGCTGGGCGATAATGGCCTTTTTTTAATATTGAGATATTTTAAGGCCATATCGCGATACACGATATATATCTCAATACTTTGCCTTAGCCTTGAATGAACACTTGATGCATATAATCACAGCAGTATGATGATTCTATGTGTCTACATTAAAACATTCTTCTTCATACTGCATTAATATATGAAATGTTTGCCTCGGCATTTTTGATGGTGTGGGCGTGTGGCACCGAACGGAGATAAGCGTCTCGACAGACGTTACAATATTTGAACAATGATGACGAAAACTGTTTTCTCTGTCGTGTCCGTGTGTCGAAAATTGTTATGCGCTTATTTTTTTATTTGATTGTGTGCGTGGCATAGATTTGCCGTGCGCAGAGGACGCTTGAGCGGTGCGCAATTGCACAGGCGCGCACCTTAGAGGGAACGTTGGTCGCACGGCTGCGCTAGCATCACAGCTAACGTTAGCCGTGCTGCTACCTCTCTGCTCGGGGAGGACGTATACGTATGTGACGTATGACGTGACAGTATGTGACGTATGACGTGACAGTATGTGACGTGTGTAAGAAGGTGCGCTTGCTGTCTGTGAGAGGGAGACACAGGAAAGAGTGAGAAGAGCCTGTAGTGTAATGCCAGCAGCTAAAAGCAACTGCGTGAGAATCCACAGACCTGTGGATGTGTTGAAGGTGTGCTGGAAAATGCGGAACGGAAATTAGGGAGCAGCAGAAAAGTGGAATGTATTATTTAAATCAGTGCGTTGGAAAACACGGACCGGAGTTTCTTTTTTAAACTGGATCTGGATCGGCATTTTCCCATGCCTTGCCGATACTAATTTTTTGGCAAATATCGGCGGCCGATCCGATCGATCGGGACATCCCTACTCGTGTGTGCTCACCAAAATAAATATTCAAAAAAATATCCCAAATTCCCAGAACTCCCGGTTTTCCGGGACATTTTTCCCAGTGAAAATTAATGGGCCATTTTTCAAATTTGCACAATTCTCACATTTCTCACCCGATACAAACCGTTCCGTTTTAACACCTTCCACACACCTTGTTCAATCAAACTACCATGTTTAAAAAAAAAAATTTCCAGGAAATCCCGCTTTTCCCAAGCCCTATTTTCACCTCTTGGTGGAAAGTTTTCACAGCCCACATTTTTCAACCAATTCCAACCATTCCACCTTTAAAACATTTGTCTTTGTTGGTACATAAAAATACTATTATTCTTTTTACACATATTCCCGGTTTTTCTTGAAATTCCAGGAATTCCAGTTCTAAATTTGACGTGTTACTACGGCAACATTTATCAATCAATTCGGAAAAATCCAACACCAACCCATTCTTATCATCTTGGACAATTGTGCTAGTCAATATTTTTTTTTAAATACAGTTTTCCCAAATTTCCAAGAAATTCCCATTTAAATTAATGGACATTAAGTTAAAAAAGTTAAAGTACCAATGATTGTTGAGTGAAATTTGTCTTCTGCATTTGACCCATCCCCTTGTTCACCCCCTGGGAGGTGAGGGGAGCAGTGAGCAGCAGCGGTGCCGTGCCTGGGAATCATTTTTGGTGATTTAACCCCCAATTCCAACCCTTGATGCTGAGTGCCAAGCAGGGAGGTAATGGGGCTCATTTTTATAGTCTTTGGTATGACTCGGCTGGGGTTTGAACTCACGACCTACCGATCTCAGGGCGGACACTCTAACCACTAGGCCACTGAGTAGGTTGTAGTCAAAGACATAGTCAAAGTTCTACAATGCCAAAAATTCTCAAAATTTTGCATAATATTTTACCCGATTCGGACATTTAAATCATCCATACACACTATTCACCCTAGATATTGCAGGCAAAACAAGTTTTCTCTTTCCCGAAATTCAGGTTTTCCTGGAATTTCCAGGAATTTCTCCCCATTGACAATGAATGGGCAATATACAAATTTCTGCACATCCCACATTTCCCATCCGATTTGAACTGTTCCACCATCCACATACTTCGCTCACCCTAGACATTCATGCCAGCATGTTCCACGGTTCCAAAAGTTCCCTAAATAACCGGACTTACCAGGAATTGGTCCCCCCCACAAACCTCTACATATACCATATTTCTAATCCGATTTGTACCGTTCCACCATCCACACACTCCACTCACCCTGCTAGTATGCTTACATACTTGTGAGAATATTAATGCTAGTTTTTTTTTGCACATTTTGTATGTTGGAAGCTATAAATCATGTTTTGTGATACTCAGTGCTGTCACTCAGATCAGAGTCAGCTCTTCAACATTCAAACACTTTCAACATTTAAACTATTCTAACAGTCATTCCACATCCCATCAGCATTTGAGTTCAGCTTCAGAATCGGGGCATTCATACCGGAATTGCAAATTGTAGTTCTAAATAAGTTAAAAAAAAATAGAAAAAAATGCACTTCAATAGATATTGAACATCTTGAATTACAGTTTTGTTCCCCAAGTTGGAAAAACCAAGTCAGGGTGGTTTCCTTTTTTTGTTCCATCTCTTTTCAGTTAATTGGACGCTTGTGTTAATGGGCTTGTCTTGCTTACTTGTTTGAAGCTAAAATATTCCCACATTGGACATTTGACTTGAAACCGCAACATCAAGTATATTTCTCCTCCAATGTAGACTTTTTGTGTGTGACAAATGTGTCTGTCTCCAACATTGTCCACTCCTGTCGTCATCTGATAACAGCAGTGCGCTCCTAAAAGCACACAGAGACTCCACGTATGTAAATGGGAGTGAAATGAAGTGAAACGAAGCGATCGGCTCCGTTTGCTCAGAGGGAACATTTTCAAGGCAAAGTCCGTGTTTTCTCGAGCCTAACGGCGCATGTGCGCTCTAACCGGCGCATGTGCTCTCTAACCGGCGCATGTGCGCTCTAACCGGCGCATGTGCGCTCTAACCGGCGCATGTGCGCACTAACCGGCGCTGCAGTGTTTTTGTTTCCAGGAAGTAAGCCGTGTTGTCTGAAATGCATTAATAAATGACGGTGTTTGGATAATTAAACATTTAAACAGTATTACCAACTGTCTGGAATTTCACCGCGGTTTATCATCATATTGTTTACCGTTGCATCCCTAGATCACAAGTCATATTTCTGGTTCTGTGGTTATCATCACACATTTGTGGCATGATGGCAACAATCTGAAGGCCAAAAAAAAACTTGAGTTGAACCTTTAGATCAGGGGTGTCAAACTCAAATACAGAGTGGGCCAAAATTTTAAACTGAACAAAGCCGCGGGCCAAGGTTGAACAAATTAACCTTTTAATAGGGACCCAAACAAGTTTTGCATTGAATATTGAACAAGCAAGGCTTATATAACTTTATAGTGACATGCAAAATCGAGTTTCAAATAATAATAATAATAATTAAAAAATATCAATTGCATATGAAATACAATTTAAATAAAAATTGAATGCCTCTTTTCTATTTGCAGCCTTCTGAGGTAAATATCAACATTAACTTTTTCCACAGACTAATACATTTGAAAATAAAATAACTGAATAAAACAACCATTCAGGACTTGAAACTGCTCAGTTTGCAACACACTGATCTAATCTGATGTGCCCAAGCCAGACACCTGCCATCTTTTCTTGGATGCTAGTTCATTAATGTCGGGGCTCAGGTTTTGAGCTGAGGCAACCTTCATTATCCAACAAAGGTGTTTATCAGTCATTATATCTCGTCCACCCGGACCACAGTCTTGGGGGCGTGCCTTAAATGCACTGCCTTTAACGTACTCTACGAGCTATCGTCACGTCCGCTTTTCATCCATTCTAACATCGTTCAGACCCAGTCACAAGATATGTGCGGCTTCTGTACGCACACACGAGTGAATGCAACGCATACTTCATCAACAGCGATACAGGTTACACTGTATAAAAAACTTTAACACTGTTAGAAATATACGCCACACTGTGAATCCACACCAAACAAGAATGACAAACACATTTCGGGAGAACATCCGCACCGTAACACAACAGAACACACACACACACACACCTTGTAGCGTCCCGGAAGAGTTAGGGTTCTGGGTATTTGTTCTGTTGTGTTTATGTTGTGTTACGGTGCGGATGTTCTCCCGAAATGTGTTTGTCATTCTAGTTTGGTGTGGATTCACAGTGTGGCGTATATTTCTAACAGTGTTAAAGTTTTTTATTCGGCTACCCTCAGTGTAACCTGTATCGCTGTTGATTAAGTATGCATGCATTCAATTGTGTGTGCGTGCAGAAGCCGCACATGTTATGTGACTGGGCTAGCACTCGTTGGACTGGCTGAAAAGCAGACGTGACGATTTTCGGGAGGGGCGCTGAAGTTTGGAAGACTCCCGGGAGGGTTGGCAAGTATTAGAATTTGCGGTGAATGCGGTGTTACCGCGGCACCGCCGCAATATATAATCGGCGGGCCAGCTTTAGTGTTAATTTGATATCGCCTCAAGGGCCAAGTGAAATTACACGGCGGGCCAAATTTGGCCCGCGGGCCAGAGTTTGACACCCATGCTTTAGATCCTCACAGTGTGGAAGTCTTAGAAGATATGCCAACAAATTCTCAATATTTTACAATTTAAGGAGCATTTGAATGCCACTGTATTTTCATCATTGAGTCTTCATTGCTACTTCTTGCTTACACTTCTGCTCTGTGTCCAGGTTGTTGGACCACCAGGTACGGGCAAGACCGACGTCGCTGTTCAGATCATTTCAAACATCTACCACAACTTTCCCGAGCAAAGGACCCTCATTGTCACACACTCAAACCAGGTTAGCCCTCAGTGTGCCTCGAATAAAGTTTGCAATCTCATCTTCCCCCGCTCCCTTCCCCACCAGGCCCTGAACCAGCTGTTTGAGAAGATCATGGCCCTGGACATTGACGAGCGCCACCTCCTGCGTCTCGGCCACGGAGAAGAGGAGCTGGAGACCGAGAAGGACTTTAGCAGGTGAAGACAGATGGCGATGACAAGCACAGATAAACAAACAAGACACTGCGCATGTGTGGCCTTTATAACTCAGTGAAAGCCAACACACACACTTATTTGTATATATAAACGCTTCCCAGCTGCCCACATACATAATTAGCCTTATCCAAACCACTGACAGGACCACCTGATACTCCCATATCTTTATCTCCATAAGACATCCTCGGCCTCTCAGGGTTTCCCCATCAGTGTAAGAGACCTCCTCCCTCGGAGTGATTAGCCCTTTTGTCACTACTCTGGACCTCCGCAGACCACATTGAGAAGCATTTGCTAAACGATATTAAATGTCGGCTCTGCAATCCATTTAATTTAGATCACCTATTAGCTGTTAGATTGCACCGACCGGTTGGGTTTATGTGGCGCTCAGAGATCCTTCCAAGTGAGAATCAGCTGATGACTTAATCATACGCATTATTAGCTATTAAAAGTTCAGCAGTCTGAGGGGGCGGGACCAAAAACTGCAGCTGAAAACTTTTTTTTAAACCTCCTCTGTGATTAAGTCAAACATTTCACACTAACCTTAGTGTTGTATTATTGCACCTGAAATTAAAAACATTCCAATATGTTTTTTCAGATGTTGAGTAATATTATCAAAGTAAAACTAACTGTATAACACACTAGGCATCTATAATGCAACTCTGAATAATATTATTATTGTGCAAATTTTCTTCTCGCTTTACTTGTCAGGATGACTCGCCTGCAAATGTTGCTTCGAGTTAGTTGTTTTTTATAGTGGTGTTAATTGCTCCCCATGTCTTCTTGTTATCCCAGGCAAAGACATATTGCAGCGTGTAAATTGTTAAAATGTTACAGCATAAGAAACTCCAAAAGCCCTACCTCACAAAGACAATAGTTCTTATTGGATATGCTCCGTAACTCACCCTCTACTACACACAGCTAAAATAGCTGTGATTGTATATATTCCTAACTTGTCCCTATTGTCTAAAAACATATATTGTAAAGGTTAAACAAGGACAGCGGACTGTACCAAATACTTAACTCTTCTCAGACAAACTGATTTTACGTGAATGGATTGGGATCATCTTCGGCAAGTGCTGTGCTTTTTGCATTAGTCACCATTTACTGAAGCAATACCGTCAGTCTAATACAATAGTAATGTCCTTCTTAGACCTCCGGCATACATTAGGCCCTTTTGATGAATTATTCATGAAGCACTTTTACAACACTGACACGATGACTAAGTGGGATTGATAGGTAATTACACAAGAGAAAATAAAATAAATGAACGAGTATAAAGGCATTTAAAATGTTCCAATAAAAGACGTGTGGCTGCTGTTTCT
Source organism: Nerophis lumbriciformis (assembly GCF_033978685.3). NCBI lineage: Eukaryota > Metazoa > Chordata > Actinopteri > Syngnathiformes > Syngnathidae > Nerophis > Nerophis lumbriciformis. The sequence continues at coordinate 5,469,845 of NC_084555.2, read as the reverse complement.
GAAACAAATTGTGTTGGAGTGATGTGTGATGCCTTAAAAGCACTCATGACTCAGTCTTTATGATACGGATGCACAAATATGGCAAAATACAATGAATTTAGAAAGTATTTACAGCGCTTCAGTTTTTTCACATTTTGTTATGTTACAGCCTTATTCCAAAATGGAAGTAAAAATTGTAAATACATAAAAAATCACATATACATTAGTATTCACAGCCTTTGCTCAATACTTTGTTGATGCACCTTTGGCATCAATTACAGCCTCAAGTCTTTTTGAATACGATGCCACAAGCTTGGCACACCTATCCTTGGGCAGTTTCGCCTATTTGTCTTTGCCCATTCCTCTTTGCAGCACTTCTGAAGCTCCATCAGATAGGATGGGAAGCGTTTGGCTTTCATCCAGGAAGTCTCTGTATATTGCTGCATTCATCTTTCCCTCTATCCTGACTAATCTCCAAGTTCCTGCCGCTGAAAAACATCTCCACAGCATGATGCTGCCACCACCATGCTTCACTGTAGGGATGGTATTGACCTGGTGATGAGCGGTGTCGGGTTTCCTCCAAACATATTGTTTGTCATTCACGCCAAAGAGTTATATCTTTGTGTCATCAGACCAGCGAATTTTGTCATGGTCTGAGAGTCTTTCAGGTTGTTGTCTTTCTGAAAGGTCATCCTCTCTGCACAGAGGAATGCTGTAGCTCTGACAGAGTGATCATTGGTTTCTTGGTCACCTCCCTGACTAGACTAAGATGAATGCAGCAATGTACAAAGACATCCTGGATGAAAACCCACGCTTCCCATCCAATATGATGGAGCTTGAGAGGTGCTGCAAATGGGAAAAGGAAAAGAGGAATGGGCGAAACTGCCCAAAGATAGGTGTGGCAAGCTTGTAACACCGTATTCAAAAAGACTTGAGACTGTAATTTCTGCCAAAGGTGCATCAACAAAGTATTAAGCAAAGGCTTTGGATAGTAATTTGCATGTGATTATTATTATTTTTTTATTGCTTAAAAATTAGCAGAATAAAAAAATAAAAAAAATACATTCCCATTATGGGGTATTGTCTGTAGAATTCTGAAATAAAAATGAATGTATTCTATTTTGAAATAAGGCTCTAACATAATAAAATGTGGGAAAAGAGAAGCTCTCTGAATACTTTCCGGGTGTGCTGTATGTCTGGCTGGTTAATTTTGGGGACTCGAACTTAACAAAAACAGTCAGCTTGTTTTTAAGCAACAATATTTCATGACCCAGAAGCCTTTTTAAGGAGTGTTTAAATATAAATAGGCCAGTGTCATTGAATATTAACACTTTTACACTGCTGCTATTTAAGTGTCCCTTATAGGCGACGTTAATTACCGCCTTATCCATCTGCAGCGCCGAGCAATTTGCTCCCTATGGCTTTCGAGCTGCACTTCCAGATGAGAAAGGGGAGGAGGGTTCTACATTTCTGCTTTCGTGTACGCCGACCAGGATGAGCTTACGACTACTAGTGAATGAATAGAAGCCTAATAGTAACCAGGCCCGGCAGTCTGTTCCTTGTGTTTAAATTATGCAGCCAACATGAGAAGAGAAGAGGTCTAGCTAGCAGCGTTTATGGGTTGTAACATGCGAGGAGCGCCGCCACGCTCCTTCCACCCCAGTGACAGCAGCAAGTAGTTTAATTAACATTTTGTGCCACATGAAAAACGGAAGGCTCTGAATGCTTAACAAATGGGATGCTGCCTCCGTGAATGGCGTGATGTATTTTCTGCAGTTTTTAATTGGATTTTCGGTGCCTTAATGTCTAAATTTAGTTGTGGGCAGTGTGTTTCCACCCAAAGTGGTGGGTAATAATAACCTACATAAAGAGTGGTCACCTATGACCTCAGTGTGAGAGCAGCTGCATCACAGGTGAGTCTTCCTAGGCAGCTAAGTCATGCGCCAGTTTTTTACTTATTTTTTTCCGGCCAAAAGAAGTCAGTATTGCGAGAATTGATTAATATTATGATACGAAAGTCAAAATGAATTGTAAATATTGCATTAAAGCACGATAAGTTGACATTTTACAAAAAGTAAGTCAATATATTATGAGAGGGAAAAAATGTTAAGTTTGAATGAAATTTCCATATTTACGAGACTACAGTGGTACCTCTGGTTACCAGTTTTAATTGGTTCTTTGATGCAGCTTGTGTCTTAATAAACTTGTATTGTGAAACAGCGCATATTGAAATAATAAAAATGTATGTAAACGGTGCTCTTTTGGGGAGTACAGCAATTGTAACATGTAACATTCCTTTAGAAAGAATATTAAACTTTTAGATAATGAATATTGTATTTCCTTAGAGCTGCTTCGCCGTCAAACACACCATCAGCAGCTTCTCAATATTTTCATTGATAAATTTCCGCCTATTATATATTATTTTAACAGCATTATCGACAACAATATTCTTCCTGACTACAGCAACACACTTAGGACAAATTATGATAAATGCATACCTGCAAATGAGACTAAGAAGTATAAGAAACACGTTTTAGTACATAACATCATTATCAGTTCAGTGTTGAATGTAAAAAAAAAAAGAGAGATTTTATTATTAAACTAACGTTTATTACAAAATGAAAACACAAAAAAAAGATGATTATCAGGTACTGGGAATTGGTACTGAATCAGTTCAAATGTGAAAGGTACCCGTCTCTTCTCAAGTCAGTCTTTTGTGATAATTAAGTTGATGTATTATTTTTTTTAAGTCATTTTTGGAGCAGATATTAAGAGGGCGGGGGGGCAAATATTTTATACAAGAAAAAGAGATATTGTATTGTAATATTGCGGCAATAATTTTACACTTTTATGAGAATAATTTAAAAGAGAATTAAAGTAGTTCATGCTCTATTCTCCTAATGGTTTTACTACTGTAAATCTTGTAATATAGTAACATTATTATCATCTCAATTAGTGCTGTCGAATGATTTTGTGTTTTTTTAAATCACACGTTTCAGTTTGGCAAATCATGATTAAGTTATTATTCGCATAATTTTAATAAATAAAAATCAGTATTTGGACACAATTACATTTTGTCAGAAGGTTAGAGATGTTTTACTTGAATGCAAGTAATTTATTTGCTCAAAACTTGGAACATGTCCTATCTTGGTGTATTTTGGGGTTTGATTTGCCAGCAAGCACATACTGTAAGGTGAGGCGATATTGCTGAAAACCATGTCACAAAATAAGTGTTTTATCAATATCGATAATAATTGATATTTTTTATGACCCATCTAAAATTAGGATCAGGAGAAAAATATATTAAATGTAAACATTTGTATTTAAAATGTGACCATCCTCTGATTGTAATCGACCCTCAGCTATCAAGGCAAAAAGGAAAGGAAATGTCAACACAACCATGGAAAACACTAAATCAATGTAAACAAATGTCTAAAAGCACACTAAACACTTAAAATAACCTGTTAAAATGAAGGAATACATAAGAAATGCTTAATAAAGTGTAACAAAATGTGAAAATGTAAACATAGAGAAACATTCTGCAGGTTTAGTGCCGGGAAGTTACAGCTGTTGCTCTTCAGGGTAAGCGCGGCTAAGCTGGTGTGGTATTACCGGTCTTGGTGGGAACGACCGCCTCGCATAATTTATTGCCCACATTGCTCTGATTACGGTTCGTTTAAAAAAAAAAAAAAAACCTGTCATACTGTTGGATTGTTCCTGTTTTATCCACAATTTATTCACTCTCTGCCGCACTCATTTGTAGTTTCTCTTCTCATTCCTTGCAAAGAATCAACTACGAGATGACAAGATGGCGCAACCAAACTTGATAGTTGATACTGTTACCTGATTGGAAGTGAGTGTGTCACTCACTGATCAGTGATCACTTCCTGCGTTGCTTGGTTACCAGAGAGCGAGTGCTATTGTTCAAGCAACCTTGTTTTGCAACGTTTGGTTTCTTCCGGCGGGGAAGAAGAAAAAAAAATGCAACGTCTTATCGAACATAATTGTTTTCATTGATATAGATACGTGTATTAAAATATATATATTATCATTTTACCGCCCAGCCCTGTCAGCACACCAGTCGGAGTCACCTCACTCATCTTTTCACTTGCTATGCATTGACCCGATCACTGACCGTATAATAATCCACGCACCTTTTCAGGTAACCAATCTCCGGTTAAGGTAAAGAAGCATGTGCTGTCGAATTAAATTGCGCGATTAAGCTGCATATATCCATGATTAATGCGGTAAATTTTTGTGATCAATCGCAAGTTAACTTGTTATTTTTGACAGCCCTAATTTAAGCATTGTGTGATTGGTACGATGAATTAGTGTAAGGCTTGTATCTAAGACTGTTGATGGAGTGCATTGTTCTTATCCACCTTAAAGGTACGGCAGAGTCAACTACGTCCTCGCTCGGAGACTGGAGCTTCTCAGAGAGGTGGGAAGATTACAGGAGAGCTTGGGGGTCCCTGGCGATGTTTCCTACACCTGTGAGACTGCTGGACACTTCTACCTATACCAGGTACAGTGTAGCTTTGAAATCTCCAGTACGCTTGCATTGATTGTCTTATCTCTACTACAAACCCCGTTTCCATATGAGTTGGGAAATTGTGTTAGATGTAAATATAAACGGAATACAATGATTTGCAAATCCTTTTCAACCCATATTCAATTGAATGCACTACAAAGACAAGATATTTGATGTTCAAACTCATACATTTTTTTGCAAATAATAATTAACTTAGAATTCATGGCTGCAACATGTGCCAAAGTAGTTGGGAAAGGGCATGTTCACCACTGTGTTACATGGCCTTTCCTTTTAACAATACTCAGTAAACGTTTGGGAACTGAGGAGACACATTTTTTAAGCTTATCAGGTGGAATTCTTTCCCATTCTTGCTTGATGTAGAGCTTAAGTTGTTCAACAGTCCGGGGGTCTCCGTTGTGGTATTTTAGGCTTCATAATGCGCCATACATTTTCAATGGGAGACAGGTCTGGACTACAGGCAGGCCAGTCTAGTACCCGCACTCTTTTACTATGAAGCCACGTTGATGTAACACATGGCTTTGCATTGTCTTGCTGAAATAAGCAGGGGCGTCCATGGTAACGTTGCTTGGATGGCAACATATGTTGCTCCAAAACCTGTATGTACCTTTCAGCATTAATGGCGCCTTCACAGATGTGTAAGTTACCCATGTCTTGGGCACTAATACACCCCCATACCATCACAGATGCTGGCTTTTCAACTTTGCGCCTATAACAATCCGGATGGTTCTTTTCCTCTTTGGTCCGGAGGACACGACGTCCACAGTTTCCAAAAACAATTTGAAATGTGGACTCGTCAGACCACAGAACACTTTTCCACTTTGTATCAGTCCATCTTAGATGAGCTCAGGCCCAGCGAAGCCGACAGCGTTTCTGGGTGTTGTTGATAAACGGTTTTCGCCTTGCATAGGAGAGTTTTAACTTGCACTTACAGATGTAGCGACCAACTGTAGTTACTGACAGTGGGTTTCTGAAGTGTTCCTGAGCCCATGTGGTGATATCTTTTACACACTGATGTCGATTGTTGATGCAGTACAGCCTGAGGGATCAAAGGTCACGGGCTTAGCTGCTTACGTGCAGGGATTTCTCCAGATTCTCTGAACCCTTTGATGATATTACGGACCGTAGATGGTGAAATCCCTAAATTCCTTGCAATAGCTGCTTGAGAAATGTTTTTCTTAAACTGTTCAACAATTTGCTCACGCATTTGTTGACAAAGTGGTGACCCTCGCCCCATCGTTGTTTGTGAATGATTGATATTTTCATGGAATCTACTTTTATACCCAATCATGGCACCCACCTGTTCCCAAATAGCCTGTTCACCTGTGGTATGTTCCAAATAAGTGTTTGATGAGCATTCCTCAACTTTATCAGTATTTATTGCCAACTTTCCCAACCTCTTTGTCACGTGTTGCTGGCATCAAATTCTAAAGTTAATGATTATTTGCAAAAAAAAAATGTTAATCAGTTTGAACATCCAATATGTTGTCTTTGTAGCATATTCAACTGAATATGTGTTGAAAAGGATTTGCAAATCATTGTATTCCGTTTACATTTACATCTCACACAATTTCCCAACTCATATGGAAACGGGGTTTGTAGTTCACTGTATAACTTATGGAGCATGTGGTCTCGGGCGGTCTTGGATTGTCCTTTTATTCTCGGCAGTACGATATTGATTACCAAATGAAAAATCTGTCCCATAATTGAGGCTTAATACGTTACTGAAGTGTTTATGCCACAGGCTTTTTGCTGTGTTTAAGAGACACCGCAAATAGCCACGCAAGAGACGGTGTCGGGCTGTTTATTCCTGACATCTAATTATCACCAACCTCTTGGGTTGTTGGGGAGATGCCTTCACTGTTATTTTGCTGCTAGAAAAGCTCTTAAACAGACTTCACAGAAATGTTGCTGTACTTATATTATTTAGGATCAAACATTGACTTTTCCTTTGGAAACAATCTTAAGAGGAAGTGGTAGCTCCTATCTGTTGAGAAGACGTAGTAAAAAAAAAATAAAAAAAAGAATACTTATAAGCTGACGTGTTTTATCTTTATTATTTTCCAATGGACACATATAGTATAATAAGACTTAATCCTCAAACTAACTTTGTCAAAGTTGCTTCAGACTGAGGTTATTTATAGACCAAGGCTGCCTGCTGGTTGTTTGAAGCCGCTTTATTAGGTTCACAGCTGGAGCACTTCCCCAAGAGCGCTCCTATCTACTCTCATTTGTCTTTTGTGAAAAAAGTTAAAGGCATATCTGATGTAGCACTTAGGCTCTGTCGACACTTGTAGGTCTTGATTAATAGTACATAACTGTTATGGACTATATGGGGAAGGAAATAATTAACATAACGATATATATTTGTAATATTTTTCTGTGTTATGCGCTGTGTAAACTTCATCAACACAATGATCTCACAGGCTGGCCATTTTCCAGCTTACTTTCAAATCCATGATAGAAGCGGGGAGGCGTATTTACTTCCCTCACGCAGTCCTTGGTGAAAGCAATTTATGCAGCAGGATGTCGTGTTGCTGTGTGCATCCAGAGTTGCTTCAATATTCAGTTTCATTGGGTTCTCTGTAAAAGGCACAGGCAAATAAATTCAGAATCTAGGTTTCCCATTTGTATAGTTGATCATGACGCATAGCCGCGGCAAAGTAAAAGCCGCCACACCTTAAAAATGAGGGTTTTTTCGGAAAAACTAAGTAATATATTTGAGAGGGACAAGCGGTAGAAAATGGATGGATGGATATTTGATGAATGGATATACTGTTTGTATAGCCTACTATCTACGCTCTATTGACTAGTGATGCACCGAAAATTTGGCCACTGAAAACATTTGACCGATATTGACTTAAAGTAGCCCTTAAACAGCTGTAAGACTCACAGAAACAGCACTGCCGAAACACGGTGTCGTGATGATGTAAGCAAGACGCACGCGATTGTCTGGAGCAAAGGCAGCATGTCTGCGATGTGGACGTACTTTAATATATCTGATATATACCCGCAGACAGGGATCTACAAAATTTGCAATGGGCAAATACTAAGAGGACAATGCTGCTCTTTCAAGAAGAGAAATTTCCACAAGTATATTGGCATCTGTATTGTTAAAGACGGAACTGCACTTTTTTGGAATTGTGCCCATTAGTCACAATCCTTGTGCGAGACGAGAACACACGTCTTACTTTGTTCTGTGTGTTTTAAATAATGAAAAATTGCTAGCAAGAGGCGGCTAACAATGCAAGTAATGGGGATTGACCTATTCCACCCATAAAACCCTAAAACAATGACAACATAATTCCATTTAAAGGATTTGACCTGCATATTACCCAAGCTATAGCGACAGTGGTATTGTAACGCAGAGGAACTACTTTTCTGGTGTAGTAACAGCGCCTCGCACTGCTTTTCCGGCCGCTAGCAAGAGGTAATGTAACTATTAAGCTGCTTCCGCTGCTGCTACTAAATCGCCTCTGAGTTTGTAAAAGTGAATGTTAGATTATAAATCATGTATCTCACCTGTACAGTAGAAGGTTGTTGCTATAAGCCGAGAAGTTGGTCAACTTAAAATTCCACACATTAGCAACTAAACTCCGGAACTAAATCAGTGGATACAAGCTTTTAATTTGGACCCAAAGACATCGCTCAGAAGACTAAAAAAGATGATAGTTTTTTTTCTCAGTATTTTTTACCTGAAGACTATGCTATTGCTGAAGTCTTGTGCTGAAAGATAAAACCATGACATCAGTTGGTATCTCATTGAAAATGCATAATAAAGAGGGAAAAAAACATATATACGTCGCACTCGAGTATAAGTCGTATTTTTGGTGGAAATGTATTTGATAGAATCCAACACCAAGAATAGACATTTGAAAGGCAATTTAAAATAAATGAAGAATAGTGAACAACAGGCTGAATAAGTGTACGTTATATGAGGCATAAATAACCAACTGAGAACGTGCCTGGTATGTTAACGTAACATATTATGGTAAGAGTCATTCAAATAAGTATAACATATAGAACATGCTATACGTTTACCAAACAATCTGTCACTCCTAATCTTCTTCCTCGATGTCGCTTCTAAACAACTCGGCCAACTCCAAAGGTATGCGCCGCTTCCTCTTGCCGTTTTCTGCTGCATATTTCACCACGTCCAGCTTGTAATCTGCAGTATATGATTTCCTTTTCGGTGCCATTTTTGTTCAGCCCTTCTCAGTTTTTATAAGTTACCGCCAATGTTGAAATGATCCATTTTTATAGCTACGGACGTAGTAGCAGGTATCATCCCATGACCCACAATGCACTTCTGCCATGACGCACAATGCACTTCTGCCATGACCCTCCCCCGCCGAATTTTTATTGGTTGATGTGTGTGTGACGATTGGTGACATTCGCCTCGTCTCTTACGGGAATGAGATAAATAATATTATTTGCTGTTTTACGCTAATGTGTTGATAATTTAACACATAAGTCGCTCCGGAGTATATATCGCACCCCCGGCCAAACTATGAAAAAAACTGCGATTTATAATCCGAAAAATACGTATGTATGTATGTATATATATATGTATATATATATATATATATATATATATATATATATATATATATATATATAAAACATGCACCTGGGGATAGGTTGATTGGCAACACTAAATTGGCCCTAGTGTGTGAATGTGAGTGTGAATGTTGTCTGTCTATCTGTGTTGGCCCTGCGATGAGGTGGCGACTTGTCCAGGGTGTACCCCGCCTTCCGCCCGATTGTAGCTGAGATAGGCTCCAGCGCCCCCCGCGACCCCGAAGGGAATAAGCGGTAGAAAATGGATGGATGGATGGAATATATGTATATATATATATATATATATGTATATATATGTATATATATATGTATATTCCAAGCTCAATGTCACTTTATCGATGGGAAAATGCATTTTAGAGACAATATGATTTGCCTGAGCGGCTAGGAGACACCGAGAGTAACAAGCGGTAGAAAATGGCTTAGAAAGGACAGATTTTGAAAAATAACAAAAAAACTAAATATTTTTTTATTTTATTTTAATTTTATTTTATTTTATTTTTCTACTTACGGGCCGTAATTTGGGGACCCATGGCTTAGTGTTTCACTATAGTTTGATCTCCTTAGCACCCAGCTTCTAAAACTTTTTGCTTATCCTCCGTATATTCAGGCTTGCCTCTTACAAAGTCTGCCATGATTAGTGGTACAGAACTTGTTCTCAATGCTGTTTTTGTTGTTGGCAGAAGTAGTGATCGTTGCTATACGCTCTGTGAAACCATTGCGTTCCTGGTATGCTTAAATTGACCAAAATACTGTAAATATTACATGTTATCGTGAATGTGTATGTTACTACATTATATACATACTTACAGCATGTTATAGTCTTTGATGTTGCAATTTGTATCCTATTTGAGCAGCTGTGGGACGAGTGGTTAGCATGTTGGTCCCACGGTGAAGAGATCGATGGCTAATTCAAGCATCTCTGTGTGGAGTTTGCATGTTATCCCCATGTGTGCGTGGAATTCCTCCCGGGTACTTCGGCTTCATTCTACGTATCGAAACCATGCATGTTAGCTTATTTGTCTGAATTGCCCAATTAGAATAGAATAGATCTTTATTGCATACCTGCCAACTACTCCGGTTTTCCCGTAATTAGTACGGTTTTCATCAACCTATTCCGGGTTACGGTTGCAGTGATAAAAAATACGTTTTTTCATTAATTAAACATTTTTTTTTTTTTTTAAGTTTTATTCACGAAATCGCGTAACAACAATGACAATCGACACTGCTTCCCGTAACTTCCTATCGAGCCATTCCGAATGCCATGCGCAAGGCTATTTATAGCACCGCTGCCAAGCACGAGGCACCTGTTGCCATTGTTTCCAAACGAGCGAACGATCATGGAATCAGCCGGAGAAAAATCGCAAACGAGTCTTAAACCGAAAAGAAAACTGTGAAGAATATTCAAAAGCCTATCCGGGAATAATTATCCATTCCAAAAAGGGTGAAAACTACGCAAATTGCACCTTGTGCAGACAAGATTTTTCGATCGGACACGGAGGAATTAGCGATGTAAAAGACCACGTTGGGACAAAAAAACACAAGTCTAATGCCGTTGCTAGCGATACAAGTGGAAAACTTTCAACGTTTTTCGTCGCCCAAACAGATTCTTTGGATGTGATAAATGCCGAAGTTTTATTTACGGAGGCAATAATTGAGCATGGACTAGAATAAATTTGGATTTTAGCCACAAAAAGGTAATGACACCAATGTTATCTATTGGAATTGTTTAGTACTGTTATACTGTTAAAAGTGTTTATACTATTTATGCTTTCAAGTCCAAGTTGAAGAAATCTTGTTAAATGTTGACAGCATAACTACCAAAATACAGAAGTATGTCCTTAATATTTTTGCAGTGCTATTTCTGTTGAAAAGTTAAAATGATTACATTAGAGATGTGATGTGCCACTTTTCAAGTGTCTGATGGCTTAAATTAATTTTCATTAATTTTTCATATTTTGAATTCTTTTGAAAGGCTTACAAAAAAACTACATTTGAATTGTAATTCCATGCTATTGACAGGACTATTAATTTTAATGAAGTTAGCTTACCATGTTTACAGTATGATAATTGTGATAGAAATGTGAATTTTAGGCACAGAATATTTTTTACAATTGAACAAGGCAGTAGATTATACAAGCTTGGACAGAAAGTTAATAATGACACCAATTTTTTTTTTAATGGGATTGTTTAGTACTGTTTTACCATTTGTTTACTGTAAAAAGTGTTTATACTTTCAATTAACAAATTGAAGTCTTGTGAAAGGTTGACAGGATAACTGGCATTAACTGTCAAAATAATTTCAAACTATTGAAGTTAGCTTACAGAATAAACATGTCAATCAACCCATATGATTTTTGCTGTAATATTTTTGTTTTGAAAAGTCACTGTGACTGATAGAAAAGTGATAGTTTTAGCAACATTTTAACCTGTCTGAATGCTAATAATCATTTTGCGTCGGGGGGCAGAACCCCCCACCAGGACTTTGTCCTGGACCTACCGGGGCCTGCGGCCCCTGGACCCTGGCTACTAGGTTTTTCTGATTTCAAAAGTTGGCAGGTATGTTATTGTCATTGTACATTGTACAACAAAATTGCAAGCAAACTCATTTAGTGCAAATTAATAATGTATTTGTCTGAATTGCCCAAAGTGTGAATGGGAGTGTGAATGGTTGTTGCTCTGCGATTGTCTGGATAATTTTTGCCTTTATACATCATAGCGATGGATTGGAAAATAAAGATGTGATTAAAGTGCCGACCTGTGTCAAAAAGTTTATATTTACAATTCTGTAATTTTGAACTGGAGCTGTTTTGCATAAAGTGTATGTCATTCTTTATCTCTTGTGTAAAACACACAGTGATAGTTTTAAAAGTTTAAAATGAGAAAAACGACGTCCCTCTCTGAATACTTCTTGACCTAGCAGGCCTGACTCGTATTGTCCGCTGTGTGCCCTCCACCGCAGGTGATTTCTCGCTGGGAGGAGTACATGAGCAAAGTCAAGCCCAAACAGGGCAAGGGCGTGGAGGTGGAAACTGTGGCCGCACTCTTCCCCTTCCCCAAGTACTTCTCCAATGCCCCCCAGCCGGTGTTCAAGAGCCGCTCCTACGAGGAGGACATGGACATCGCAGAGGGCTGCTACTGCCACATTAAGAAAATATTTACCCAGCTGGAGGTAAGAAGGTCATTCACGTAAAGACAAATTTTCTGCTGCTCACTGTTTTAATTATAGAACACAAGTAATTACAGTTCAGCTCATTCATGCGACCACAGCAACAAATAGCAAATGTATAGGTATAATCAACACTGACAGGTTGATGCATGGGAGGTTCTCATTGACTGGTCAGCGATATAAATCATATAGGTTTCATCACCGAAGTATATTGACTATTTGGAAGGCATTTGCGTATTTTCTCCTGGTAATGCATTTCCAATTATGCGTGTCACAATTGTGACATTGATCATTTAAAGGAAAATATGTTCTTCATATTTATAAAATAAGATAAAAATTAATGTAAAATGTACATTTTGAAACTTAAAAAAATAGTTTTCTCCAGGTAAATAAAGCCTGAATAAAAACATGGAAACAATTTAAATACTGTACAAAAAAATAACATCAAGTTACTTGACAATTGTATTTTTTAGAAGGGCCGAAAAAATGTATTACCATCCAAATTGCAATTCTTATTTATTGTGATTCTATATTGATTCATTATTTTCACAAATCCAATGGTTTTTGTTTGTGTGTTTTTTTAAGAATAAAATAACTTTTTCAGGCTTAGGCTGCACAATTAATCAAACTTTAATCGGGATCACGATTAAATGAGGGTGATCGTCTGCATTTCAAACCAAGCACGTTGACAACCAACAGTCAGCCAACCACCAAAGGGCGACCAATAGATAGTGGACTCATGTGAGAGCAAGTAAGAGTGAGTGACAACAGATGTTGGAGGTAGCCAGTGAATACTAGAAAAAATAAATGCATTATTACATCGGTGCCCTCCATTCCCCATAGTTACCCACAGGGTACCAACAGGCACGCATTTTAACCCCGGAACACGACCGCATGCCTAGCCGTTCTCGAGGCACTTGCGCTTGTTTGGAAAAAAAAAACAAGAACAATGTATCTGTAATAATTTATTCAGTGCATGTTTGCAGGATAGGAGTGTTAATAGTTTTTGATGAAAACTGCCCAGGTTTGAAATTGCTTTGCCAGTTAGCATTGTACTACAAGGAGCAAAAAAGCATTTACCGGTAGAATTTTAAAAAAATGCAGCTGCCGATAAGTTTTCAGAGATTTGCATGTTGACGCCTTATCAGAAGTCTTGTTCAGTGTTCCTTTCTTCTCTTTCACACTTTTTCCCCACACTGGTGTTATCATTCCTTGTTGAACACGTTGAGTATTCCTATGGAGATAACAATAACATACAAGATTTATAGCAACACCAAGGAGGTCTGAGAAAAAGCAATAAAGGAGTTATTGACTCGAGGTAATATCCCAACATGCGTGGTGACCTTGATTTATCTGGCCTCTGTATCGCCGCATCACAGCACCTCCTGCCTCCTCCCTCGGCCTCACCCATGCAGCACGAGATCTGCACGCCCACTTCCGAGAGGAGGCATCACTCTGCTGATTTTGCTTGTCTGTCCTGCCTTTTCGAATGTCAACGCATTGCTGCCGCGAGCTGTCCTCAGAATATGCTGAGGCTCGATGGTGGGACAGAGTGACAGCAGGGACACAGCGTGCCTCGCGGCACCGCTGTCTCTCACAGTCTCATCTTTTAGCAGACATCATTACTTCTTTGGCCATGAGCGCCATCTTGATTCCACCCTTCAACCAGCCTAAAGCCACACGGGTTAAAAATAGACCTCATCAATATTGGAGCTTTTGATTGGGTTAATATTTCTGCTGAAATAGTAACACATTAAATATGTATAGCCCAGCGTGGCCCTGGTCTACTTTTCCACTACTCGCTTGCTCCCTGAACAGCTGGTTCACCAACCTTTTACCTTTTGACCCTCAAAATCTCATCTTTTCTTCCTTTTAGTGTCATTTTACGTTTGCCACTTAACACAACATGATTTGTCTTTCATTAATCACTGAATTACACCTTATCTTGGGCGAGCATCGCGGTGGAATCACATTGTGGGTTAATCAACCCCCTTTTCCTATCACTTTATTATTAAATTTAAAAAAGCTGAGTCTGTTTTGAAAGAGAATTTTACCCACGATTCACGAGAACTAAAAGTATATATTTGTGACTCATACACAAATGTGTATACAATGGGAAGTAGTCCGTTCCACGGTCAAACTTACGGTCTTAAAACCTTTATATATTGTACATGCCTTTTTTTTTTAATAACACTAGTAACTATAATACAAGTGTAAGATTAAGTTAACCAATGTTAATATAAAAATATAAGACATGTAAAATGCTTTTTTATAACTGATAATTGTTGCAAAAAATAGGGCTATGCCAATCCAATTTTGATTATACCAGCTTGCAGTTTATTGAAGTACCGTATTTTTCGGAGTATAAGTCGCACATGCCGAAAATGCATAATAAAGAAGGAAAAAAACATATATAAGTCGCACTGGAGCCCGGCCAAACTATGAAAAAAACTGCGACTTATAGTCCGAACAATACGGTAGTCTAAAACAAGTAAACATAGTAGGCTATATAGGCTACTATGAGCTAGCAGCTACACAACAGCTGAGCACACAATAGCGCACAGGCTACACATACGTAATAAGTACCCTTTATTGAACAATATTGCAGTCTAAAACACATATGTCATTTTAAACAAGTATCAAATATTTCTAGTTGCATATTAGTCACACACACAAACTCCCCAAGGTAGATGTGTATTAAAAAGTATCCAGTTACAAATGAGTATGCATCATTCAACTTCCCACGTCATGAGCTTGACTTAATGAATTATTGTGACGACTAGGTGTTGCCAAAAAATCAATCACCATAAAATGAGCATAAGTCCAATGATTGTCACACACACACACACTAGGTGTGGTGAAATTTGTCCTCTGCATTTGACCCATGCCCTTGTTCACCCCCTGGGAGGTGAGGGGAGCAGTGTGCAGCAGCAGCGGCGCCGCGCCCGGGAATCATTTTTGGTGATTTAACCCCCAATTCCAACCCTTGATGCTGAGTGCCAAGCAGGGAGGTAATGGGTCCCATTTTTATAGTCTTTGGTATGACTCGGCCGGGGTTTGAACTCACAACCTACCAATCTCAGGGCGGACACTCTAACCACTAGGCCACTTAGATTACCGGTAGTGTTTTTCATACCTACCATTTGTTTTGTTTCTCTCTTTGAGTTATTTCACTTGCCTTTTCTAACATCCCACATTACAAAATAAAAAGATTATTTACGATTTGTTTTGATATCGGATCAATATCTGTATAGGCCAATATTCAAGACTCCTCGACTAAATTAACACCACGTCAAACAAATAAATTTTTGAATCGCAGATGTGATTCACACAGCACATTTTTAACCTGTTTTAAAGTCACGGAAGTGTAAAAAGAAGTTAACCCCAAGTCATATGGTCAGTCAAAAAAATACATAAAACTTATGATAAATGATTGAGTGGCACATCTCAAGTATAACAATAAGTTAAACACTGTCAAAAAAACTGAAATACATTTGTGTGGTAGAGCAGTGGTCCCCAACCACCAGGCCGCTGAAAAAAAAAAATTTTTTTTATTTTTTTATTAAATCAACATAAAAAACACAATACATACATTATATATCAATATAGATCAATACAGTCTGCAGGGATACAGTCCGTAAGCACACATGATTGTATTTCTTTATGGAAAAAAAAAAAAATTTCAAGCGTTGACCGGTCCACAGCTACAAAAAGGTTGGGGACCACTGTGGTAGAGTATCTCACACATGAATCATTTTTGAACATTTTAGTCACTGGTATAGACTAAAAAATGTAAAAATTATTTTAAATGACAAAAGATGGAGCTGTAATGCGAAGATCATTTTGCTTGCCACAATGTCACTTTTAGAACAGTCTTACCAGACGCGCAAGAGTAGAAGGAAGTTAAGCGCTTTAAAAAAGTAAAAACACACTTCTAGTGTGTATACTCTTGGTATGCAAAACAAACAGCCAATGGTTGGTCCTCAGATTAACTTGAGTTTGTGTCCAATCTGTTGATATCCTGCACGTTCTTTGCAACTGTTTTTTTTAGGTAGGAATGATCGACTTTGTGGATTTAGTTGACTATAATAAGGCAGTCAAAGCTATTTGAGTGCTGTGGTTGTAATGTTGAGGAACCTCTTTCTTCCGATATCATTGTCATCCATCATCCGCTACAGCAATCGTGTTATCCGCCATCCTCCTCAGTGGCTATCCATCATTTTGTCAGTATCACCTTCCAAAAAAGTTAGATGGAACTCTCATCTACAAAAAAATGTTTGTCCTTTCCCCCCTGCTAGGAGTTTAGGGCCTTTGAGCTGCTCAGGAGCGGCCTGGACCGCACCAAGTATCTGCTGGTGAAAGAAGCCAAAATCATTGCCATGACTTGCACGCACGCTGCCCTCAAACGTCACGACCTAGTGGAGCTGGGTTTTAAGGTAGGACACCCTCATGGCTGCTTGTTGTTTGCAGTTATTGTTTACTAAAATTGATGAATGTCTTCATTAGTATGACAACATCCTGATGGAGGAAGCGGCGCAGATTCTAGAGATCGAGACCTTCATCCCCCTTCTTTTGCAGGTATGCATCTCTTGACATTAGCGTGAACATAAAACCTCGACCATGTGTCAAACTCATGACCCGTAGGCCACATATTTTAAGGTGGCCCGTGAAAGTCTGGAAATATAATGACACTTCATCTTTCTTTTTTAATGTATTTAAATTGTGACAGAAAAAAGATGCATGTAACTGCAGTTCTTCATAACTGAGTTTTTTTTTGTAGTATTAAATGTTTGTTTGGTCATTGTTACTTTACAGTAGCTGAACTTTAATATCTGCTTGTCACCTTGGCTTGTGGTTCCAAAGCAAGTTTTCCTAGGCTTCGGACGATATTTGATAAGTCAATTAACCGAAAATAAATGAAAATTAAGTCAGTAAGTTTTCCAGCGTCGATAAATCCCCATGTGCATACTTCAGGAGCATTCACGTATTTCATAAATTTTAGCACCTGCGCGCATTTGTTCCCCAGCTAAATGAAAAGAAGGGGGTGAATTTCTCTTGTCCTTCAAGTGATTTGACTCTTTATGAGGTGAAGCGGGGCCGCATACCACTTTTTGCAGCGTCGTAATCACAGAGCGCTAACTAGCTTATGCAGCTATTGATTTACACACTGAGCCGGTGAGCTGCTGTATCGCCTTTGAGTTAGTGAAAGTAAATTCGAGACTCTTTTACCTGTATGAGGATTATGATTAATTCTTCATCCAAGCAAAAATATGTGAACATCCCATAAATCGGCATCCCACTGAGAGCAGACATTGTACAGTAAGTGATTGTTTAATTACGTTCATAGTTTGTATTGCTGGTTTAGAACTTAGCAATGCTGCTACTTGCTCGATCTGTTTAACACTCATCTTCTTAAAACTTGTAGCTCCTCTTACGTATATTCAGGCTCACAAATATGAGGTTCTGGATCACCATTTGTCCCAAGGTAGTCGTCGTTGGCTCTCGTAAAAAATGTCTGTCATGATTAGTAGTGTCGTTCTTGTTGAAGGGACAAGCGAACGTTGTGATGCGTCTTTGAAATTAATACGCCGCCATATTCTTAAAATTAGCAAAATATGTAAATATGACATATTATGAATGTTAGTTGTTAGTATATTACATATATACTTGCAGCATGTATATAAAACGAGAATGAATTTTTTAAGTTAAAATACCAATGATTGTTACACACACACTAGGTGTGGTGAAATTATTCTCTGCATTTGACTCATCACCCTTGATCACCCCCTGGGAGGTGAGGGGAGCAGTGAGCAGCAGCGGTGGCCGCGCCCAGGAATCATTTTTGGTGATTTAACCCCCAATTCCAACCCTTGATGCTGAGTGCCAAGCAGGGAGGTAATAGGTCCCATTTTTTTATAGTCTATGGTATGACTTTTGGATGTTTTTACAGCGCTTTATAGGCGTAATTGAGAAAATCCCCTTAGCTCTATTGTTGGATGACTTTTGCTAGCGTTTATTGTAGAGTTAGAATGCATAAACAAAAAAAACGTGTGTGTGTGTGCTTTTCTCACATAAGAAAAAATTAATGATAGACAAAATTCAAAAAAAGTGCAGTTCCCCTTTAACTCCCATTAAAAAACTAAATCATCTCTGGTACGGCTGAAGCAACACCACTCCCAGTATCATCGGCAACATAGTGTTGCCAGAAAAGTCAGGACTTCAAAATAAAAGCATGCCAAAATACAACACAGTTGGCAGTTAGGTCTGTCCAAACAGTCTCGTAGAAAAAACAAAATGTTTCCTATTTTGCGAAAAAATTGTATGGCTTGGTATGTTTTTTTCTTAATAAGCACCGTTTTCATACTGCTTTGCAGTTAGCATCTTAACTGGACTGCTTGGTGCAAATGTGGCTTTTGTAAACTGGTTCTTAAAATGTTAAATAATTGTAAATTTAAATATTTTCTCAGATCTATGAGGTGTTCAGTTTATTTCAAATTGGGCAAGGTGGTGGTTATGATTAGTAACTGTCCTGGAGGAATTATCTCAGTGATTATCGGTATGTGCCACATCTACGATGGGTGGTCGTGCATGAGCAGTCAAGCTGTATCAAATCTTTGCTGCTGCCCCACAAATTTAAAACCCACAGTACCACATCCAACATCAAGCCTCCCACTCCCTTACTCTCTGCGTTCATTAAGGCCTGACTTATGTGCTCCAAGCAGAGTAATGATGCTTGTCTTTGGTAGTTGCGCCTAATTGTCCGAGATAGCGCTAATGTCTGTTTACAGATGAGATCATTAAGCACATCAGCCCAGGCTACAAACACCACCATGCCCCCCCACCCTCTAGTGAGTCATACTCCAGGTGCACATCACAGAAAGAACATTTCATTTTCCAGCAATACTTTTGTCAACCCTCATCAAAAACCTGGGCTTCATTTATATCACAGTAAATCATACTAAGCTGAGGGCAAACTCCAGGTAAACCACATTAAGTATGGTAGCGTGACGTAGATGTGAGTTGACTACACTGCTGGCCTGTTGTAATTTAATGCTGTTATTATTTCCCTTCCACAGAACCCAGAAGACAACTACAGCAGACTAAAACGTTGGATAATGATCGGAGACCACCACCAGCTGCCCCCTGTCATCAAGAACATGGCCTTCCAGAAGTACTCCAACATGGAGCAGTCCCTCTTTACTCGCTTTGTGCGCCTGGGAGTGCCCACCATAGATTTGGACGCGCAGGGCCGTGCACGTGCCAGGTCGGTCACCCAATGGATGTCAAGCATAGGTTGTCCTTCTTGTTGAGTGTTATATGATTTTGATATCTCTTCCCTGGTCTACAGTCTATGTAATTTGTACAATTGGCGCTACAAACACCTCGGAAACCTGCCGCATGTGCAGCAACAACCGGAGTTCCAGGTGCCCAACCCAGGCTTGACCTTTGACTTCCAGCTAATCAACGTGGAGGACTTCAACGGTGTGGGCGAATCAGAGCCCAACCCTTATTTCTATCAGGTCAGTAGAGCACACACTTTACCCTTTTTGACAGCACGGTTATCTACAAGACTTTACTCATGATTGACACATTTCCTCGAGCAAAACCGGTACCTGGTCAGCCAAGGATATATTTTATGATATACTGTATATCATATGGGTGTTGTAAACTGTTGTTCACTCAATGGCAGGGTATGGAAAATGTATTTTAAAAAGTAATTATTTATAGTTACTTGTTAATTTACCAAAAAATTCATTTACCGTATTTTCCGCACTATAAAGCGCACCGGATTATTAGCCGCACCTTCAATGAATGGCATATTTCAAAACTTTGTCCACCTATAAGCCGCCCCGGACTATAAGCCGCGCCTACGCTGCGCTAAAGGGAATGTCAAAAAAACAGTCAGATAGGTCAGTCAAACTTTAATAATATATTAAAAACCAGCGTTCTAACAACTCTGTCCCAAAATGTACGCAAATGTGCAATCACAAACATAGTAAAATTCAAAATAGTGCAGAGCAATAGCAACATAATGTTGCTCGAACGTTAATGTCACAACACACAAAATAAACATAGCGCTCACCTTCTGAAGTTATTCTTCATTCGTAAATCCTTCGAATTCTTCGTCTTCGGTGTCCGAATTGAAAAGTTGGGCAAATGTGGGATCCAAAATGGCCGGTTCCGTCTCGTCGAAGTCATCGGAGTCAGTGTCACTGTTCAGCAGTTCTGTGAATCCTGCCTTCCGGAAAGCTCGGACCACAGTTGTGACCGAAATATCTGCCCAGGCATTTACGATCCACTGGCAAATGTTGGCGTATGTCGTCCGGCGCTGTCTGCCTGTCTTAGTGAAGGTGTGTTCGCCTTCGGTCATCCATTGTTCCCACGCAGTTAGCAGTCGTGATTTGAATGCCCTGTTGACACCAATATCCAGCAGTTGGAGTTCTTTGGTTAATCCACCCGGAATGACGGCGAGTGTTGTATTTGTGTGCTTCACTTGTTTTTTGACACCATCTGTGATGTGGGCGCGCATAGAGTCGTATATCAACATGGACGGAGCTGTGTGAAAAAAGCCACCCGGCCTCTTCGCGTAAACTTCCCTTAACCACTCGCTCATCTTTTCTTCATCCATCCATCCCTTCGAGTTAGCTTTTATGATGACGCCGGCTGGAAAGGTCTCTTTTGGCAAGGTCTTCCTTTTGAATATCACCATGGGTGGAAGTTTCAGGCCATTAGCATGGCAAGCTAGAACCACAGTGAAGGACGACTTCTCATTCCCTGTGGTGCGAATATTCACCGTACGTGCTCCCGTTGTATCCACAGTATCCACAGTGCGGTTCACAGGAATATCAGTTGCTGTGAAATAGTAATCCGTGTGAGGATGGAGAGATTGCGTCTTTTCATGAACCGGATCCTTGTCGCTTAGTAGGAGCCATTTTGTGGTCTTTACAGATGTAAACAGGAAATGAAACGTACGGTAATATCCGCGCGCTTTTTCTTCTTCTACGCGGGCGGGTGGTTGCTTACAGTAGAAGAAGAAGCGCTTCCTGTTCTATGGGGGCGGGTGCTTACCTTGGCGGTTGCTTGCGTAGAAGAAGAAGCGCTTCCTGTTCTACCGGGAAAAAAGATGGCGGCTGTTTACCGTAGTTACGAGACCGAAACTTTATGAAAATGAATCTTAATATTTATCCATATATAAAGCGCACCGGGTTAAAAGCCGCACTGTCAGCTTTTGAGTAAATTTGTGGTTTTTAGGTGCGGCTAATGGTGCGGAAAATACGGTAATTATTAACGGAATTGCTCTTAAATCACTATAATTAATTACTAGAGAAAGTAAATAACGCTTAACTTAAAAAACCTTCAAATATCTCGTATATGCAGTTAAGAATGACGTCGCGAGCAGACGCTCAGAGCAGCATTTTAGCTCTGCTGTGTTTGTTAGCTTAGCAGCGACAGTTTGCCGGCAGCTCTGTTTAATCTTTTCACTGGATTGTGTTAGCTCTAGTTAATAAGAGCTTGAATGTGCTTGGATGGCTGTCTTGTCACCTTGACCACAAACGGAGTATTGTAGGATTGTAAGCTTGTCACTTCAATAATTTATTTTTTGTTCATTGTTCTTGTGGTCGTAGTGTGTGTGCATGTGTGAGTGGGTGTGCGCGCATGTGTGTACTTAGCCTACATGTTGTTTGCTGTTTGATGTTGCCTCTTTATATTTAAAGGGAAACTGACCTTTTTTTTAAGAATTTTGCCTATGCTTCACAATCCTAATGAGAGACGAAGACAAAATAGTTTTTTATTTTTTGCATTTGAATATGTAAGAACCGGCTCATTCTTGGTGGATGGCAATGCTGCTAATGGGAGCAATCCATTCTGCCTCTAAATCATTTTAAAAATGCATCGAAAAAACAGCAAACAGTTACATTCCATAACCTGTATAATAACCAAGCTATAGCAACATTGTTTTTGTAAGAGCGAACACTGAAGAATTGTCTATCTAGCGTAGTAACACATCATCTTGCGACTGCATACTACGCCATTAGCCGTAACCTAGCTACTGCAAGAGGTAAGCATGCTATGGTAAGCTAGCTTTTGCGGCAGTTTGTAATGCATAACGCAATACGGTAGGACACCACAATCTGTACTGGCTGCAAAACATGAGCAATCGTATTGCAGTATCTGTAAAGTAGGAGCCCACATTTCATGTTTTGTTAGTACACAGCTAGCTTGACAGTGTATATAGTTGTAATACCAAGTGCAACATGTTGCATGTATCAAGATCGGTATTATAGTGACTCACTCAATGACTGTATGGTCCAGTTTTTCAAGTTGACTTTGGGTATGCACGCCATTTATGTCATACCTTGGCTCCAAGTTCCACATTTATGCTGACCTCACTCTCTCGGCTTCCGTCTGCCCCAACATTTCACCCTTTGTTCGTGCTCTCTTCTTTAAGCAGCAGTTTAAATAAAGATCTATTCTATTCGATTCTATTCAGTTCATCCTCTGTATATTCAGCTTCAAAAGGGTAAAGTTGTGATTCCTCGTTTGTCCAAAAATAGTCGTCTTCTGTTGTTTGTTACCAAGTCTACCATGATTAGAAACACATTTATTGCCGGAAGTCGGAAGTGCGCTGCTTTGGAGACGCAAATAAATGGAGGAAGAAGTTCCGGTAATGCATAAAATTACCAAAATACGGTAAATATTGAACATATCGCACATTGTTATTAATGTGTTTGTTACTACATATTTATACACATTACAGGCCAAAAGTTTGGACACACCTTCTCATTCAATGTGTTTTCTGTATTTTCATGACTGTTTACATTGTAGATTGTCACTGAAAGCATCACAACTGTGAATGAACACATGTGGAGTTATGTACTTAAGAAAAAAAGATGAAATAACTGAAAACATGTTTTATATTCCAGTTTCTTCCAGATAGCCACTCTTTGCTCTGATTACTGCTTGACACACTCTTGGCATTCTCTCCGTGAGCTTCAAGCACGCCTGAGAAGTGAAAACCATTTCAGGTGACTACCTCTTGAAGCTCATCGAGAGAATGCCAAGAGTCTGCAAAGCAGTAATCAGAGCAAAGGGTGGTTATTTTGAAGAAACTAGAATATAAAACATGTTTTCAGTTATTTCACCTTTTTTTGTTAAGTACATAACTCCACATGTGTTCATTCATAGTTTTGATGCCTTCAGTGAGAGAGCTTTGAAGGCTAAATCAGTGACTCCCATTAGCCACATTTTGCAAGTGTTTTTTTAAATCATTTTTAGAAGCCTAAAAATGTTTTGTTTTTCTTTCTTATCTTGGTTGTGGGCTTCACGGTGGAAGAGGGGTTAGTGCATCTGCCTCACAATACGAAGGTCCTGAGTAGTCTTGGGTTCAATCCCGGGCTCGGGATCTTTCTGTGTGGAGTTTGCATGTTCTCCCCGTGACTGCGTGGGTTCCCTCCGGGTACTCCGGCTTCCTCCCACCTCCAAAGACATGCACCTGGGAATAAGTTGATTGGCAACACTAAATTGGCCCTAGTGTGTGAATGTGAGTGTGAATGTTGTCTGTCTATCTGTGTTGGCCCTGCGATGAGGTGGCGATTTGTCCAGGGTGTACCCCGCCTTCCGCCCGATTGTAGCTGAGATAGGCTCCAGCGCCCCCCGTGACCCCAAAAGGGAATAAGCGGTAGAAAATGGATGGATGGATCTTGGTTGTGAGCGATAGGCAAAAAAAAAAAAAAGTGTAGTTCCCCTTTAATAAGTTCATTTTAGTGGTGCTTGTTGTTTCTTTCATTAGTAAAAAGTTACTTCCTGCATATAACTTGCTGTGCTTCTGACACTGTCTTGTTGACATACACCCACATCAAAAGTAGCATGCCATGTTACATCAAACGCATCAGTAATGGCGTGGTTACCGGTACGTATGTACAAGTAATTAATCAGATTGATTGTGAACGTAATGACGTTAGTGATGCTGTTATTACAATTTATTTTTACACATACAGATACACTATATTGCCAAAAGTATTTGGCCACCCATCCAAATGATCAGAATCAGGTGTCCTGATCACTTGGCCTGGCCACAGATGTATAAAATCAAGCACTTAGGCATGGAAACTGTTTCTACAAACATTTGTGAAAGAATGGGCCGCTCTCAGGAGATCAGTGATTTCCAGCGTGGAACTGTCATAGGATAACCTGACTCTCGCCAGACCCTTGTAGTTTGCTGAGATCCACACAAGAGTCTGCGCCCGAAGGCATTGCAAACTCCTTCCAGATAGCAAAAAATAATGAACCAATCAGGATCGCCGGGCGGGGATTTCATAGATGTGACGTAGCGCCGAAGGGACTGTTTGATTCAAACAACAATGGCGGCACGCAGCGAGGAGTCGTGTGCTGACATTGATTCTGCTATTGCAACTGTTTTGTGACATCGATGGAATATTAATTATTTAAAAGATGAACAGAGAACCATTTATTGGTTGGCAAGGATGTTTTGGCTCTTCTTCCGACCGGGTTTAGATTTCCCAACGCCACTCTCATCAGCATCACGGGTTGATGTCGATGTGAGTGGTTGAAGTAGCACGTCATTCAAGATTACGGACAAGTGGTTCATCCAATCACATACAATGATTTTTTTTTACAAGGCCCCGCTTTCTGAAATACATCTCCTATTGAGAACTCCCAGATCCTTGTGTGGAGCTCAGCGAACGACAAGGATCTGGCAAGAGCCAGGTTAGTCATAGGAAGCCACCTGTGCAACAAATCCAGTCGTGAAATTTCCCCGCTCCTAAATATTCCAAAGTCAACTATCGGCTTTATTATAAGAAAATGGAAGAGTTTGGGAACAACAGCAACTCAGCGACGAAGTGGTAGGCCACGTAAACTGACAGAGAGGGGTCAGCAGATGCTGAAGCGCATAGTGCGAGGTCGCCGACTTTCTGCACAGTTAGTTGCTACAGAGCTCCAAACTTCATGTGACCTTCCAATTAGCCCATGTACTGTACACAGAGAGCTTCATGGAATGGGTTTCCATGGCCGAGCAGCTGTATCTAAGCCATACATCACCAAGTCCAACGCAAAGCGTCGGATGCAGTGGTGTAAAGCACGTCACCACTGGACTCTAGAGCAGTGGAGACGCCTTCTCTGGAGTGATGAATCTCGGTTTTCCATCTGGCAATCTGATGGACCAGTCCGGGTTTGGAGGTTGCCAGGAGAACGGTACTTTCGGACTGCATTGTGCCGAGTGTGAAATTTGGTGGAGGAAAAATTTTGGTGTGGGGTTGTTTTTCAGGAGTTGGGCTTGGCCCCTTAGTTCCAGTGAAAGGAACTTTGAATGCTCCAGGATACCAAAACATTTTGGACAATTCCATGCTCCCAACCTTGTGGGAACAGTTTGGAGCGGGCCCCTTCCTCTTCCAACATACCTGTGCACCAGTGCACAAAGCAAAGTCCATAAAGACATGGATGACAGAGTCTGGTGTTGATGAACTTGACTGGCCTGCACAGAGTCCTGACCTGAACCCTATAGAACACCTTTGGGATGAATTAGAACGGAGACTGAGCCAGGCCTTCTCGACCAACATCAGTGTGTGACCTCACCAATGCGCTTATGGAAGAATGGTCGAAAATTCCAATAAACACACTCCACAACCTTGTGGCCAACCTTCTCAGAAGAGTTGAAGCTGTAATAGCTGCAAAAGGTGGACCCACATCATATTGAACCCTATGGGTTAGGAATGGGATGACACTTCAAGTTCATATGTGAGTCAAGGCAGGTGGCCAAATACTTTTGGCAATATAGTGTATTTGTCTAACAAAGATGCACAGTCTTAGACACTTTTAGCGCCTTCAGGGCAGGGCATCCCACATTCCTCAATTTCTTGTTGGCCCATTTATTTTTAAAATGATCTGTCTCCAAGTCTATATGATATATTCATGGTCCTGCTATTAGTGTGTTGTTGTCTGCCGCCTCTGCACAGACCTGTGTGTGTGTGTGTGTGCGTGTATGCCTCACTCCAGGAGCCATATAGTGTTTCATTTCCTGACATTGCTTAGCTACTTTGTGTGTGTGCGTGCGCCTGTGGAGGTAAAAGAAAACATATTCATATGGGGAACAATTAGTCTGCTGCTACTCTGGTATGATTTAATTTCACAGCCACTATGTTTACTATGACAGTTGTGTAAAATGCAAAAATAAATTATTGTTACACCGGAGAAAAAAATGCAGAATCAGAAGGTCTCTCCGCCCCCTAAAAATACAGTTATTTGTAATCGTAAAGCATGCCGGGTATCACAGGAACTAAGACATTAAAAATGCTTTCCATGTGCGTGTAAATGTCAATGCGCTATTGATGTCCGTGCAGGCTTGTGTCTCTGAATGTTCTTATTGTTCCTAAATCTAGACCATGTGCACTTTCTCGAGGCTCCAGGTCACATGAACCTCCACTCCACATTTGACGGTTGCCATTTGCAGTCTCCTCAAGGGAATCACTTACGAGTCCTGACTCACACAGGCTCTCTCTCCTCTGAAACCCAGGAAGAGGCAGACAATTCCACAATGTCCTGCTATGCACTTGTAATCGTATAATCAAATACTGGCTGTTCAATGGCACTGATTGTCGTCGTCCCCACCACCCCGTTTCATATAATTTAAAATATAGTTATTATGTTCTATGATCACACGGTCAAGTATAAAGACAATTAACTACTGTATAATAAAGCAAAAATAAAGTATTCACCCTTTGAAGATTATTTACATTTTGTTAATTTGTACGCTTTTATGTACGATAACATCTTTAACGTCAAATATGTTTATACTAACTGATTGAATAAAAACTTGGGTTATAGTATTTTAGAACATTTGGCATTTATCTGAGCTTAATAGATTGCAGTATGCCATATGATATGCATAGAAATACAACATTTAAAAAAATAAATATTCCGTAAAGTAACAACATTAAATATTGAAAGTACAAAACCCACTTCGTTACCAAAAATGTAAACTTAGGAAAAAAGACACAAAGGAACATTTGACCTTTAAGTAGTGCATTTCTCTGCACCTGTACCGTATACCAAAATACAGCCTGAAATAACTTTAGCTAAAACTGTTTGGGAAAAGTTTTAGGGCAGATAAATGACATGCAATCAAGTAAAACGTTTAAAAACGTTAAACATCAAAATTGCATTTGTGTACAAATATCGGGGTCTTTTACTAAGCTAATTTTAATCATGTAATCACCTGTGATTAATCATGATTAATCCAAGATTCCAAAATCTGATGAATCCATTTTTTTTTTTTAAATTGGCAGCATTTGGGCTTGGGTTTGTGTTAGCAGCAACAAGTGTAATGTTGGCATGTGTTGATGTGAGTTGCGATTCGAGTTGCTTGAGGCAGACGTGGATAAACACTTTTCCTGAACATAGCCTGCATGTTACATAAACATTCTTGCCTTTAATTTCAATGAGCAAAAAAATAATGCCGGTACTTGCAGTTTGAGAACGCTACCTTTGAATTTGCCTGGCTGTGACTCGTCGCAATTACCGCATTGTCGTTTAGAGCAGGGGTGCGAGCTACCAGCCAGGCATTAAAAAATTAGACCTGAAAATAAGCGATCATCAATCTTCGCCAAGACGTCACTTTTGTCACTTGATTGACATTCACGGCACCTAAGGGTCTTGTGAGATGATGCTGGCTGCTGCAAGCTCATTATTAAGAAAAAATGACCGACAGGAAGGCGAGAAACACTTTTTATTTCAACAGACTCTTGCGCCATACTTGTCGTCAAAACCGACTGCATAGTTCCTATCTTCATAATAAAAGCTATGCTTCATCCTGTCTGTGCTAACAAAATAAGAGTCTCAGAAAGCTGGCGTGCACAAGCTACGGAGTTTGCCGCCAATGTGTTTCTTGTAAATATATATATATATGTATGTGTATATATATATATATGTATGTGTATGTATATATATATGTATATATATATATGTATACATGTGTGTGTATATATATATATATATGTATATACATATATATATATATATATATATATATATATATATATATATACATATATATATAAATACACATACATATATATATACACATACATATATATATACATATATATATATATATACACATACATATATATATATATACATACATATATATATATATATATATATATATATATGTGTATGTATATGTATACCCTAACCCACCAGTAGCTGAAGGTCTTAGTAAATATTAAAGACATAATTCCTTAGACAAACCAATCTGTGTTGAACAAGAAACCAAATCACTTGATTTATATGACTAATAAAATACACATTTGCATGGTCTTACAGCTGTGCATCAATAGCATAGATAGCCATAAGTCTTGGTTTAAAAAAATATATATATTTGTATTCTTTTGAGACAAAACAACCTATAAGGTTGTATAAGGTTACCCCCCTCTAGGGGGGGTAACCCCCCCCTAGAGGGGGGGGGGGGGGTTACCCACATATGCGGTCCTCTCCAAGGTTTCTCATAGTCATTCACATCGACGTCCCACTGGGGTGAGTTTTTCCTTGCCCGTATGTGGGCTTTGTACCGAGGATGTCGTTGTGGCTTGTGCAGCCCTTTGAGACACTTGTGATTTAGGGCTATATAAATAAAGATTGATTGATTGATATAAGAAACAAATCACTTGATCAATACAAAATACATTAAAAAAAAGTGCAACTCTGCAATCTGCATAATGTCAATACCTTGAAGCAAGTGCAAATCTTAATTAGACGTATCTTAGGGCACTACACATCATAGTTACTCATGGCGTATACCCAATAGAAGTGTGTCGTACTTTGTATGTTGGTAACTGTTTCGTAGAGCGCTTGCACAAATAAAAAAAATACTATTTAAAAAGAAGCCTCCTTCAAATTAACACCTGCAGTTGAGTAAATATAGGTATCCCTTTTGCATCCCTTCCCAGGAATTAAGTAGCCTCCATCACTTTGACCTTGTTGTCAGGGTTACCGGTTTTTCGTGAGCGATATGCTAATGCGTGGCACCTATTATTAACAAGTTTGGCAGAGCCGTGAATCACTGCCTCATGTTTACTTACATTTCAGTGCATGCATGCAGCGCTCAACACATTTATTCGCACCACAGTTAAATTGTTAAGCAATCACCCGTCTATTCATCTATAATCACAGCTTCACTTATACCTGCAAGGTATCAGAGATCAGAGCACCACTGACTGGATCGGTGTAATCTATAGGAGGCACGACGCTAACAAAAGAGTGTCACACTTCCCCGACATGTTCACTCAAGTGCAGCTGGATAAGGAAGAACTGTTGATGAGGCTGCATGAGTAATTAGCAAAGATGTGAGGCTGCAGTCCTGGCCTAATTGAAACGGGATGAATAATGCATTTTGTTCGCTCTTTTTTTTGGTCACTTTTGAAGGGCAAACTTTGATCGGTGTATGCGCTGGAATGATTGCAATTGGCTATAAAGGGGCAGTAAAAAATGCCTGAAGTGTTCCAATTTAGTCCAAGGACAAAGCCTTGTGGAGTATAAGGGCTTGGGACATGTTTGTGGCTAAAATGCATTTAAAAATCAACTAAAACTTTTTTCTTTCTCTATTAAGAACCTGGGAGAGGCCGAGTATTCCGTGGCTCTATTTATGTACATGCGCCTGCTGGGCTACCCTGCCGACCGCATCAGCATCCTCACCACCTACAATGGACAGAAACACCTGATCCGAGACGTCATCAACCAGCGCTGCGCAGGGAACCCCTTCTTTGGACAGCCTAATAAGGTAAAACACGTAACTTTAGTATCAATTAGGTCTGGGGCTAAATCGTTTTGATCCAAAAATTTGAGTTTTTTGCTGCAGACCATTATGAAATTAAAAATCAGTTTGTTTTTTTCTCCTTTTGCCCTAAGGAGCTTCCGTAACTTCCACCCTCCCCCTTATTTCCGTAGAGATTTCACACCCCTAGCAAAACATGGATGTTAACGCAAACAAGAGCGAGACGTTAATTCCAAAGAAAAGTGTCGCCAGTGGTTTTATTTTGCGGCAACAGACGTGAAACAAATCACTGCATGCTGCAAAGTGTGTCTAAAAAAATACTGCAGCAGAGTGAGGAACATTTAATTCTTTACAAGGCAAACAAGAACATAAACGAACTTCAGCTAAAAAACAGCTTACTGTGGTGGAATCATTAAACAAGGTACGTATGATGATACCATGTATGATGAGAAAAAAGCACAGTGGAGAACAATCCTTGAAGTGGTCAATCCACACGTCACTAATGATGGGGTGCCCAAATGGTTAAAAAAAAAAAAAGCCTGTGTTTCTCCACTAACTAAACTTATAGAGACTTCATAATGCTACATTTTTATTTACAGAAGTATTTTAACCAAGACAGAAGTTGTTTTCCATAAGAAGCTCTATATTGAATAACTTTGATTAGAACAATGCATATTGATCACCATATGATAGATAGATAGTACTGAGCAAAAGCATCACAGTAAATATGCCAGAATTATTTACAATTAGGGGTGTAACGGTACGTGTATTTGTATTGAACCGTTTCGGTATGGGGGTTCCGGTTCGGTTTGGAAGTGTTTCCACGCGGACATATTAAGTAACGTAACGCACGTTGTGTAAACAATGCACACCGAGGCACAACACACGGCATACTAGCAGCTAACGGGCTACGATAGACTGACCATACGTCCTCTTTTCACCGGACATGTCCTCTTTTGCGGAGATGTCAGGGCGGAGTTTCTTAAATGCCTCAAATGTCCGGCATTTTGAGTTACGGTTGCGTGTATTTTCAATGTACATTCAGGGTTAAGAAGGGGTTAAAAACAAAACAAACTGTGCGCACAGCAGCATTCGTGAGGGAGGGGCAGAGACAGAGAGAGCGAGAGAGTTATGATACACGCGCATGCGTCGCCAGGCTCTGCTTTTTATCCATGGATTTATCAGATTAAATTTTTTATTATCTATAGCAGGGGTGTCAAAAGTGTGCCCCGGAGGCCATTTGCTACCCACAGCTAATGTTTTAAAGGCCCACGGCACATTCTAAAAATACTATTAAAATAAACAAAAACATAACAAAAGTGAAATAAAAAAGCTTGAAGGTGAAATGTAATTTAGAAGAAGTTGCAATGTTGACTAATAAAACAAAGCTGGTTTTTTTTTCCTTTCAAACTGTCATTGCTCAAAACATAATATTGAATCAAAATCAATGTTATTATGAATTATTGACCTATCCAAGGTTCCGATTACTTCACATCAAAAATTCCAATAAGAAAAATATCTTTGGTTGAAGATTTTGCAAATTTGGTAAATAAATAACCCAAAAATGTATATTTTGTTGTTTTCTTACTGTACTGAAAATTAACCGAACCGTGACCTCTAAACCGAGGTATGTACCGAACCGAAATTTTTGTGTACCGTTACACCCCTAATTACAATAGCTAAATTTCATCTGCTTAGTTTTTTGAAAATTATTTTATACAAAGACCAATTTAAGTCTGTTCTAAAAAGAACCCCCTTTATAAAGAATTTAATTTGATGCTTTGTTTGCATCGCTATTTCGAAATGGTAGTTTTTGATTAAATCAAAAACTTCTCAATTGTATTCATTGTTTTTTTTTAAAAGTACATTTTTATTAATTTTTTTTTTTTTTTTAAATAGAGATTTTATTTTTAGGCCTATCACCGAGGCATTGTATCAACATAGAAATGTCACATTAGAGCAATGACAGTAAGTCAGAGTTCTTTGCTATGAGTACACCTTAAAGCTTTTTTATAACCCTGCATTCCATATGTCTGGCAAGACCACCGCTGTATCTTGTAAGTAGCTTTGAACTGCAATGGCTTTTACTCTGCAGCACAGCAAAACTCATATTTTCCCATCCAAGTCCAATCACTTTCAGTCATCATTCCACCCAGACTGCTGCGCATGTCTTGCAGTCGGACTAAACACGTTTCCCCCTCGTAAACCGTTGAGCCAGCTGGATACCTCTGCACAAACAAAACTCCCTCAAGTGGGTGTGAGACAGTGCGTGCATGTTTGAGCAGAAGATTAAAAAGGATTGTGGAGGTGGTGCAGCAAAACATTCACAACAACTCTTGATGCTGGGAGTTCCTCCCTGAAGGACACTGTTGGGTTTTCTTCATGCCTGCCCACGTTAACTGTGTTAAAAGTCAGCAAACCGCCCGCCAGCACAGCTTCCCATCACTGCCAAATGTTTGTTTTTTCACCCCCAGGTTAAGCTTTTTGCCTTCTGCATTCTTCCTCTCCAAACCTGGAGTCGTTCACGTTGCACACAAAATAATTTGGAAAATGCATATTGTTGCAGTAAAGACACAAAATGTGACTTAGTTATGCCTCATGGGTCCCATCTAAGTTGTTTTCAACAATAAAAAGTTGTTTTTTATCGAATCAACAAGCATTCAAACAGGACTAAATTGCCGAGTTTGTGTGCGGTTGTTGTTTTCACTCCTTGCTTTCAAACAAGGCGCACTTTGTTCGATAGAAACATTAAATGAAGGGAGTGAATCCTTTTGTCAGTTATCTATAATCTTTGTCACTGGGAGTGGAGGCGGGACTGCTATCCTCCAATAGGCGTGGTAGAGTGGCTGTGCCAGCAATCGGAGGGTTGCTGGTTAAATCCCCACCTTCTACCATCCTAGTCACGTCCGTTGTGTCCTTGGGCAAGACACTTCACCCCTTGCTCCTGATGGCTACTGGTTAGCGCCTCGCATGGCAGCTCCCGCCATCAGTGTGTGAATGGGTGAATGTGGAAATACTGTCAAAGCGCTTTGAGTACCTTGAAGGTAGAAAAGCGCTATTCAAGTATAACCCATTTATCATTTATTTAATAGTGACATAGCCTCACTAGTTGCAAATTTCTTGTGAGAAGCTCAGCAAGGTAACACAATTTAGGAGGAAAAAATATGTACCGCTGTGCAACATTTAAGCTTTAAAACGAATCAGCAAGAGTAACCTATGAACACGGACATACGAGCCAGTTCGCCATATTTGTTGGAAAGAAATGGCAGGGGGGTGGGAAAACTAAGCACCCAACCCAGTTTTTCCAACTGAGAAAAAAAACTGCACTTCAACACGTGTATTATTTATTGAAGTGGGAGGGGTCCTCTCCAAGGTTTCTCATAGTCATTCACATTGACATCCCACTGGGCTGGGAGTTTTTCCTTGCCCTTATGTGGGATCTGAACCGAGGATGTCGTTGTGGCTTGTGCAGCCCTTTGAGACACTTGTGATTTAGGGCTATATAAATAAACATTGATTGATTGATTGAAGTGCAATTTTGGATAACAGAGATTAAGAGTCCATTTTAATTTTTATTGTTTCACTTTT
The DNA here is from genome assembly GCF_033978685.3 of Nerophis lumbriciformis. Taxonomy (NCBI): domain Eukaryota; kingdom Metazoa; phylum Chordata; class Actinopteri; order Syngnathiformes; family Syngnathidae; genus Nerophis; species Nerophis lumbriciformis. The sequence continues at coordinate 5,436,191 of NC_084555.2, read as the reverse complement.
TGAAGATAAAGTTTTTGATCTTTTTTGTTTTTGACAATGGTCGAAATTCTAATGAAAGGGAACAAGGGACCACCGGCCCCACGCAGCCAGGCCGGCCAGCGACAGGACAGCGGCACGTTTTGCTTTTCAAATGGCATGGCGATATTGGTACAAGACCCCCACCTTTCCTTGCGGCAGCTTTTTTTTTTGCACACGTAGGTGTCTTCCGAGACTTTCAAAACACCATCGTAGCGATGCTGGCGTTTCAGGTGGCTGATAGTTCGAAGTGTTAAAGCGCAATGTTTTTTTTTACCTCTCCTGTCGGAATGATTGTGTAAAATTTGTCACAAAACAACAGTGAAGAAGTCCCACATGATCGACACCATGTTTGTTTACGATGAGCTCAGGCATATACGAGAACAGGAGCGCTTGATTTTCTCACCCTAAACCACCTACAGCATACTAATTTCACTTTATTGAAGCGTTTACGATATTTTAGCGGTCATCTGAGCAATTTTTTAAATATATTTGTCAGCGGGCCGTCATAGTTCTTTATATAGCACCAACGCAGTGCCCTAAAAAAATACTATATCAAGTGTTTATCTGTATGGCTTTATTTACAATATATGCTCAACATGGAGCAAATTGCCACAAGAAACAAATTATGAAATACAAAAAAAAACTTAAACAAAAGGTTCAATCTAATTTTGTGTATTTGTAAATTAGATTAACAAAACATTACATAACAAAATGTACATTAATCTGTAAATCTAAAAAAGGACCACCCGGATAACAGTTAAAACAGTCAAGATTAGCATTTAAAAACACAAATTTCTTCTCCTTTAAATTGCGCCTCATTTTTTCTTACATTTGAAGCTTCCAATTTCTAATTCTGTAAGAAAATTCTCCCTTCCTCTCTGTGCTCATGACTCTGCTGTGTGTAGAATCCCCCCACCCACCCACTACTCAGTGCAGATACAAACTGTGCCACGCATTTCGACCAATCATGTACAGCTTTAACAGAAAAAAAAAATGGTTAAATAATCAGAATTACTCCAAATAAGACTGGACAGAGTCCACCGCTGTAAACATTTTCGAAATGTCAGTAATACAGCATAGTAGAAATGATGGGAGAAGTAAACACACAAATGATCGTACCCAAGCTCAACATGGCACGAATGGCCTAGTGTGGGTACACTCTAACCCAGTGGATCTCAAATGGGGGTACGCGTACTCCTGGGGGTACTTGAAGGTATGCCAAGGGGTACGTGAGATTTTTTTTTAATATTCTAAAAATAGCAACAATTCAAAAATCCTTTATAAATATATTTATTGAATAATACTTCAACAAAATATGAATGTAAGTTCATAAACTGAACATCAAATCAAGTAGGCTATTCCATTCATTACCATAAACCCAGAGTTTCCCCCATGCCATGATGGTTTGACCCTCACTAAAATGTCTGTCAAAAAGAACTGTGAAAAGAAATGCAACAATGCAATATTCAGTGTTGACAGCTAGATTTTTTGTGGATATGTTCCATAAATATTGATGTTAAAGATTTCTTTTTTTGTGAAGAAATGTTTAGAATTGAGTTCATGAATCCAGATGGATCTCTATTACAATCCCCAAAGAGGGCACTTTAAGTTGATGATTACTTCTATTTGTAGAAATCTTTATTTATAATTGAGTCACTTGTTTATTTTTCAACAAGTTTTTAGTTATTTTTTCCAAATAGTTCAAGAAAAACCACTGCAAATGAGCAATATTTTGCACTGTTATGCAATTTAATAAATCAGAAACTGATGACATAGTGCTGTATTTTACTTCTGTATCTAGGGGGTACTTGAATTTAAAAAATGTTCACAGGGGGTACATCACTGAAAAAAGGTTGAGAACCACTGCTCTAACCTTCTTAATTGGCACACAAGTGTAAAAAGAAGTTTATTAAAAAAACTACCCTAAAGGGAAACTGAAATTTATTTGGAATTTTACCTATCTTTCACAATCATTATGAAAGACATGACGACGTATGTATTTTTTTTAATGCATTCTATATAACAAATGTGATCAAAAGTGGGCTCACAATGGAGCCAATGGGAGCCGCTCTATTCTGCTTGTAAAGCCCTTAAAAAAATTCAAATACCTCCATTAAGGTTTTATATACATTATGTAAGTATGTATGTAATAGGCACATTTATAATAACATTTAATATCTACGTATTTGGCTCATTTTGAGCATTAATTTAAAAAAAAAAACTCTTAGTGCTTACTTCACGAGAGCCAACAAACATAATAAAACATCACTTACTGTATAAGGTCTGCTGTCATTAGGGTGCAGACTACTCAGATGTCCATATATTCCCATTTAAATGAAGAATATCTCATGAACCTCGCAAAGAAAAGGAGCGTGGAACCAAGCGTCATACCCGGTCTAAATTGGCTGTCAAAGTGTACCAACTTGTCGGAATATGTCCTCGTCATTCTACTATCTAGGTGAGAGGCATGATTTATGATGTAGAATAAAGTTTGACAAGCAAGGAGACGAGAAGGCAGCTCATCAGTCAATCATGTCAGCATTGGCACACACATTGGAAAATGTATTAGGAGTATTGTTGGCGTTTTTTGAATGGTAATTGTCGGAGGCAGATATTTTCATATATCCGTATTTAAGTGTTACTTCTTTATTTTCATAATCATATTACAAAACAGCTAGTGTTTTTCTTCCAATCGTGGTCTTTTGGTTGTCTGCAAATACTGTGTGCTAACCTTGACTATGGAATGTAAGGAGGAGAGATAATCCTTCTCCTTATCTCTTCTTATGTCTAGCTGCGGAGGACAATGGGCATGTTTGGGCTGGAAAGACAAGACAGCGAGGGTGGGAGGGAGAGAGACTTTATAGAATAGAAGGTTTCCATATTTTAGATCAGACCATCTTTGCTGCGCGATTGAATGTTCTATGCTGGACTGGTCTCATTATATTTCCAAAGCTTTGCAAATATATTACAAAATACCTATTCTGTCTCTGGTGGTTCTTCTACTCAGCTTTTGAGTGTCGTAAAGAGCTTGGGAGCGACCAGAAACTTGAATTCCCTGGGAGGAACAACTGGTCCAAACGCAACATTATATATAGGGTTTTATAGGCGGAATAAAGGACCTCCCACTGGCTCCGATGTAAGCAGACTTTTATTTACGAGTTAGATTGCATTAAAAATTAAAGCTGCAAGCAGCGTTGTTCGGGCCCGCGTATTTGGCAGGTGCTAGTCCTAAGTGTCCCAATACTTTTGTGTACTTTTAGTCTGAAGTGTCCCAAGACTTTTGTCTAGTGTACCTACCTTGTCTGCATTGTGTGGGCACGTTGGTGCTTCCTGCTTTTGAGCAGCCATCTTAAAAAAACAGCACCGCAGGAGCATCAGTGCAGCGGGTCTTTGAAGGGTCATAAAATCAAAACCGGAGCAGGTATCACAACTCTTTCACCAACTTTTAATCAGAAGGGTTCAATCTCTCTCCTGTGTTAGTTTGAAGCCGAAACAACAAACGCGCTCAGAGGAGATAATGTTTGAAGAAAGGTGACGGGTTTTTACAAAAATTTTGTTTTGAAGGGGGAATAGCAAACTTCCTGTAGATTATTGCTGGGGGTTGTCAATTTATGAAAGGTAGGTCTAAGTTAGACCTACATAGAGGTTTTTGTTTCATCTCTCTCCGACCTTCCCAGTGGGAGTTACAGGCAGTTTAGTCAGATTTTTCATCCGAGGAGCAGTTTTTTGTGCGTATTATAAAAAAATTGCTGTAGAGCACAATTTTTAGATTTGGGGTTCGGTTTTTTCATTAGATCACAGTTTTAGGCAGTCCTGATGTGTGTGTTCAGTTTGGTGAGTTTTGAAGCATGTTAAGGGGGTCAAATTACAGCTCAAAGAGGCAAAAGTGACTGTTTTTAGTACTTTTTTGTCTTGAAGGGGGAATTGCCAACTTCCTGTAGATTTTAGCCCGAGAATGTACCATTATGAAAGTTAGGTCTGAGTCAGACCTACATAGAGGTTTTTGTTTCATGTCTTTCCGACCTTCCTAGTGGGAGTTACAGGCAGTCTAGTTTTTTTTTCTTCCTAGGGGGCGCTAGAGCGCAATTTTGATTTTTGCGGTTCAGTTTTTTTATTAAAAGACAATTTTCGCAGGTCCTGATGGGTGGGTCAAATATGGTGAGTTTTGAAGCATGTTAAGTGGGTCAAATTAGTGCTCAAAGAGGCGGCGGAAGAATAATAAAGAATAATAAAGAATAAAACGAACGAATAACAATAGGTCCTTATGTCCCATTGCATAAGGACTCCCACAGGGAGTCCTTTTGCAATGGGCCATTGCGGGCCCTAAAAAATACATCTGTCATCTGTGAATGATAGGCAACATTAAAAAAAAGTGCAGTTCCCCTTTAAGTTTGACAAGGTAGACTAAAAATGAATTTCCAAGACATTAATTTTGGCTAAAACGAAAAGAAAAAGAAAAATACAATAATGTTTTTTAAATATCGCTGTTTTTTGGCAAGAAAATCTTCAGGATTCATCACATATTCCTGTAGTGCTACTCAGAACTTGATATGATATGCTGGGATGCCTCATTCCTTAACTTTTTTCGTTGCTACCATTTCAGCTTAGCAACAGACTTTTGTTCCTTCTTTTTTTTTGCAACAGTTCTACCTTTTTGTCTTTGTTAAATGTATTCTGTTCTGACAGCCAGTCAGAAATAGTGCTCAGTCATGGTAAATGTCCCGCCACGTTAAGACTGCCACTGTCATTCAGTGCGCTGCGGGTCTTAAGTCAGTATGCGTGCCTCTTGACATGCTGACAGGGGAGGGGAGGGGAGGGACTGGGAGGACCGTGTGACAGGCTCTTGAGATGTGCTGAGGAGAAAGAAAGAGAGAACGATGGCCGTAGAAGGAATGAAGTGCTGGACATTTAAAAGGTCACACGGCGCAGAGCTTTAGCTCTCACCGTGTACCCACCATGTGTCACCAAGGCTAAAAGCAAGAAAATGGCATCTGGCCCGCCCACTTTAATGGGATGATTGGAATTAGACTGGAAATAAAAGGTACTTTTGCACTAAATTGATATAACCCCTGTAGTGGATTTACTGGTTACATGTTGATTACATGCAAGTAAGCAGGAAGCTCCCTTGGTACAGTAGATTTTATTATTCAGTTTGCATGCAGCAGAAACAGCTGACCAGTCAGATTAGTTAGGATATTTACTACGTCAGATGATCTCAACTAGATTATTTCCAAAAGCTGCCTTAGTTTTGATAGTTTTTCTTAATCTTGAATTGTTTTCTGCTCAGTGGCCTTGGGGTTAGAGTGTCCGCCCTGAGACTGGAAGGTCATGAGTTCAAACCCCGGCCGAGTCATACCAAAGACAATAAAAATGGGCCCCTAGCCTCCCTGCTTAGTACTCAGCATCAAGGGTTGGAATTGGGGGTTAAATCACCGAAATGATTCCAGAGCACGACCACCGCTGCTGTTTACTGCTCCCCTCACCTCCCAGGGGGTGAACATGGGGATGGGTCAAATGCAGAGGATAATTTCACCACACCTAGTGGGACTTCAACTTTAATGTGAACAGTACTGACCTGGAACGCGGTGATGTCGTCGACCCGATTCTTATCAGAACTGGCAGCTGTGTAAAAGGAAATATCGGCTCGGTGTTATAATCGGTCGATCCCTAATTGAAGGACTTTCTCATTCATTGAATATACCTTGTGGAGTGGGGGCGTGGCCTGCGGGCCTGCAGCGAAGCGGGGTGTGCCAGGACCGGCCTCAAGAGCCCGTTTCAGGGTTACAATATTGTTTTATTTTGACGTAATGTCCCAGGTTGCTTTTCAGCAATTGTCTTTTAGTCTCGCTCTCACGCCAGCTCCCCTCCAGCTCCAACTCCGTCTCTCCTCCTGTCTGCTGCTTATAACAGAGCGACAGGTGATTAGATAACAAGGCCCAGGTAGGCCATCTACACTACCTGTCGCTGATTTCGAGGCCGGTCCTGGCACACCCCGCTTCGCTGCAGGCCCGCAGGCCACGCCCCCCTCCACAACCTGTACATGTTTGACACTACAAACTAACAATCAAATGTATGATTTGTATCATGTTTTGTTTTTTGCCTCCCAGCATGCATTGTGGCACTTCAATGTCAACATCTTCGCATGAAACCATTAGCTTATAAATCCTACATTAAATAGTTTGTGGTGTGAAACATGTATATTATTAGACCAAATTAAAAATATAGCATTATTTAGTGTAATGATTGTGCCCATGTAAAAAATTTCCATCAGTGCACAATTACATTTCCACAATGCTTCAATTCAAACACATGCGCAGATACAGGGGGTGCGTGAATTAATCTTCCTAAAAAACATATTTTATACATATTTTTTATTCGTGCATTTATACATTTTATTGCCCAGGCACTGGGTGCTGGAAAAAAAAAATACTCTCATCCGAATCACAAGCCTTATTTATTTTGTTTAGTGTGTTTTTTAAGAATCAGTTTAAAAAAAAAAAAAAACTTTTTAGGAATATCCCTGTGCCTACTTGCTGTACATATGTCATAATTCAGCAGCCAAGAGGAGCTTTTGTAACCTGTTTTGAAAATGTTTTATATTGCGCAATCGGTTTAAATCAAGAGTTGTGTTGAATCAAAAATCGAATCCAATAATCAGAATTGAATACAATTGTGTTATTTTAAGATTGACATCCCTACTAAATATATGTTTCTTTATATTGAATAGCCTCTTTCAATTGTGTGTTCTGTCACCCAGTGACAATCCATGATGATGATGGCAGGATAATGGCATCTTCATTGTTAAAACTTTGGTCCTGGTTTTCCTTTCACACAGGCGACGTTCCTCCTCTGTAAGCCTGAAGCCAGAAAAAAGTTGTTTCTCTCAAAAAGGCACACACAAAAAGCTAACTGCACTTACTTGCTTTCAGTGATACATGCACCACAGTGACATGACCTTGTGCGATTCACGGCTCGCGAGGTTTCTCATGAATAAGTAAGCACCGTGCCAAATGCTGCACCTCGGGGGTTATGTGTGTAACCCCTTTTTGCTAAACAAATTGAACATTTTCATATTTAAGCTGCGGCACAGTTTACGTACTATCTGGTTTGTAACCTACATGGCCAACATGTGCAAACATGCATCAAGATATAATATATAAACTAGCCCTATATGCATACGGTTGCCTCTGGTGCTGCACCTGTTCCGCACAGCAACACGAAACCTGAATAATGTGTCCACTACCTCCTCAGCTGCTGTCGCCTACCTCCTTTTATACTGTACATCTAGTGCAAATGTGTCCAAAGTGCGGCCTGTCGCTAATCTTTTAAAAACCTGCGGCACAATCGTTAGCGTTCTAATTCTAGCATGTTAGCTTTCTTTTAGCTAATTTTGTAGGTACTTTTTGTACTTAATTCATGCTAAGAATTTGTAACATATTTTTCAGAGGTGCACCTCAGAGTAATATACTTTAGTACTTGACCCACTAAGGGTCCATTACTATTAACTATCTGTCATTTAGCTGGGAAAACCATACCCCACTGTATGTTTATTTTGGTGTGCCTTTTTTTTTGACGCACCCCTATAATGTTATTAATTGTATCTGTCTACAGTAAAAACAAAAACAGCATCTATCTATATATTGACAGAAAAAACAAAGATATGTGTTGTTTGGGAACAGTTTTTTAATGGTTATATGTAGTAAAACTTTTCATTAACTCAACTCACCTTAAAGGGGAACTGCACTTTTTTTTGGAATTTTGCCTATCGTTCACAATCATTATAAAAGACACGACGACAGATGTTGTTTTTTATTTAATGCATTCTAACTCATAAATGAAGGTACCGTATTTTTCGGACTATAAGTCGCAGTTTTTTTCATAGTTTGGGTGCGACTTATACTCAGGAGCGACTTATGTGTGAAATGATTAACACATTACCGTAAAATATCAAATAATATTATTTAGCTCATTCACGTAAGAGACTAGACATATAAGATTTCATGGGATTTAGGGATTAGGAGTGACAGATTGTTTGGTAAACGTATAGCATGTTCTATGTTATAGTTATTTGAATGACTCTTACCATAATATGTTACTTTAACATACCAGGCACGTTCTCAGTTGGTTATTTATGCCTCATATAACGTACACTTATTCAGCCTGTTGTTCACTATTCTTTATTTATTTTAAATTGCCTTTCAAATGTCTATTGTTGGTGTTGGGTTTTATCAAATAAATTTCCCCCAAAAATGCGACTTATATATGTTTTTTTTCCTTCTTTATTATGCATTTTCGGCCGGAGCGACTTATACTCTGAAAAATACGGTAAATAGAAGTACGCTAACAGCGGCGCCTTTGGGAGGTCACTATTTTGCCCATAAAATCCAATAAAAAAAAACATCCAAAAACCACCAAAAATACTCTACCGGTACTTACATTATGTGACTTGAATATTAACCAAGTATTAGTGATATTGTTGTTATAAGCCCTAACGCAGACAAACAATCTGTAGCGGCACCCTGACCGTGAGCTTGCGTGCCAATGTTGACATGATCGACTGTTCAGATGCTTCTTTGTTTCTTTGCTCGTCAAACTTTATTTTAGATCATAAATCATGCCTCTCACCTGGATAGTAGAAGGATGAGGACATATTCCGACAAGTTGGTACACTTTGGCAGCCAATTTAGACACGAAAAGACACATGGGTCCCCTTTTATTTGTGAAGATTCTGAGTCATTCTTCATCTAAATGTGAATATATGAACATCCGAGCAGTCGGCATTCTAATGTCAGTAGACCTTGTACATTAAGTGATGTTTTATTTTGTTTGTTTGCTCTCATAAAGTCTGCAGTGAGTAGAAATCAGTGATGTACTCGGGGGAAAGTGAACGTTGTGATGCGTGTTTTTAAATGAATATTATTATAAATGTGCCGGTTACTACATTACATACCGTGTTTTTCGGACTATAAGTCGCAGTTTTTTTTCATAGTTTGGCCGGGGGTGCGACTTATACTCAGGAGCGACTTATGTGTGAAATTATTAACACATTACCGTAAAATATCAAATAATATTATTTAGCTCATTCACGTAAGAGACTAGACGTATAAGATTTCATGGGATTTAGCGATTAGGAGTGACAGATTGTTTGGTAAACGTATAGCATGTTCTATATGTTATAGTTATTTGAATGACTCTTACCATAATATGTTACGTTAACATACCAGGCACGTTCTCAGTTGGTTATTTATGCCTCATATAACGTACACGTATTCGACCTGTTGTTCACTATTCTTTATTTATTTTAAATTGCCTTTCAAATGTCTATTCTTGGTGTTGGCTTTTATCAAATACATTTCCCCCAAAAATGCGACTTATACTCCAGTGCGACTTATATATGTTTTTTGTTTTCCTTCTTTATTATGCATTTTCGGCCGGTGCGGCTTATACTCCGGAGCGACTTATACTCCGAAAAATACGGTAAATAGAAGTACGCTAACAGCGGCGCCTATGGGAGGTCACTATTTTGCCCATAAAATCCAATAAAAAAAAACATCCAAAAACCACCAAAAATACTCTACTTACATTATGTGACTTGAATATTAACCAAGTATTAGTGGTATTGTTGTTATAAGCCCTAACGCAGACGAACTATCTGTAGCGGCACCCTGACCACGATGTTGACATGATCGACTGTTCAGATGCTTCTTTGTTTCTTTGCTCGTCAAACTTTATTTTAGATCATAAATCATGCCTCTCACCTGGATAGTAGAAGGATGAGGACATATTCCGACAAGTTGGTACACTTTGGCAGCCAATTTAGACAAGAAAAGACACATGGTTCCCCTTTTATTTGTGAAGATTCTGAGTCATTCTTCATCTAAATGTGAATATATGAACATCCGAGCAGTCGGCATTCTAATGACAGTAGACCTTGTACATTAAGTGATGTTTTATTATGTTTGTTGGCTCTCATAAAGTCTGCAGTGAGTAGAAATCAGTGATGTACTGGGGGGGAAAGTGAACGTTGTGATGCGTGTTTTTAAATGAATGTTATTATAAATGTGCCGGTTACTACATTACATACCGTGTTTTTCGGACTATAAGTCGCAGTTTTTTTTCATAGTTTGGCCGGGGGTGCGACTTATACTCAGGAGCGACTTATGTGTGAAATTATTAACACATTACCGTAAAATATCAAATAATATTATTTATCTCATTCACGTAAGAGACTAGACGTATAAGATTTCATGGGATTTAGCGATTAGGAGTGACAGATTGTTTGGTAAACGTATAGCATGTTCTATATGTTATAGTTATTTGAATGACTCTTACCATAATATGTTACGTTAACATACCAGGCACGTTCTCAGTTGGTTATTTATGCGTCATATAACGTACACTTATTCGACCTGTTGTTCACTATTCTTTATTTATTTTAAATTGCCTTTCAAATGTCTATTCTTGGTGTTGGATTTTATCAAATAAATTTCCCCCAAAAATGCGACTTATACTCCAGTGCGACCTTTTTTCTTTTTTTCTTTTTTTTCCCTTCTTTATTATGCATTTTCGGCCGGTGTCACTTATACTCCGGAGCGACTTATAGTCCGAAAAATACGGTATATACTTACATCATGTTTAAAAAACCTTAAATGAGGTGTTTGGATGGTTTTTTTTACAACGCTTTATAGGTAGAATAAAGTGGATCCCTTAGGCGCCATTTCAAGCAGACTTTTGATCGCATTTATTTAATATTTAGAATGCATTAAATAAAAATTATACATCTGTTGTCATGTATATCATAATGATTGTAAACAATAGGCAAAATAAAATAAAGTCCAGTTCCCTTTAAATGTGTGTGCCTACTTTTGTGTTGGACTTCTTAGGTGAAGAAAGCAGTTATGATTTTTGTTTACAGAGTAAACAACTAAAAACTAAGGTAGTGGGCATTGTTTTCTCTAAATGCATACATTAGTCTAATTATGGCCAAGGACACACATATTTGTGGGTTTCCTGGGCTTTCTGTTTTCGATTACCCACTCTATCTTGCCTCTGATTGGTCAGTCCGTAATGTTTCGCCCTAACATTAGCCAGTTGTGACTCATCATACCAACCAATCATCATGGATTTTCTTCGTACGTATGGATGTTCTCATTCAACCAGGTCATTGTATTTTCTCTGTATTTTTTTGGCCTGGATTTGCGGTCCATTCTCTCTTTTTGTAGCCTGTGGCTTTCATGTAAGCTACCTCGCTACATGGGTTTGAAAATAGCTAAGCTACAGGAATTGCTACTCATTCAAAAAGTAGCTAAGCTACTGCCAAATTACTGGGAAATGTAGTTAAGCTACGTAGCTTCGCTACATGTAATTTGTTACTGCTCATCACTGCCTAAGTCTTTTTTTTTTGTTACTTGATGGTATCTGGCCAGCATGTTAACGGTTAGCATAATGGTTCCATTTTGGCTCATCATCATTGACAGGAAATTTCTACCAAAATTACATTTTCTAGTTTGTAAAAAAATATATATATCTATATGTAGCACTGTTTTTGAAGGTGAAAAAAACAAAATGGCATCTACGTCTGTGGAAGTCGCTTCGTAGCGGTCCCACTGACAGACACTTCACAGGACCCAGGTGTGCAAAGTTGAACAACGTTTTTAATGTACATAGATTTTCTCCAAGTCTTTCTCCCGCAGAATGTGACTTTTCAGTCACGTCCGTATCCTCTCTCCCCTCCTACTCCCGGCCGCTTACTGTTAAAGACAACAGATGATTAGATTAACACGTACCACCTGTGAAATCTAATCACCTAGCAGCTGTGTCTCGCCATCAGCACTGCCACGCCCCCGTCTGATGGTGCTTTGTCCTCAGCACCATGGACAGAGGCGGTGACCTTTGCTCCTGTAGGCAGCAGCGCTGGCTACACTTCCCTCAAAAGCGTCCTTTAATTTGTCAGTCTGTAACCCTGAGGGTAATAAAGTATGGTCACCCCTGATTAAGAGTCAGTAAAAGGTGCAGTATCTTGTAGTTTTTGACTTCCCAGTACTGTACTATTGATCGATTTACAGTTGAAATGAGGTTTATTAGAATGTGCAAACTATGAGAGGTGTGCACATTTTTGACCAAAGTGTGTTGCTTCCTTTTATGTAGAACATATCCTTGGCAAGCAAACCCTCTGCATGACAGGATTACCAGCGTATCGAGAAAATTGGCTGACTTCAGCTTCCCCTTTTTTTGCGATGAAAAGAACGTAAAAAAAATATATAATCTTTGATTCAGTGGCAGCAACACCGATGCCCCCGGCATTGAGTCTCAGGGGTCCAGGTAAGAGGCAAGAGGCAGCCCTTTAAGCCGTCTTAAGGACTCGTCGGCTTGCCCGTGTGTCGTGCCATGATAACGCCCACAACAGGGAACGTTCTTTTATCTTTTTTCTTCGCTAAATCCCACTGCTTAACTCAAACGCATTCACTTTGATGGGAGCATCAGCTAAACCGTCCCTGTAATAACGTTACAGGTGACGACCGTCGACAGGTTCCAGGGTCAGCAGAACGACTACATCATCCTCTCGCTGGTCCGCACCAAAGCTGTTGGACATCTCAGGTAAATAAAACACTTCAAGTCCCTCCAATTACTTAGATTCATGTGGCAATCTTTTTGGGTGTGTCTGAATTCTGACACAGTTACTGTAGTTACCACAGTGTACCTCAACTTGAGTGCTTTGAGATAAGAGCTCTCTATAGAATCTCCTCTCTGGTCAACAAAAGCACCATGAGGATTCTAGCGGGAACTCTCGTTCAACCCTTTTTCGATTACGCATGCACCTTTTGGTACCCTAGCACCTCCAAAACCCTCAAATCTAAACTCCAAACATCCCAGAACAAGCTAGTGAGATTACTTCTAGACCTCCACCCCAGATCCCACCTCACTCCTACCCACTTTTCCAAAGTGGGCTGGCTCAGGGTGGAGGACAGAGTAAAACAACTTGCACTGAGCTTAGTCTATAAAATCCGCTACACCTCCCTGATACCGAAGTACATGTCAAACTACTTCCTTAACGTAAATGACCGCCATAACCACAACACCAGGGGGAGCTCCACTAACCACGTTAAACCCAGATTCCGATCTAACAAAGGTCTTAACTCATTCTCTTTCTATGCCACATCAATGTGGAATGCGCTCCCAACAGGTATAAAAGAAAGGGCATCTCTATCCTCCTTCAAAACCGCAATAAAAGTACACCTCCAGGCAACTTCAACCCTAAACTAACACCCTCCCCGGATTGTTAATAATCAAATGTAAACAATCAAATGTAGATACTTTTCTTATGCCTTCTGATCTCTCTCTCTCTCTCTCTATGTCCACTACTTGCTGTACATATCCTACCAAGTCAGACCTACACTGTTACAATATCCATTTCTCTGTTCTCAATTGTTGATGACTGATGATAACAACCAAACCTACCCCCCCCCCCCCCCCCCCCCCACACACACACACACACCCCGAATTGTAAATAATGTAAATAATTCAATGTATACACCCTGATGATTATCTTGTGTGATGACTGTATTATGAGGATAGTATATATGATAGTATATATCTGTATCATGAATCAATTTAAGTGGACCCCGACTTAAACAAGTTGAAAAATGTATTCGGGTGTTACCATTTAGTGGCCAGTTGTACGGAATATGTACTTCACTGTGCAACCTACTAATAAAAGTCTCAATCGATCAATAAAAGTCTCAAAATCTCGGCTATCTTTGATGCTTGAGTTATAAGCATCCCTGCCACTAGTTGGTCTAGTGTAGAGGTCGGCAACCTTCAGCATACAAAGAGCCATTGGAGCCCATTTCCCCCCAAATAAAACCCACCTAGAGCCACGAACTCTGTTAGATTCCTAAAATGACGATAACACCACTTATAGTTTCCTTGTAAGTGCTATAGGACTTATGAAAATAAACACTTATTTGATGTATTTCTGGGTATAACGAACCAAATCATCAAAATATTTTGAATATTAGAAAAAAATACACTGTTCCTTCCCTTATTAATGAATAAAAAAATTAAAAATCAACTCATTCCAATGTTCTGAAGGCATACGACTGCGGCATATTCATTTGACTAAAAATTTAAAACAACTACCTAGTCATCAATAAAAACAGCAAATTAACAAAAATGTAAATACCGTATTTTCCGCACTATAAGGCGCACCGGATTATTAGCCGCACCTTCTATGAATTACATATTTCATAATTTTGTCCACCAATAAGCCGCCCCGGACTATAAGCCGCGCCTACGCTGCGCTAAAGTGAATGTCAAAAAAACGCTGCGCTAAAGTGAATGTCAAAAAAACAGTCAGATAGTTCAGTCAAACTTTAATAATATATTGAAAACCAGCGTTCTAACAACTATGTCCCAAAATGTACGCAAATGTGCAATCACAAACATAGTAAAATTCAAAATGGTGTAGAGCAATAGTAACATAATGTTGCTCGAACGTTAATGTCACAACACACAAAATAAACATAGCGCTCACCTTCTGAAGTTATTCTTCATTCGTAAATCCTTCGAATTCTTCGTCTTCGGTGTCCGAATTGAAAAGTTGCGCAAGCGTGGTATCCAAAATGGCCGGTTCCGTCTCGTCGAAGTCATCGGGAGTCAGTGTCGCTGTTGTTCTGTGAATCCTGCCTTCCGGAAAGCTCGGACCACAGTTGTGACCGAAATATCTGCCCAGGCATTTACGATCCACTGGCAAATGTTGGCGTATGTCGTCCGGAGCTGTCTGCCCGTCTTAGTGAAGGTGTGTTCGCCTTCGGAGCTGTGTGAAAAAAGCCACCCGGCCTCTTCGCGTAAACTTCCCTTAACCACTCGCTCATCTTTTCTTCATCCATCCATCCCTTCGAGTTAGCTTTTATGATGACGCCGGCTGGAAAGGTCTCTTTTGGCAAGGTCTTCCTTTTGAATATCACCATGGGTGGAAGTTAGCATGGCAAGCTAGAACCACAGTGAAGGATGACTTCTCATTCCCTGTGGTGCGAATATTCACCGTACGTGCTCCCGTTCCACAGTGCAGTTCACAGGAATATCAGTTGCTGTGAAATACGGTAGTAATCCGTGTGCGGATGGAGAGATTGCGTCTTTTTATGAACCGGATCCTTGTCCTTTGTAGGAGCCATTTTGTGGTCTTTACAGATGTAAACAGGAAATGAAACGTACGGTGATATCCGCGCGTTTTTTCTTCTTCTTCCGGGGGCGGGTGGTTGCTTAAAGCGCTTCCTGTTCTATGGGGGCGGGTGCTTTCCTTGGCGGTTGCTTGCGTAGAAGAAGAAGCGCTTCCTGTTCTACCGGGAAAAAAGATGGCGGCTGTTTACCGAAGTTGCGAGATCGAAACTTTATGAAAATTAATCGTAATAAAGCGCACCGGGTTATAAGGCGCACTGTTAGCTTTTGAGAAAATTTGTGGTTTTTAGGTGCGCCTTATAGTGCGGAAAATACGGTAAATAAAATGTTTCTCTTTTTTGATCCGTCCATTGCTAGGAGTTGACCGCTAAAAACAATACAATTGCATGGCAGCAAGAGATGTCGCATAAGGGCTGTGACATACATTTCCATCGACAATATATTAAAATGTGTTTTATTTTCTTATGACAAGATCCCAGAACTCTCCAAAATAACAACTGTTGAATTAAAATAAACTAAATAAAATGAAATATAATAAATCAAGTAACCGTTATTTGTTGACATTCGGTTTCAAAGCCAAAGGAGCCACAGTGGAGGCATGAAAGAGCCGCATGCGGCTCCAGAGCCGCGGGTTGCAGACCCCTGGTCTAGTGAATGTCACAGTGAACCCTGTAGGAACTGACCAAAACATATACATGTTCATATATATATATATATATATATATATATATATATATATATATATATATATACACACAGTTAGGTCCATAAATATACATTGACACAATTTTTAGTATTCCAGCTCTGTACAACACCACAATGGTCCCTTAAAAAGTGGAAGGCACATATATAATGTGTTGTAATTCCTACACCGTTCACCT
Organism: Nerophis lumbriciformis; assembly: GCF_033978685.3. Taxonomy (NCBI): domain Eukaryota; kingdom Metazoa; phylum Chordata; class Actinopteri; order Syngnathiformes; family Syngnathidae; genus Nerophis; species Nerophis lumbriciformis. The sequence goes on along the minus strand of NC_084555.2, from coordinate 5,420,115 downwards.
GATTTGGATGTAAATACCCTCAAATTAAAGCTCAAAGTCTGCACTTAAAGCACATGTTGATTGTTTCATTTCAAATCCATTGTGGTGTTGTACAGAGCTGGAATACTGAAAATTGTATCAATGTCCAAATATTTATGGACCTAACTGTGTATATATATATGCACACACACAGTACAGGCCAAAAGTTTGGACACACCTTCTCATCATTCAATGCGTTTTCTTTATTTTCATGACTATTTACATTTTAGATTATCACTGAAGGTATCAAAACTATGAATGAGCACATGTGGATTTACAGTGTATGTGTATTAGATTAAATTAACTTATTTCAAAGGAGACAATGCAATTTCATAAAACACATGAATGACTACACATGGTTAAAAAAAGCCAGAATTAGCCAGAAGGCTAGTTTTCATCTGTAGTCCCCTGGCCATGATGTAAAAAATGCCAGTAAAATTACAATTTAAAAGAGAAAGAAAAGAAAGAGGGAGAAAAAGAAAAAAAGCACACAATACATATACAATATGATAAAAATCCACCTACTCAGTGGCCTAGTGGTGAGAGAGTCCGCCCTGAGATCGGTAGGTTGTGAGTTCAAACCCCGGCCGAGTCATACCAAAGACTATAAAAATGGGACCCATTACCTCCCTGCTTGACACTCAGCATCAAGGGTTGGAATTGGGGGTTAAATCACCAAAAATGATTCCTGGGCGCGGCATCCCTGCTGCCCACTGCTCCACTCACCTCCCAGGGGGTGAACAAGGGGATGGGTCAAATGCAGAGGACTAATTTCACCACACCTAGTGTGTGTGTGACAATCATTGGTACTTAAACTTTTGTGTCATTTACCAATTGCAGGGGGCATGCTCAGCTACATTGTGGTGACTGCAATCGTGCACTTGTAGTCTTTACCTAATATGTAACAAAAGGCTTGTTGACTCTTCTAGAACTTCATGTGTGCAGTTGTCCACTTTATTCTGATTGGCTGCTTGGACAAGCAGGGACGCCAAAAACATTCCTGCCCTGTCAAGTGTTGTTTTTTTTACTATTTTGGGACGTCCTCCCGACATGCTGCTGAGTCCTGTCTGATAGTCCTCTTTTTTTCCTGGCTCTCTCCTCCTGGCAATTTGCTGCCGTGACAACCACAGGGGGCACAGCCGACCATATGACAAGTCCAGCCTTGCTTTAATGGTGGGGGTTAGGGGAGTGTATCTCACACACACACACACACACACACACACACACACACACACACACACACACACACACACACACACACACACACACACACACACGGGTCTGACAGGGATTCACAGACACGCTGTGACTTCAACACACATACTGGTCCACTTTGCCCTGGTGTGTCACTGCACTGCCCAGGTGGGCGTCTCTCGGTCCATGCCACAGGCTATCCAGCTTTTTGATTGGCTCTTTTCCTTCCAGTACTGCCTTCTCATTGGTTACGGCTGTTGTGTTTGTCTCTGTGGAAATGTTCAGCTTGTTTTTTTTTCTTTCCCCCATTAAGTTTTTTTTAATTCTTTAATGTAGTTGCAAGTGTGCATAAATTAGAACAGCATCTTCTCCCATTTACATTGAACTCATCACGCATGCAGCCACCATTAATCCTCTTAATCAGATGGACACATTCCACTTTTTTGGACAGCACGCTCAATCTTCTTTCCCTTTTAAATACTCTTCTGACATCCTCCAAACGCAAGATGTGGTTGGTAATGAGCCTCATTCACACAGCTGCATGAAAACACAACGAGAATGTCATTCAGATGAGCCTCAAGGCGGAATTATCCTCAATTGGACCCGCGCCAGATTGTCTTCGCTCTTAGATAACCATTTCCTGCTTCGTCCTCCTGCCATTTAGGCGCAATGTGCACCTTTCCTCCCAACGTGACCTAGTTTGGACTATTGACGGTCCTCTTTTGATGGTATTAAACTGAATGCTGATTTATGGACCAGAACTGAGCGCAATACTGTGCTGCAACCAGCAGAGGCGCCGTTGATTTGGTGTGTTGCTATACAAACAACATGACGTCAACTGCGAGAACTACTTTCACTTTAAATCCAAAATCCTCATTGAAACTGACATGGAAACAGGAATTCGGAACACCTAGAGCAGTGGTTCTTAACCTGGGTTCGATCGAACCCTAGTGGTTCGGTGAGTCGGGCTCAGGGGTTCGGCGTAGGTCAAGACACACCCGAATCATCGTGTGAATAAAAACTTCTCCCTACCGGCGTATTACCAATACGGCAACAGCAGAAGTCAGACTGATTTGCAGGTGTGTAATTTGTTGTGAGTTTATGCACTGTGTTGGTTTTGTTGTTTGAACAAGGTGATGTTCATGCACGGTTCATTTTGTGCACCAGTAAAAAAAAACATGGTAACACTTTAGTATGGGGAACATATTCACCATTAATTAGTTGCTTATTAAGATGCAAATTAGTAACATATTGGCTCTTAACTAGTCATTATTAAGTACTTATTAATGCCTTATTCGGCATGGCCTTATGATAACCCTAACCCTCTAACCCTGGCCCTAACCCTCTAACCCTAACCCTAACCAAATAACTCTAAATTAAGTCTTTGTTACTTAGAATATGTTCCCCATACTAAAGTGTTACCAAAAATCATATAACTTTGTCTTGAATTTGAATTTTATTTTTCACTAAAGAAGGGTTCGGTGAATGCGCATATGAACCTGGTGGGGTTCGGTACCTCCAAAAAGATTAAGAACCACTGACTTAGAGATTGGGGAGGAGTGCAAGTACGATACCAATAACTTAATATGTATTTTTTTTTTTTAGATGTAAATTTAACTGGAGTTTTTTGCACACCATTCTTTGCGGCAGTTTCTTTATCAGCAGGCGTTTTCGTGGGCTTTCAAAACATCGTCGTAGCGATGCTGGCATGTCAGGTGGCTAATAAGGTTTGATGTGTTGATGCGGGATGTTTTTATTTGTCACATTTTGCACAAGTAGCACAAGAAAAGTCTTCTTCGACGCCATGTTTGTATACAGTGAGTTCAGGGTAAGTTCACGACAGCGTGGCAGAGGTATAAGTAAAGGAGCACTTGTTTTGCTCACCCTAACCCACCTAATGCCTCTTTGAAAATTTTTTTTTTACTTATCGGAGCTGATTTTTTTAGTGTATTAGGTTTGTATCGATATTAGGGCTTTAGCTATTGATTATTTTAGTAATTGAGTAATGTATCAATAAGTACAGTCATTCTTGAACTAGTGGTACGCCAAATAATCACTTAATTCAGGGGTGTCAAACAGCGGGCCGGATCAGGCCCGCGAACAGGTTTTATCCGGCCCGCGGGATGAGTTTGCTAAGTATAAAACGAGCCAACATTTTTGAATGAAAGAAACTGTTGTTCTAAACGTGTCCACTAGATGTCACAATAGCAAATCTATGTATGTTTGTAGATGATGCTACATATAGGGATGATACTCAAAACTGGTTTTCCCGGTTGTTCGATAAGAGAAGAACCGAGTCCTCGTACTCGAATCCCTTTTTGAGAACCGGTACGCGTTATCAAGACCACTATAGTAAAGAAAAACAGTTGGTTCTTTATTTCTTTATTTCAATAAAGAAATAAAGTGCAAAAATGTCAAAGCATCATAATAAACAGTTATGTCAAATAGCAGAAGTGCACTTTTTGGAGAGCTGTATTATTTTCAGTTTTGTGCCCAAGGGACTGATTTTATGTAACACTATATATTTATTTATACACCTATGGTGATCACAGAGACAGGTTGTTTTTGTGTTACTGTATATATTTGTTTTTCTGAAAAATCCCACTTAATATACTTTTATTTTATTTTTTTAGGGGGGTAACAGTCAATATTTATTTATTTATTAGATTTATTTTTTTCTTATATAGTAAAAGTGAGCTTTTGTTAAACCAAATATTGTGTGTTTTTTTCCATATACAACAACCTATCTGGACTCGATAAGAGAATCGATAAGGAATCGGTTCGATAAGAGGATTCGATAATTGGCTTAAACTCAATAATTTCTTATCAACATCAGATATGTAAAAAAAAAAAAAAACACATGCGTTTAGAGCACCAATCGAGGAAAATGAGCAAACTACATAAATAACATCCTGTAATTAGATTTTGATGTATATTTTTTTTATCTTGATGGATTGAAAATTAACACATGTGATGAGGTGGCGACTTGTCCAGGGTGTACCCCGCCTTCCGCCCGAATGCAGCTAGGCTCCAGCGACCCCAATGCGTATTTGAGTTGAAATAAACAAAAACATTCTCCTAGCCACAAACTTCATGATTTTTGTAATAAATGCACATCATCAACATTGAAGTTGCACTATCAATAACAAATACAATCCCACAGATCACAGCACTCACACACCACCGCTCTCACGTGCGCTCTATTGCAGCAGCCCTGTCTGCGTGTTTAAAGTTCCTCACACTCCGTGTGGTCTGGATTTTATGCATTTTTATTTGTTATTCCCAAAGGATTATTTGAAGCAAACAAATGTAAATCAATGTTTTTTTCTTAATTAAAAAGCCCGAATCGGTATGACGTCCTAATTCTTTATATCAGTCCAAACATTTTTGTGCACCCCTATAAAATACGCAAATCCAAAAAGATTGATGGTGCAAAAGTTTTATTGATATGTCTACATGTAAAAATATGTGTAGAAATAAATATAAGCACTAAATTGGAATTAAAGCCAACATAAAATGGAGCGATAAAAGGAAATGGTGGAAAAATAACAAAATAAAAACACAAAAATCTACTTTTTATTTTTAATTCATGCCACCATTTTACTCACAAACCAGCTGCAATGAAAACAAAACATGTAGACTTTATTATACATTTCAGGCAAATTTCCCAGCTAGTCCACTTCTGTCATGAGTTTGAAGTGGAAAACATTCCTCCTCCGCGCGTCATGTGACCCTCCTCACAATTCCTTCACTCGCTCCTCTAATCCCTTTTAGTTGAAGTGAAGGCAGGACAAGTGACCCACTATATCCTCTGTCTGGCCTCCATTCCATTTATTTTCATGACAGCGTCCATTTCTGTCCCCTTCCGTCCTTGCACAAGCTCTAATGGCCACCTTGACGAAGTAACAAGCATGTTATTTGTGTCACGTTAGAGATGTGAGGCGTCTGGTGGTGGCCATGTCCAGAGCCCGGCTGGGCCTGTACATCTTCGCCCGGGTGGCGTTGTTCCAGAACTGCTTTGAGCTGACGCCCGCCTTCAACCAGCTGACCGAGCGCCCGCAGCAGCTTCACATCCGAGCGCACGAGTACTACAACCAGGAGCAGCCGGTACGTACACGCACAGCCACGAAGCACCTTGCGCACAATCTGGAGGCGCTGGCATTTTTATACCTTTCTGTAGAAACTGCGCCGACAAGAAATAATGATATTATGTTATTGGGATAGAAAGAGGAACATTGCCGAGAATTTCAGGATGAAGTCATTCATTTCTCTGCCTTTTTCTGTGCAAATGACATCAAGCGTTGGGGGATGAAATTGACCTGATCCAGGCATGTGATTTTTCCGTCTAAAGTCGGAATTCCGTCTTTTTTAATCTCGGGGGGGGGGGGAATTATCTCCCGTTTTTCCGGTTTTTTTTCCGACCCTAAATCAAGATTCGAGACGTAGTTTATATTACGCCGTAGTTGATTGGTCGATATGTTCCTTGTGACCAATTGTCAGGTTCAAACACTGATGACATCTATTAATCAGACAAGAAGCAAGGAATCAATCAGAGACTGAGTTCAATTTAGCTCATGAGGAGAACGCATGGAGCCGGACCCTTAGTCACAGTCTCGCCCTACGCTCTATGGTCCAGCTGTTGCATCCCTCTTTTTATTCAGGAGTTCCACAGTCAGCAATACTAAGGCTGCCTCTAAAAGGAGTGGTCACATATTTTATGCAAAGCAGGTCCAGGACGCGCGATACGTGACGGAATGTTCTGGGGGCCTTGTGCTTTCGCCCCGTCACCGCTTCGTCTGCGTGTTGGAATCTTATCTTGTTGAGGTCCTTGAAGTCTCTGCCTTGTCCGTGTGCCGTCATCCCATCTTCGCTGAAGTCGGTTGAAGTCCTTGGCTGCTCAAACAAAGATAACATCTACAGCTGAGGCCACCCCTCAGACAAGAAGTATTTGCCCTTGCTCACATTAGAAAAAGTCCAACTTGAGCACAATAGCTAAATAACTAAAGCAACGGACTTTAAGCATACTAAAGTTAGTGTGATAATATATACATAATTATTCTAACACCAATCAGGACATCTGTTATGAATGATGACGTTAATAACGTCATCATTCATAATGGTTATTACCGCCATTTTCCATATGCAAACGATGTCGGTTCTCGAGAGAAAGGACGCTTTACGAGTAAACGAAATTGATAAACATGTCAAAAATAAGTTTCGATGGGACTGGATGGAAAGGGAAATCACTGATACTGTTGGGAAGAAGGAAGTTACGACTTTGTTCGGTGATTTTATTTGGAAAATCGATCGTCCCGGAAAGGTTTTGTGCACGTGGTGTCATGATAATATTGACTATGGATCACGAGGTTTCAAGGCTTTGGAAGTACACGCGAAACGCCAAAAACATATGAAACAACTTGAAGCAAGGTATGTTCTATTAATGATGTTTTCATGTCTTTAAACACTAAAATATTTTCTTCAAATGGTGCTGTCTTTGTTAATTTTAGCATGTTAAATTGGTGAAAAACCAGGAGCTTCGGGGGGCGTCGCCCAGACCCTCGGAAATGTTTTCAGTCTTTTTCATTGTGGTCAAATCACATGCCTGCTGATCACTTTCCACCTTTGGGAGTTGCTATCAGAAGCATTTTTCTTACTGCCTGTAAAAGCCGACATTTTCTCATTTCCAAGATCTGTGTCAAACGGCGCTAAGACGAAATGTTGAAGACAAATCTTTTGCCAACTTCTGATCCCACGTACTTTTCCCACTGCCCGTAAATCTGTCATTGTTTTCCTTGCTGCTGTTCTGTGTAACACAGAATAGGGTAAAGAAGTTGGCCTGGAAATGTCTTCCGCCAACCAATTTAGCATCATAAGCAGGGATGGGTTCCAAATTCTGCCCTTTTTTAAAGGTACCAAATGAATTTTCTCAGTACTAATGGGTATCGTATAGAGATGTCCGATAACATCGGACTGCTGATGTTATCGGCCAATAAATGCTTTAAAATGTAATATCGGAAATTATCGGTATCGGTTTCAAAATTATCGGTATCGGTTTCAAAAAGTATAATGTATGACTTTTTATAACGCCGCTGTGTACACGGACGTAGGGAGAAGTGCAGAGCGCCAATAAACCTTAAAGGCACTGCCTTTGCGTGCCGGCTCAGTCACATAATATCTACGGCTTTTCACACACACAAGTGAATGCAAAGCATACTTGGTCAACAGCTATACAGGTCACATGTCCCAAATTCCAAGCTGCTGTTTTGAGGCATGTTAAAAAAAAGAATGCACTTTGTGACTTCAATAATAAATATGGCAGTGCCATGTTGGCATTTTTTTCCATAACTTGAGTTGATTTATTTTGGAAAACCTTGTTACATTGTTTAATGCATCCAGCGGGGCATCACAACAAAACTAGGCATAATAATGTGTTAATTCCACGACTGTATATATCGGTTGATATCGGAATCGGTAATTAAGAGTTGGACAATATCGGATATTGGCAAAAAAAGCCATTATCGGACATCTCTAGTACCAAATGAATGTTGTCAGTACTAACGGGTATCGATTTATGTAAAATCAAACTACATATTTCAATACCGGAGTGGTTGCAGAGTCGACTGGCTCAAATATTTGGCGGGAAAACAAGCACTAAGAGCGGACTCAGGCCATGTCCACACGAACATGGAGAGTTTCAAAAACACATATTTGGGGTTAAAACAATCTCCATCCACACAAGTGAAGTTTCAAAAGTGTCTCTGTCTACACACAAACACATACACCTGCTGTCATGCACATTTTGTCCAATCAGAAGCCTGAAAAAAAGCAGCAATATCTGACTTGGTGGCATTACACCTCCTATTATGTTTATTTTGATATGCTTTAAATGTAGAATGACATGTACATTATCTTTAAAACCAGCCTGCACGTACACACAGCCCTGGGAACATTATTAAAGAGTGAATGCACGCCTTTGCTGCTGAAACCCAACACTCAAAGAATTATAACGTGTTCAGCAACATGGTGATGTAGTACATGTGCAGTGAAGTGTACATTATTTCTAAAAAAAAATGCATGTTTAAGGGAATTAAGCATTTAATCATGGCATGGTACATGTTCAATGAAGTGTATATTGTCTTTAACATCAGTACACACTACAAGGTGGACGCTTCATTGTTTTTTCCTAAAATGGAAGCAAGACACGTAAGTTAACTTCATGATTTGTCGTTAAACAAGGACTAAAAACAGAAGATAATTTTGCATCTTTCTTATGACAGAGCGAACAGTCTTGCTTGTCAAAGTTGTTCCATCTGGTGGAGGTCCGACAGTGATCGTATCCAAAACAGCTGACTGTCATTAGCGCCGACGGGAGTGTCTTTTTTTGTATTAATGTTGAGTGAAAAGAGCAGCATGTTTACATTCAAACATACATTAAGTCCTCTTATAGTGTGTTTAAATGCAGCAAGGCAGTGTTGTTGAGCTTGGAAATGACAGCGCACAACCGTGACGTCATCACAAGTCTCCGTTTGTGCCGTGTACACGCATACGCTGAGCGGAGAGTTTTGGATCTCTACGCTTTGGCCAGCATTTGCAAAAGTCTGCGTTTTTAAAGACAACGGTATGCGTCTGCATGTGGACAAGAAGCCTAAACGCAGAGATAAGTATGCGTGTATTAATTATCTTTCGTCTTTCGAAAAGATTGTACGCCTCCACTTTTATTTGGACTTTCCCTAATTACATGGCAACAGCTGTTTCTAAAGGGACAGGGGTCGTAAACAGCCGCTGCCTTTGGTCACAAAACAGTTCAAAGAAAAGGTGCCTGGAGGGGAGTCAGGCCCTGCCTCCCCTCCGCTTTGTAGATCTCGGGTCATGTGGTTCTGTGTAAAAAAATTATCTTGGCATTTTTTGCGACGTGCGTGAATTTTAGTGAAGAAGTAGTCATTGAGGATGTTGACTCCGCCCCCTCGCCCTGACCCCCATCTCGTCTCTTGACTCTACTAATCCCGCCTCTATATTCTGAATGGCATCTTCATTCCCCTCTTCCCCCTCTGCTCTCAAGTCTTACGGAAGATTTAGTCGAAGGTCCCCACTCTGTTCACAGCATTCTGCACGCTGGGGAAAGTACCAGGCCCCGGCTATAATTAACCCCCCCTCAAGCCCTCCAAGGTCAGATGCCGAAGCCCATGGACTGGGTCGTCTAGTCCAACATGTCTGGCGTGGCAATACCCCCCTTGGTCTCTGACACTTCTTGTGACTGGCGAGTGTCCGCTCCCTCCTGGGGGGGTGCAGCTTGTTTGGGCACACACATGCGGCCCTCGCTCTCCTCCAGCCAGTAACCACCATCACACACACACATACACACACACACACACACACACACCCTCCTGCTGCTTCTACACACAGATGCAGATTACAAGTCCCAAGGCGTCTGGCATATTCTGCAGAACTGTCACGTGAACAAACAAAGTGATGTTTAGTGAAGAAAACGTGGTCATTTTATTTAGGAACAAGTATATTGCGCAACACAGTGACAACAGAACCAAGGTTGTAATTAGAGATGTCAGATAATGGCTTTTTTGCCGATATTGTCCAACTCTTAAAGGGGAACATTATCACAATTTCAGAATGGTTAAAACCATTAAAAATCAGTTCCCAGTGGCTTAATATATTTTTCGAAGTTTTTTTCAAAATTTTACCCATCACGCAATATCCCTAAAAAAAGCTTCAAAGTGCCTGATTTTAACCATCGTTATATACACCCGTCCATTTTCCTGTGATGTCACATAGTGAAGCCAATACAAACAAACAAGAACAGCAAGCTATAGCGACATTAGCTCGGATTCAGACTCGGATTTCAGCGGCTTAAGCGATTCAACAGATTACGCATGTATTGAAACGGATGGTTGTAGTGTGGAGGCAGGTAGCGAAAACGAAATTGAAGAAGAAACTGAAGCTATTGAGCCATATCGGTTTGAACCGTATGCAAGCGAAAACGACACGACAGCCAGCGACACGGGAGAAAGCGAGGACGAATTCGGCGATCGCCTTCTAACCAACGATTGGTATGTGTTTGTTTGGCATTAAAGGAAACTAACAACTATGAACTAGGTTTACAGCATATGAAATACATTTGGCAACAACATGCACTTTGAGAGTGCAGACAGCCCAATTTTCATCAATTAATATATTCTGTAGACATACCCTCATCCGCGCTCTTTTCCTGAAAGCTGATCTGTCCAGTTTTGGAGTTGATGTCAGCAGGCCAGGGAAGCTAGGGTCGATAGCTCGCTCGTCTGCGGGAACAAACTGCCGCCATTGCTTGCCGTGCTACCGAGGTCCTTTGTCCCTGAATTGCTCACACACTCCGGCAGATTCAATGGGGGTCTGGCGGCAGATTTCTTTGACTTTATCGTTGGAAATGCATCTGCTTTGAGTGTCGCAGGATATCCACACATTCTTGCCATCTCTGTCGTTGCATAGCTTTCGTCGGTAAAGTGTGCGGAACAAACGTCCAATTTCTTGCCACTTTCGCATCTTTGGGCCACTGGTGCAACTTGAATCCGCCCCTGTTCGTGTTGTTACACCCTCCGACAACACACCGACGAGGCATGATGTCTCCAAGGTACGGAAAACAGTCGAAAAAACGGAAAATAACAGAGCTGATTTGACTCGGTGTTTGAGAAAATGGCGGATTGCTTCCCAATGTGACGTCACAACGCTCCGAGAGCGAATATTAGAAAGGTGTTTAATTCGCCAAAATTCACCCATTTAGAGTTCGGAAATCGGTAAAAAAAATATATGGTCTTTTTTCTGCAACATCAAGGTATATATTGACGCTTACATAGGTCTGGTGATAATGTTCCCCTTTAATTACCGATTCCAATATCAACCGATATATACAGTCGTCGAATTAAGACATTATTATGCCTGATTTTGTTGTGATGCCCCGCTGGATGCATTAAACAATGTAACAAAGTTTTCCAAAATAAATCAACTCAAGTTATGGAAAAAAAATACCAACATGGCACTGCCATATTTATTATTGAAGTCACAAAGTGCATTCTTTTTTTTTTTAACATGCCTCAAAACAGCAGCTTGGAATTTGGGACATGCTCTCCCTGAGATAATCCTGATACCCACTACAACTATGGTATTTTTTTTAAACATGCCTCAAAACAACAGCTACAAAAACAATGAAGGCACACAGCTTCTGTCCAGAGTATACTAGAGTAATAAAGTAAACAATAACATCCTCCTTTAGTGCAAGACTGCCGGGTATACTGTAAAACAGGAAATTATAAACTGGACTCACATCCATCTTCCGCTTGTATTCATCGTGTATCTCCTTGAAGAGGTGGGAGATCAAATTGCTCGTATTAAAGGAAGACGTCTTGGTTCCTCCTCGCATAACCAACTTTTTGCAGTCATTGCAAATTGCCAGTTTTTTATCCGTCAGAGACACTTTAAAATAATCCCAAACCATAGAAATGGTGTCGTTAGTCAGTCACCGAGCGAGCTTGCTTGTTAGCCACGGCTCCAGCACCGGCAACAACACACTCTTGTTGTTGTTATGCTGCGCTCGCGGCGGTTTGATGAGGTCATCAAGCGTCGCCAGTAAACGTCTCATGCTGAAGATGTCAACTCCTGTGTTGTGTGTGGGAGAGGTGACTGGAAGACGCAACTGCTCTGTACTGCTTCCTACGTCCGTGTTTTACCGGATAAGTACCGCTCCGTACAGCGGCGTTTTAAAAAGTCATTAATTTTACTTTTTGAAACCGATACCGATAATTTCCCATATTACATTTTAAGCATTTATCGGCAGGCCGATATTATCGGACATCTTTAGTTGTAATGGCAATAGAGGGATAGTTGCTCAGTCAGCATTAATTTGTGTTTTTATTACGAAAAATTTGACACTGAATTTTGTAAACACAAAAATTTTTACCAGAAGTGGCTATTGAGTTTTGAAGCAACATATTTCTACTCTGGATTTTTTTTTTATACACTAAATTTCTAAAACACTGTATTTTAACCAGTGTTGGGTTAGTTACTGAAAACCAGTAACTAGTTAGTTACTAGTTACTTTATTTCAAAAGTAACTCAGTTACTTACACCAAAAAGTAATGCGTTACTGTGAAAAGTAACTATTTAGTTACTTCTTCTACTTTTTTTTTTTTTAAAGCTCCCATTAATGCCCCTTTAGCCTTCATTTCAGTACTGTTATTGCACTGGAGAATAATACAATCTGTTGATCAACTTGACATACATTTGCATCACTGAACTCTGCTAAGCAGACAAAGATATGTTTCAAAGGACCAATTTATTTCAGGCCAGAGCAAATTGACAAAACTATTTTAAATAGCTGCAACATAACATACATAAGTAACAAACAGCATAATAACAACATAGCTGTAAACCTGGCTTCACCTAAGGAAGGCACACGTGACATACACAGAGCCTAACCAGGCAGATTTGAATTGTTGTTTTGGGCAGGAGACGGGATCTTTGATCCAAGACACAACTTACATTTAACTAAAATGTTCTTTTCTTTGTGCTCGACAAAAGAAAATAAATGAGAATATCTCATACTTGCCAATCCTCCCGAATTTCAGTGCCTCTCCCTGGGACAACCATTCTCCCAAATTTCTCCCGATTTCCAGCCGGACTTAAGGCACGCCCCTCCAGGTCCGTGCGGATCTGAGTGAGGACAGCCTGTCGTCACGTCCGCTTGGCCAACCAAAAAGTAACCACAGAACACTATACCGTATAGTCGTATAGTGTTCTGTGGTTACTTTTTGGTTGGCCAACGGTTTACGTTGTATTGCGCACCCCCCTCCCCTCCCCTTCCCACACCCAGACACACACGCACACACAGAGAGCGCAGAGGAAGAATCAGAAGCATGTCACTGCTTCGCTGCAATAAAACACTCAGATCTTCTGTTTCTAGCCGATACTACATAAAAAATAACGTAAAATAACGCAGTAACGCATCATGTAGTAACGGTAACTGAGTTACTGAATATAAAAAATAACGCGTTAGATTACTAGTTACCGCCGAAACTAACGGCGTTACAGTAACGCGTTACTTTGTAACGCGTTTGTCCCAACACTGATTTTAACAAACTGAATTTTTCAACAAATTTTGCTCACACATTTCTATTAAAAAAAAAAAAAAAAAATTGTCAGCAAAATTTGATGTAAATAATTCAGTTCGCCAAATTTCAATGCAAAAAAAATCAGTTACATAAATTCAGTGTTTTAAAAAAAAAAAAAAGACAAAAATGAACCTCCATTGTGAGCAGGTGTACACCAGCAGTGAGGGGCAACTACTCGCCTACTACTTGCTGACATACCGTATTTTCCGGACCATAGGGCGCACCGGATTATAAGGCGCACTGCTGATGAATTGTCTATTTTTGATCTTTTTTCATATATAAGGCGCACCGGATTATAGGGCGCATTATAGGGGTCATATTATTATTATTTTTTTCTAAATTTAAAACACTTCCTTGTGGTCTACATAACATGTAATGGTGGTTCTTTGGTCAAAATGTTGCATAGATGATGTTTTACAGATCATCTTCAAGCCGCTTTCTGACAGTCGCTTCAGGATGCGCCGTTTTGTGGGCGGTCTTATTTACGTGGCTCACCTTCGGCAGCGTCTTCTCCCCGTCATCTTTGTTGTAGCGGTGTAGCGTGCAAGGACGGGAGTGGAAGAAATGTCAAAAGATGGAGCTAACTGTTTTAATGACATTCAGACTTTACTTCAATCAATAACGGAGCAGCATCTCCTCATCTGGAAACAACCCGTGAAAAACCGTCCGACCGGAACTCTTATAGCTAAAGTTATTTGGGTGAATAATGTATACTCACTACACCGGTATGTTTTAGTGCTTTCATGGCAAGTTTACTGACAGATATAAGTAAGAACTTTACACTACTTTATATTAGAAATGGCAACAGCGGAGGATGAATGTCCCATAACAAGAAGATAGAGAAAAATTGGTTTATCGACTACGGCAGGATGTGCGCAATTTTTCAGGTTTTATGCAGATCCCAAATACAGATCAGAAGCTAAGAAAAGTTGCTTTTGCACAATATTGCGAAACAAAACACCAGATAATATGTCTTACCTTATACACACACCATAATAATACTCCTATGTTGAAGCACAGTACAATCCACAAAGCGGTGTGGCTTCATAGCTTACCAAAGTCGTACTAAAACATTTTGATGGATTTTTGAGCACCGTGTGTAATGTTCTAGATTTTCAATGGAACATATAAAATGTTGGTGTTGTTTACTTGAGTCATGATGTAGCCTACACGTATTTCTTATGTTTGACTGCCATCTACTGGTCACACTTATCATTTCACCATGTACCAAATAAAATTGCTTCGAGGTTGGTAAGCAAAACCAGAATTATTCCGTACATCAGGCGCACCGGTTTATAAGGCGCACTGTCGAGTTTTGAGGGAGAAAAAAAAGATTTTAAGTGCGCTTTAAAGTAAAATACGGAATCTTAACTGCATTATGCCTGCTATTTGAATTCTTTAAAGTTTCGCAATATTTACTTTCCCTAGTAATTAATTACATTTATTAAAGAGTAATTCCTTTAGTAATTCAATTATCGTTCTGGTAAAGTAACGAGTAACTATAATTATGTAATTTTCAGAACCCAGCCTTGCTAACATCTTTTGTGTGTATGTCGTATAAAAATGTTAACCTATAAAAACACCATGTTGTCATGTTGCTGCTGACGTTTATTTCACATTCTGGGTTTTTTAGCTGAAGAGTTGAGCAAAGCTAAATGTTTTTTAAGGAAGATTGGAGATTATATTTTACTTTTATTATATTAATTTCAAGGCTTTTTCTTTGTTATCTCAAAACACCTCTTAAGTTGGGATCCTAGTATGCAACATCTACTTTTCTTACTTGTTGGATCCTGTTTTCCTGCATTTGGGATCCCCATCAGTCCCAAAAATGTAAAATCAAGGCACAGTGGAGATATTTGGTTACGTCAACGGATATTTCCATTTATGGGTTAGTTTATGGGTCAAACTATATTGGGATATGAGTTTTGATCCATGTGGCCCAGCCCTACACCCGTGTTAGTGTCAGGGATGTCTGTGTTTGAGTGTTAGTCGGCCTTATGATGACATTGTGTTTATATTCATGTACATTGTTGCAGTCTTAATAATGAAATGGTGATATTTGAGACTTTTCCACATTGCTACTAATGCTACAAAATTGTTGTGCTACTTATTTCTTTCATTTAGTGGTGCTACGAGGGAAAAAGCTAAGTGTGTGTCAAAAAACAGTCTACTTTGAACAAATAAATGCCTTGCCCCAAATCATTTTTTATTAAAAGTTAGTACCAAACTTGATCTTTTTTTAACTCTGTTGCTAACTGAAAGGGAAAAACCCAAAGAAGCATGGACGTTGCTAAATGCTTTATGCAGTTCAGCACATAAAAGCTACTTAGTGAAAGTCATTAAGTGTGGGAAAATAATTCCCTGAGGGTCCCTGAAGGCATCACCTCCTTTAATGAAGTATGCGAGCACAGACACGTTCCTGTTTGTTGATCTTACATTTGTATTCATTTGTGTGTTTCAAACAATACTTTTTCACTCTGTTGAAGGTCTACCAGCACGCTTTTCTTCTTCTTCACCTCAGCATTTTCACTTCTTGGATGTGTTTGTCCCCCCCAGAGAGACGCGTCAGAGCGCCCAGACCAAATAGTGCAGAACATGCCGGAGATGGCCAACCTGGTGTACAGTATGTACATGCACATGATGCAGACCTCACACAAGTACAGACAGGTAACACACACACACACACACAAACACACACATTTAAACTGCTCATTTTTTTAGACTAAATGTCTGACATGTCTTCTCATTGACAAATAGAAATAATAATTTCCAAGGTCAAACTGCGGCTGTCATAAAAGCTTCATTAACCTAAAAGTGATTTATTTGGCGTTTAAAAGTAAACATAAGATAAATACTGTTAAAAGTCACACACTCATTTTATCTTAATCTACTAAAAACCTCTTCAATTGACGTCAGGTAAAGGTGAACCTAACACATCTTAAAGTGTAAAAGGAACACACACACACACACACACACATATATATATATATATATATATATATATATACAAACCCCGTTTCCATATGAGTTAGGAAATTGTGTTAGATGTAAATATAAATGGAATACAATGATTTGCAACTCCTTTTCAACCCATATTCAATTGAATGCACTACAAAGACAAGATATTTGATGTTCAAACTCATAAACTTTATTTATTTTTTTGCAAATAAGTAGTATTTGGTAGTTGGGAGAGGGCATGTTCACCACTGCGTTACATGGCCTTTCCTTTTAACAACAATCAGTAAACATTTGGGAACTGAGGAGACACATTTTTTAAGCTTCTCTGGTGGAATTCTTTCCCATTCTTGCTTGATGTACAGCTTAAGTTGTTCAACAGTCCGGGGTCTTCGTTGTGGTATTTTAGGCTTCATAATGCGCCACACATTTTCAATGGGGGACAGGTCTGGACTACAGGCAGGCCAGTCTAGTACCCGCACTCTTTTACTATGAAGCCACGTTGATGTAACACGCTTGGCATTGTCTTGCTGAAATAAGCAGGGGCGTCCATGGTAACGTTGCTTGGATGGCAACATATGTTGCTCCAAAAACTGTATGTACCTTTCAGCATTAATGGTGCCTTCACAGATGTGTAAGTTACCCATGTCTTGGGCACTAATACACCCCCATACCATCACAGATGCTGGCTTTTCAACTTTGCGCCTATAACAATCCGGATGGTTCTTTTCCTCTTTGGTCCGGAGGACACGACATCCACAGTTTCCAAAAACAATTTGAAATGTGGACTCGTCAGACCACAGAACACTTTTCCACTTTGTATCAGTCCATCTTAGATGAGCTCAGGCCCAGCAAAGCCGACGGCGTTTCTGGGTGTTGTTGATAAACGGTTTTCGCCTTGCATAGGAGAGTTTTAACTTGCACTTACAGATGTAGCGACCAACTGTAGTTACTGACAGTGGGTTTCTGAAGTGTTCCTGAGTCCATGTGGTGATATCCTTTACACACTGATGTCGCTTGTTGATGCAGTACAGCCTGAGGGATCGAAGGTCACGGGCTTAGCTGCTTACGTGCAGTGATTTCTCCAGATTCTCTGAACCCTTTGATGATATTACGGACCGTAGATGGTGAAATCCTTAATTTCCGTGCAATAGCTGGTTGAGAAAGGTTTTTCTTAAACTGTTCAACAATTTGCTCACGCATTTGTTGACAAAGTGGTGACCCTCGCTCCATCCTTGTTTGTGAATGACCGAGCATTTCATGGAATCTACTTTTATACCCAATCATGGCACCCACCTGTTCCCAATTTGCCTGTTCACCTGTGGGATGTTCCAAATAAGTGTTTGATGAGCATTCCTCAACTTTATCAGTATTTATTGCCACCTTTCCCAACTTCTTTGGCACGTGTTGCTGGCATCAAATTCTAAAGTTAATGATTATTTGCAAAAAAAAAAAAAAGTTTATCAGTTTGAACATCAAATATGTTGTCTTTGTAGCATATTCAACTGAATATGGGTTGAAAATGATTTGCAAATCATTGTATTCCGTTTATATTTACATCTAACACAATTTCCCAACTCATATGGAAACGGGGTTTGTTTATATATATACACACACACACACACACACACGTGTGTATATATATTCCAACACAGTGTTACTTTTTAAACTGTCAATATTAAATATACTTCCAAAAAAATCTAGTTTATAATGATTACCTATGTTTACTACACTACTGTGTATGAATGTTGGTCATTATAGTGGTACAATGAGCCCATGTTGTTCATTTAGTTTGAAGTTAAAATATTCCCACACGTTTGGCTTTGGAAGTTTTTTTCTTTATTTTTGCTACCTTGCCGTCATACTTACTAACGAGTCGCGATGTGTGTGTGCGTGTAAGCTCGCGGTGCCGCCCACAAAGAAAAGAAAGATTGTGACTGACAAGAGGGTTCACTGCGTTCATTTCTTTCTTTCTTTAGTTTATTTCGAACATGAACACACTTACAGTATAATACATCACACAATTTCATATCATTTCACTTCACATCATGTCCGAAAAGGAGTAGGAAGAAGCAAAGCTTATTTAATCCTACACCTTTCTAAATTGAATTCTGCTATTGAATAAAAGGGTGCTGAGAGTGAACTCTATTGCACCACATATGGAAGCGAGAGAGGAAGAGAACAAACACATTTAACGATGACGGGAAAATTATCAAGTTTATTTATCTTTTAATTAAGCCCAATTAAATTGATCAACTTTATTATATATTTTATTATTATATTATGACATTTTTTTAAATTTTTTATAAACTCTGTCGAGGTTACTGATTTTTTTAATTTTATTATTAAGGAAATACTATGTAATGTAATAAGTACAGGTGAAACTCCAAAAAATGGAATATTGTGCAAAAGTTAATGTCAGCAATTCAACTGCAAATGTGAAAATATAATATAATTGCATGCAGAGGTGGGTAGTAACGCGCTACATTTACTCCGTTACATCTACTTGAGTAACTTTTGGGATAAATTGTACTTCTAAGAGTAGTTTTAATGCAACATACTTTTACTTTTACTTGAGTATATTTATAGAGAAGAAACGCTACTTTTACTCCGCTACTTTTATCTACATTCAGCTCGCTACTCGCTACTAATTTTTATCGATCTGTTAATGCACGCTTTCTTTGTTTTGGTCTGTCAGACAGACCTTCATAGTGCCTGCGTTTCAACAAATACAGTCACTGGTGACGTTCACTCCGTTCCACCAATCAGATGCAGTCACTGGTGACGTTGGACCAATCAAACAGAGCCAGGTGGTCACATGACCTGACTTAAACAAGTTGAAAAACTTATTGGGGTGTTACCATTTAGTGGTCAATTGTACGGAATATGTACTGTACTGTGCAATCTACTAATACAAGTTCCAATCAATCAATCAAAAGTGTGAAGGAAAAAAGACCATTTTTTATTTCAACCGTACACCCCGTCAAAAGCCTAAAGACTGACTGCACAGTTCCTGTCTTCACAATAAAAGTGCCGCTCCATCGCGCCTGCGCTTTCAAAATAAGAGTCTCCGAAAGCCCGCGCAAACAAGCTAGCAAGCTACGGAGTTTGCCGCCAATGTATTTCTTGTAAAGTGTATAAAAAACGAATATGGAAGCTGGACAAATAAGGTGCCAAAAACCAACCACTTTCATGTGGTATTAGACAGAAAGGAGGAACTTTTTTTCTCCTCCATTTGAAAACGTGGACGCTATCAGCACTACTGTCTGATTACAATCAATGCAAGTCATCAGAATCAGGTAATACACCAACTTATATTCTTGTCTTCATGAAAGAAAGGAATCTATATGTGTTAAACATGCATGTATATTCATTAAAACACTATTAACATGTAAACAAAAACAGCAAAAAAAAAATATATAAATTATATACTGTATATATCAATGTATGTATGTATATATATATATATATATATATATATATATATATATATATATATATATATATGTGTGTGTGTGTGTGTGTGTATATATATATATGTATATATGTGTGTGTGTGTGTATATATGTATATATATATATATATATATATATATATATATATATATATATATATATATATATGATATGAGTGTGTATGTTACTCATCAGTTACTCAGTACTTGAGTAGTTTTTTTACAACATACTTTTTACTTTTACTCAAGTAAATATTTGGGTGACTACTCCTTACTTTCCATCCATCCATCCATCCATCTTCTTCCGCTTATCCGAGGTCGGGTCGCGGGGGCAGCAGCCTAAGCAGGGAAGCCCAGACTTCCCTCTCCCCAGCCACTTCGTCCAGCTCCTCCCGGGGGATCCCGAGGCGTTCCCAGGCCAGCCGGGAGACATAGTCTTCCCAACGTGTCCTGGGTCTTCCTCGTGGCCTCCTACCGGTCGGACATGCCCTAAACACCTCCTTAGGGAGGCGCTCGGGTGGCATCCTGACCAGATGCCCGAACCACCTCATCTGGCTCCTCTCGATGCGGAGGAGCAGCGGCTTTACTTTGAGCTCCCCCCGGATGACAGAGCTTCTCACCCTATCTCTAAGGGAGAGCCCCGCCACCCGGCGGAGGAAACTCATTTCGGCCGCTTGTACCCGTGATCTTGTCCTTTCGGTCATAACCCAAAGCTCATGACCATAGGTGAGGATGGGAACGTAGATCGACCGGTAAATTGAGAGCTTTGCCTTCCGGCTCAGCTCCTTCTTCACCACAACGGATCGATACAGCGTCCGCATTACTGAAGACGCCGCACCGATCCGCCTGTCGATCTCACGATCCACTCTTCCCTCACTCGTGAACAAGACTCCGAGGTACTTGAACTCCTCCACTTGGGGCAAGATCTCCTCCCCAACCCGGAGATGGCACTCCACCCTTTTCCTTACTTTTACTTGAGTAATAAATCTCTAAAGTAACAGTACTCTTACTTGAGTACAATTTCTGGCTACTCTACCCACCTCTGATTGCATGCAAACTGAAATTATTAAACAAAACTTTTCATCTTTTTTTTTTAGGTTTCATCTGCAGATGTTATATATATTTTTAATTTTAAGTTAAATGTGTAATATTATGAAATTGATTAAATGTATCTTGTGGAATAATTATTTTTGCAAAAAAAACAAAGAAGACACTTTTTTTATAATGCTATTTTTCAAAAAGAATATGGTTTAATTCTAAATACTTCAGCAAAAGAAACCTTCAAAAATTGTTCAACCCTCTTAAAGTGTAATAGAAAATGTTTGCGTCATACTGACCACGTATAAATACATTGGTATTTATTCCACTTGTGCACAACTTCTCACCGTGTTGTTTCTTCCTCTTGCAGCAACAATTAGCTAAACCTCCTTCACAAGACACGCCTGATGCTGCAGCCAACGGCCAGCCAAACAACTCTGAGGAGGAGAAGAAGGTGGAGGTGAAGGAGGAGGGAGAGGTGATGGAGGTGCAGGAGAAGGAGAAGCAGACCCCCATGGATCAGGATGAGACCCCAACTGTAGAGGAGAAGAAGAAGGAGGAGGAGGTGAAAAAGAAAGAGATGCAGGAGGAGGAGGAGGAGCAGACCCCCATGGATCAGGATGAGAGCCCAACTGTAGAGGAGGACAAGTCGCAGCGGAAAGAAGAGAAAGATGGAGGGAAAGCCGTGCAGATGCCTCCACATCCAGGCCAAGACAGCGACAGCGAGGACGAGTCATAAAACTTTCTGAGACACTGAAGGGGACCATCACATGATGTCATCATCACGCTTTCAATTGTGTAACTTTAGTCATTTTTAATAAAAACATCAGAATATTTTTCAAAGCTGTGGTCCTGAGGATAGTCTTGAACCCATAACCCATACACTTTTTTAACTGAAATATTTACCTGCTGTGATGAGGTAAGAACATCATGGAATGGCCTCGCTCCTTTTCTGGCATGGTTCAGTTTCAGTATGGAGTGATGTGAAATGACTGTACTTCCACTCTAGCATCGCATTAGCAGCCTCCTTTGCATTCAATTTCATTCAGCTGCGGTTACTGTATTTTTCGGACTATAAGTCGCAGTTTTTTTTCATAGTTTGGCCGGGGGTGCGACTTATACTCAGGAGCGACTTATGTGTGAAATTATTAACACATTACCATAAAATATCAAGTAATATTATTCATCTCATTCACGTAAGAGACTAGACGTATAAGATTTCATGGGATTTAGCGATTAGGAGTGACAGATTGTTTGGTAAACGTATAGCATGTTCTATATGTTATAGTTATTTGAATGACTCTTACCATAATATGTTACGTTAACATACCAGGCACGTTCTCAGTTGGTTATTTATGCCTCATATAACGTACACTTATTCAGCCTGTTGTTCACTATTCTTTATTTATTTTAAATTGCCTTTCAAATGTCTATTCTTGGTGTTGGCTTTTATCAAATAAATTTCCACCAAAAATGCAACTTATACTCCAGTGCGACTTATATATGTTTTTTTCCTTCTTTAATATGCATTATCGGCCGGTGCGACTTATACTCCGGAGCGACTTATAGTCCGAAAAATACGGTAATTCAGGCTTTATGTAGGAATCTGGCCAGAAATGGTACTGCAATCACGGTCCAAATTCTGTAGTCCCCTATCCAGCTCCATGGACTGGGCTACTCAAAGGAACTTCAAACTTCCTCTGCCTCTTACTAGAGGTCGAGGTGCTGGGACCAAAATAGCTGAATAGACAAGCTTTGTCAATAATAAGTCTATAACCAACACATTTTACACAGAAATTAGGCTATTTTCAGGAAGAAGTACATCATGCCTGCGTACAATATCACAACAAATGGCAATTTATTGTCAGCACTATCAGAAAACAAAAGACTAAAAACGAACTACAACCAACACTAGCAATGGTTATTCTGGTGAAAATGAGTAGAGAATGCTTAGCAGCCTAATGTACACCCAAAACTAAAGAGGAGACATTTTACCAAGGGATGCCTATAGGCTACGCTTTCAAACATTTCAGATTGCCATACACAAACCCCGTTTCCATATGAGTTGGGAAATTGTGTTAGATGTAAATATAAACGGAATACAAAGATTTGCAAATCATTTTCAACCCATATTCAGTTGAATATACTACAAAGACAACATATTTGATGTTCAAACTGATAAAATCTTCTCCGCCTTTAGTCATCTCCATCTTTCAAAGGTATCCCCCGATACAAATCTTCGTTCGTCATAAATAAGTTGAGGATTGTAACGACGCCTTTTACATTTACTAAGGTCTGACATGTTTAGTAACTTTACCGTTGGCAGTAGCCCGACGATGAGGGCAACCTGGATGTGACACACTCACGGACTTACTAATTGGTTAAAACGGGACATCGAAATGAAAACAATAATATTTCGGGGCTGTAAATCTAATGTTGAAATGAGCATATCCCGGCTGAACTACTGTTATCAGTTATATTCAGGTATTGGAAAAGAACATCATTTATTAGTGCCTTTTGACACATCATGGCCATTTTAATGATGACTTGACATGCAATTATTAGGGCCCACCATGGCCCATTGCAAAAGGACTCCCACAGGGAGTCCTTATGCAATGGGACATAAGGACCTATTGTATTTCTAAGGTTTTATTCTTATTATTATTATTAGGGCCCGCACGGCCCATTGCAAAAGGACTCCCACAGGGAGTCCTTATGCAATGGGACATAAGGACCTATTGAATTTCTAAGGTTTTATTATTATTATTAGGGCCCGCACGGCCCATTGCAAAAGGACTCCCACAGGGAGTCCTTATGCAATGGGACATAAGGACCTATTGTTCTTCTAAGGTTTTATTATTATTATTATTATTCTTTCTTATTCCGCAGCTTTGCGCACTACTTTCACCCCCTTAACATGCTTCAAAACTCACCAAATTTGACGCACACATAAAAAAACACGAACAAAACTCTTTGGTAAAAATACCAAATCCCAAAACTCAAAATTGCGCTCTAGCGCCCCCTACCAAGTAAACTTGTTCTAACTCCCCGTACGAATGTCGTAGAGACATGAAACAAAAACCTCTATGTAGGTTTCACTTAGACTTAAATTTTTGTAATTTATTTTCTCGGGCAAAAATCTACAGGAAGTTTGCTATTCCCCCTTCAACACTCAATTTGAGTAAAATCAGTCACTTTCGCCTCTTTCAGCTGTAATTTGACCCCCTTAACATGCTTCAAAACTCACCAAACTGAACGCACACATCAGGACTGGCAAAAACTGTGATCTAATAAAAAAACCTAACCCCAAATTCAAAATTTGCGCTCTACAGAATTTTTTTAATAAAACTGATAAAAAACTGCTCCTCGGAATAAAAAAATTACAAAACTGCCTGTAACTCACACTGGGAAGGTCGTAGAGACATGAAACAAATACCTCTATGTAGGTCTCACTTACACCTACATTTCATAAATTTACAACCCCCTGCAAAAATCAACAGGAAGTTTGCTATTCCCCCTTCAAAACAACATTTTTGTTAAAACCGGTCACCTTCCTTCAAAATCTATCTCCTCTGAGCGCGTTTGTCGTTTTGCCTTCAAACTAACACAGGTGAGAGATAAAACCCTTGTGATTAAAAGTATAGATGGGATTTGTAATACCTGCTCCGGTTTTGATTTTATGACCCTTCAAAGACCCGCTGCACTGATGCTCCTGCGGTGCTGTTTTTCTAAGATGGCTGCTCAAAAGCAGGAAGCACCAACGTGCCCACACAATGCAGACAAGGTAGGTACACTAGACAAAAGTCTTGGGACACTTCAGACTAAAAGTAGACAAAAGTATTGGGACACTTAGGACTAGCACCTGCCAAATACGCGGGCCCGACCAACGCTGCTTGCAGCTTTAATTAGGGCCCGCAATGGCCCATTGCAAAAGGACTCCCACAGGGAGTCCTTATGCAATGGGACATAAGGACCTATTGTTATTCGTCCGTTTTATTATTCTTTATTATTATTATTCTTCCGCCGCCTCTTCGAACACTAATTTGACCCACTTAACATGCTTCAAAACTCACCATATTTGACACACTCATCAGGACCTGCGAAAATTGTCTTTTGATAAAAAAACCGAACCCCAAAAATCTAAATTGCGCTCTAGCGCCCCCTAGGAAAAAAAAAAAACAGACTGCCTGTAACTCCCACTAGGAAGGTCGGAGAGACATGAAACAAAAACCTCTATGTAGGTCTGACTTAGACCTAGTTCTCATAATTGTATGTCTTCGGGCTAAAATCTACAGGAAGTTGGCAATTCCCCCTTCAAGACAAAAAAGTACTAAAAACAGTCACTTTTGCCTCTTTGAGCTGTATTTTGACCCCCTTAACATGCTTCAAAACTCACCGAACTGAACGCACACATCAGGACTGGCAAAAATTGCCATCTAATAAAGAAACCGAACCCCAAATCCAAAAATTGCGCTCTACAGCAATTTTTGAATAAAACTGATAAAAAACTGCTCCTCGGAAGAAAACAACTACAAAACTGCCTGTTACTACCACAAGGTCGGACAGACATGAAACAAATACCTCTATGTAGGTCTTACTTAGACCTACTTTTCATTAATTCACAACCCCCAGCAAAAATCTACAGGATGTTTGCTATTCCCCCTTCAAAACAATTTTTTTGGAAAAACCGGTCACCTTCCTTCAAAAACTATCTCCTCTGAGCGCGTTTGTCCTTTCGGCTTCAAACTAACACAGGAGAGAGATTAAACCCTTGTGCATAGATTAACAGAAGCGTTTTGTGATACCTGCTCCGGTTTTGATTTTATGACCCTTCAAAGACCCGCTGCACTGATGCTCCTGCGGTGCTGTTTTTCTAAGATGGCTGCTCAAAAGCAGGAAGCACTAACGTGCCCACACAATGCAGACAAGGTAGGTACACTAGACAAAAGTCTTGGGACACTTCAGACTACAAGTAGACAAAAGTATTGGGACACTTAGGACTAGCACCTGCCAAATCCGCGGGCCCGAACAACGCTGCTTGCAGCTTTAATTGGTCTTGTTCTTTATATTTATTCTTCCGCCGCCTCTTCGAGCACTACTTTGACCCACTTAACATGCTTCAAAACTCACCAAATTTGACCCACACATCAGGACCTGCGAAAATTGCCTTTTTTATAAAAAAGGAACCTCAAAAATTAAATTTGCGCTCTAGCGCCCCCTATAAAAACAAAAAAAGTACACTGCCTGTAACTCCCACTAGGAAGGTCGGAAAAACATGAAACAAAAACCTCTATGTAGGTCTGACTTAGACCTAGCTTTCATAATTGTACATTGTCGGGCTAAAATCTACAGGAAGTTGGCAATTCCCCCTTCAAGACAAAAAAGTACTAAAAACAGTCACTTTTGCCTCTTTGACCTGTAATTTGACCCCCTTAACATGCTTCAAAACTCACCAAACTTAAAACACACATCAGGACTGGCTAAAACTGTCATCTAATGAAAAAACCTAATCCCAAATCCAAAAATTGTGCTCTACAGCTATTTTTTAATAAAACGGACAAAAAACTGCTCCTCGGAAGAAAAAAACTACAAAACTGCCTGTAACTCCCACTGGGAAGGTCGGAGAGACATGAAACAAAAACCTCTATGTAGGTCTCACTTAGACTTACATTTCATAAATTGACAACCCCCAGCAAAAATCAACAGGATGTTTGCTATTCCCCCTTCAAAAAAATTATTTTGGAAAAACCGGTCACCTTCCTTCAAAAACTATCTCCTCTGAGCGCGTTTGTCCTTTCGGCTTCAAAATAACACAGGAGAGAGATTAAACCCTTGTGCATAGAATAACAGAACCGTTTTGTGATACCTGCTCCGGTTTTGATTTTATGACCCTTCAAAGACCCGCTGCACTCATGCTGCTGCGGTGCTGTTTTTTTAAGATGGCTGCTCAAAAGCAGGAAGCACCAACGTGCCCACACAATGCAGACAAGGTAGGTACACTAGACAAAAGTCTTGGGACACTTCAGACTAAAAGTAGACAAAAGTATTGGGACACTTAGGACTAGCACCTGCCAAATACGCGGGCCCGTCCAACGCTGCTTGCAGCTTTAATTATTATTATTCTTTCTTATTCCGCAGCTTTGCGCACTACTTTCACCCCCTTAACATGCTTCAAAACTCACCAAATTTGACGCACACATAAAAAAACACGAACAAAACTCTTTGGTAAAAATAAAAAATCCCAAAACTAAAAATTGCGCTCTAGCGCCCCCTACCAAGTAAACTTTTTCTAACTCCCCGTAAGAATGTCGTAGAGACATGAAACAAAAACCTCTATGTAGGTCTCACTTAGACTTAAATTTTTGTAATTTATTTTCTCGGGCAAAAATCTACAGGAAGTTTGCTATTCCCCCTTCAACACTAAATTTTAGTAAAATCAGTCACTTTCGCCTCTTTCAGCTGTAATTTGCCCCACTTAACATGCTTCAAAACTCACCAAACTGAACGCACACATCAGGACTGGCAAAAACTGTGATCTAATGAAAAAACCTAACCCCAAATCCAAAAATTGTGCTCTACAGCAATTTTTTCATAAAACGCACAAAAAACTGCTCCTCGGAAGGAAAAAACTACAAAACTGCCTGTAACTCCCACTGGGAAGGTCGGAGAGACATGAAACAAAAATCTCTATGTAGGTCTCACTTAGACCTACATTTCATAAATTGACAACCCCCAGCAAAAATCAACTGGAAATTTTCTATTCCCCCTTCAATACAACATTTATGTTAAAACCGGTCACCTTCCTTCAAAATCTATCTCCTCTGAGTGCGTTTGTCGTTTTGCCTTCAAACTAACACAGGTGAGAGATTAAACCCTTGTGATTAAAAGTATAGATGGGATTCGTAATACCTGCTCCGGTTTTGATTTTATGACCCTTCAAAGACCCGCTGCACTGATGCTCCTGCGGTGCTGTTTTTTCAAGATGGCTGCTTAAAAGCAGGAAGCACTAACGTGCCCACACAATGCAGACAAGGTAGGTACACTAGACAAAAGTCTTGGGACACTTCAGACTACAAGTACACAAAAGTATTGGGACACTTAGGACTAGCACCTGCCAAATACGCGGGCCCGTCCAACGCTGCTTGCAGCTTTAATTATTATTATTATTATTATTCCGCAGCTTTGCGCACTACTTTGACCCCCTTAACATGCTTCAAAACTCACCAAATTTTACACACACATCAGTAATATACGGCAAAACTTTTTATCAAAAAACCAAACCTCAAAACTCAAAATTGCGCTCTAGCGCCCCCTAGGAAAAATAAAAACTAGACTGCCTCTAACTCCCACTAGGAAGGTCGGAAAAACATGAAACAAAATCCTCTATGTAGGTCTGACTTAGACCTAGTTCTCATAATTGTACATCCTCGGGCTAAAATCTACAGGAAGTTGGCAATTCCCCCTTCAAGACAAAAAAGTACTAAAAACAGTCACTTTTGCCTCTTTGAGCTGTAATTTCACCCCCTTAACATGCTTCAAAACTCACCAAACTGAACACACATATCAGGACTGGCTAAAACTGTGATATAATGAAAAAACCTAACCCCAAATCCAAAAATTGCGCTCTACAGCAATTTTTGAATAAAACGGACAAAAAACTGCTCCTCGGAATAAAAAAATTACAAAACTGCCTGTAACTCCCACTGGGAAGGTCGGAGAGACATGAAACGAAAACCTCTCCGTAGGTCTCACTTACACCTACATTTCATAAATTGACAACCCCCAGCAAAAATATACAGGAAGTTTGCTATTCCCCCTTCAACACAACATTTTTGTAAAAACCGGTCACCTTTCTTCAAAAATTATCTCCTCTGAGCGCGTTTGTTGTTTCGGCTTCAAACTAACACAGGAGAGAGATTGAACCCTTCTGATTAAAAGTTGGCGAAAGAGTTGTGATACCTGCTCCGGTTTTGATTTTATGACCCTTCAAAGACCCGCTGTACTGATGCTCCTGCGGTGCTGTTTTTTTAAGATGGCTGCTCAAAAGCAGGAAGCACCAACGTGCCCACACAATGCAGACAAGGTAGGTACACTAGACAAAAGTCTTGGGACACTTCAGACTAAAAGTAGACAAAAGTATTGGGACACTTAGGACTAGCACCTGCCAAATACGCGGGCCCGAACAACGCTGCTTGCAGCTTTAATTACATATGTCTCCTTTTAAATAGCGATAGATTTGTCTCAATTGGGGCGGTTCACGACAATCCATGTAACCATAGCAACGTTTACAAACAACTCCAAACCGGGCCAATCGATTAGATACATTCGCACTTTTTGTCTGAATTTGTTTCAACTTTTGCTACATTTAGACAATTTTGTTTAGTCGTTTTTAGCAAATTGCATCAATTAGTAGGGTTATTATCGGTACTGGAGGGGTCACAGGCATGCTTGCCAACCTTGAGACCTCCGAATTCGGAAAATGGGGGGGGTTTGGTGGTAGCGGGGGGTGTATAGTGTAGCGTCCCGGAAGAGTTAGTGCTGCAAGGGATTCTGGGTATTTGTTCTGTTGTGTTTATGTTGTGTTACGGTGCGGATGTTCTCCCGAAATGTGCTTGTCATTCTTGTTTGGTGTGGGATCACTGCAGACTGTATTGATATATATTGATAAATAATGTAGGAACCAGAATATTAATAACAGAAAGAAACAACCCTTTTGTGTGAATGAGTGTAAATGGGGGAGGGAGGTTTTTTTGGGGTTGGTGCACTAATTGTAAGTGTATCTTGGGTTTTGTATGTTGATTTAATAAAAAAAACAAAACGATACCGATAATAAAAAAAAACGATACCGATAATTTCCGATATTACATTTTAAAGCATTTATCGGCCGATATTATCAAACGAGGATTAGGGTTTAAAAACCAGGATTGGGGTTTTGAGGTCAGGGTTTTGCGGTTGGGTTTAACGACTCGGTCTTAGTGTTTTAGTGTTAGATTTAAAGATTTGAGGTCTGAATAAAATGTGTTAAGGGTTGAAATTAATTAATGTGCCTTGTATGACATCATGACTTTTATAAAGGTTACCCGAAATGATGTTAGTCAACAAACTTGACTATTCTCCTTCTGATTCCAAACAAGGGTCATGAATAAAATGTGTCTCGGTTTTATTTTAAAATCAATTTCGCCGACGTTACAGTTTGTGTCACAACAGGAAACCGTACAAAAACATGTGACTACTTTTTTTTTCGGTTTGTGTACTAAAAGACTTTTGTGGTCTTAAAAGTTTGAGTTGAGCTTTAACACCAGGAAAAATATGTTAAGATTTGTTTTAATAAAGATAAAAAAAAGACAGAAAGGATTGGAAAAGTCTCTGAATTATAGAGATGTCCGATAACGGCTTTTTTGCCGATGTTCCGATATTGTCCAACTTGGTGGTAGCGGGGGGATGTTTATTGTAGCGTCCCGGAAGAGTTCGTGCTGCAGGGGATTCTGGGTATTTGTTCTGTTGTGTTTATGTTGTGCTACGGTGCGGATGTTCTCCCAAAATGAGTTTGTCATTCTGAAAATGAGTAAAATTAACTGTTAAAGGTTAGTACTATTAGTGGACCAGCAGCACGTACAATCATGTGTGCTTACGGACTGTATCCCTTGCAGACTGTATTGATATATATTGATAAATAATGTAGGAACCAGAATATTAATAACAGAAAGAAACAACACTTTTGTGTGAATGAGTGTAAATGGGGGAGGGAGTTTTTTTTTGGGTTGGTGCACTAATTGTAAGTGTATCTTGGGTTTTGTATGTTGATTTAATAAATAAAAAAAACGACGTTACAGTTTGTGTCACAACAGGAAACCGTACAAAAACATGTGACTACTTTTTTTTTTGGTTTGTGTACTAAAAGACTTTTGTGGTCTTAAAAGTTTGAGTTGAGCTTTAACACCAGGAAAAATATGTTAAGATTTGTTTTAATAAAGATAAAAAAAGACAGAAAGGATTGGAAAAGTCTCTGAATTATAGAGATGTCCGATAACGGCTTTTTTGCCGATGTTCCGATATTGTCCAACTTGGTGGTAGCGGGGGGGTGTTTATTGTAGCGTCCCGGAAGAGTTAGTGCTGCAAGGGATTCTGGGTATTTGTTCTGTTGTGTTTATGTTGTGCTACGGTGCGGATGTTCTCCCAAAATGTGTTTGTCATTCTGAAAATGAGTAAAATTAACTGTTAAAGGTTAATACTATTAGTGGACCAGCAGCACGTACAATCATGTGTGCTTACGGACTGTATCCCTTGCAGACTGTATTGATATATATTGATAAATAATGTAGGAACCAGAATATTAATAACAGAAAGAAACAACCCTTTTGTGTGAATGAGTGTAAATGAGGGAGGGAGGTTTTTTTTGGGTTGGTGCACTAATTGTAAGTGTATCTTGGGTTTTGTATGTTGATTTAATAAAAAAAAAAAAATGACGTTACAGTTTGTGTCACAACAGGAAACCGTACAAAAACATGTGACTACTTTTTTTTTTGGTTTGTGTACTAAAAGACTTTTGTGGTCTTAAAAGTTTGAGTTGAGCTTTAACACCAGGAAAAATATGTTACATTTGTTTTAATAAAGATAAAAAAAAGACAGAAAGGATTGGAAAAGTCTCTGAATTATAGAGATGTCCGATAACGGCTTTTTTGCCGATGTCCGATGTTCCGATATTCAGAGGTGTGGACTCGAGTCACATGACTTGGACTCGAGTCAGACTCGAGTCATGAATTTGATGACTTTAGACTCGACTTGACAAAATGTAAAAAGACTTGCAACTCGACTTAGACTTTAACATCAATGACTTGTGACTTCACTTGGACTTGAGCCTTTTGAATTGACATGACTTGACATGACTTGCTACTTTCCCCAAAACCCAAAGATGAAAAAGTTATTCGGGAGCGCTCCGTATTTTTCATTGTGTACTTGTCTATCAGCGTTGCGTGTGTCAGCTGGTGTGCTCTCAGTACAACAGCCAATCAAATTAGATCTACTTTGTTTTCATCACACAGCATTCATCCAATCAAATTGCAGGACAACCAACGAAGAAGACATGTCCAAACCACACGCCAGTGAACAAAAAATGATACCTAAAATAATTTCGTTTGGGTATAAAAATTACGAGGTGGTCAACACAAAACGGTTTGCAGTATGCAACACATGCGGTTCGAAAATTACTGATGGAGAGGCAACAACTTCCAACTTCGTCCGGCATTTGAAGTTGCACAAAGAAGGGTAAGTTTTGAATGTAAGATAACGTTTATTGGCTAAGTAACGTGACTTTTATTTGCTGTGTAGTTAAATCAGTGAGGCTGTAAACTCACTGCTAACGTTATAACGTTATTGCAAACACGGGAATCTGTTGCAGTTCACTACCTTATTCATACTTTTTGTTCAGTGATTTTTTTTAAGCAGGGTTATGTTAGTCAATATATCACACGTAACGTTAGACGGCGGTCAGCAGCACCGCGTATTTTAGCCACCTAAAAAAAGACAAAAATAGTAAAATAAAGGTCAGTTAAAATGTATACTATATTATGAATATGTGTACCGTTTTAGCTAGCTTTCTGACATACTGTTGGTTGTTTACCTCAGTGGTCCCCAACCACCGGGCCGCGGCCCGGTACTGGTCCGTGGATCGATTGGTACCGGGCCGCACAAGAAATAATTTTTTCATTTTTTTATTTTTTTAATTAAATCAACATAAAAAACACAAGATACACTTACAAGTAGTGCACCAACCCAAAACAACTCTCTCCCCCCTTTTGTTCTGGGCATTGAACATGAAGACTCTTCCTTCACTGTTCCGAGTGGCCATGAGAGTCTTGGCAGTGCCTGCCTCCAGTGCTCCAGTGGAGCGAGTTTTCAGCCATGGTGGCATCATACTACGCCCCCATCGTGCACAAATGACTGACAGACTCTTGGCTAATTTGGTCTTTTGCAAATGCAATGCAGCATAGGGCCCTGACATAAAAAGTACAACTTTTTTGTTATGTTCACGTATATGTCATGTTTTTTCAATGTTAACACTTTTGTACAAATAAGTACATTTGCACTTTATTTTTCAATGTGTTTGTTCTGTAAAGGAATGAGTTAATGTTTAAAATGACTGGTTAATAGTGCTATTATAAAGTGCAATGTCAGCACAATTTTCTTTACTGCAATTTAAAATGCACTTGTTTTAATAAATAAATACAGCGTTTGAAAAGCATACACAATCTGTGTTAATATATTAGTCTGTGGTTAAAAGGACTTGAAAGGACTCGAAACTCAAAATGCAGGACTTAGGACTTGACTTGAGACTTTCCAGTCTTGACTTTGGACTTGACTCGGGGCTTGCCTGTCTTGACTCGGGACTTGACTCGGACTTGAGGGCAAAGACTTGAGACTTACTTGTGACTTGCAAAACAATGACTTGGTCCCACCTCTGCCGATATTGTCCAACTTGGTGGTAGCGGGGGGGTGTTTATTGTAGCGTCCCGGAAGAGTTAGTGCTGCAAGGGATTCTGGGTATTTGTTCTGTTGTGTTTATGTTGTGCTACGGTGCGGATGTTCTCCCAAAATGTGTTTGTCATTCTTGTTTGGTGTGGGTTCACAGTGTGGCGCGTATTTGTAACAGTGTTAAAGTTGTTTATACGACCAACCTCAGTGCATTGCATTGGCTTGTGTGTGTGTAAAAGCCGCATATGTTATGTGACAGGACCGGCACGCTGTTTGTTTGGAGAAAAAAACGGGCGTGACGACAGGTTGTAGAGGACGCTAAAGGCAGTGCCTTTAAGGCACGCCCCCAATATTGTTGTCCGGGTGGAAATCGGGAGAATGGTTGCCCCGGGAGATACCAATATATACAGTCGTGGAATTAACACATAATTATGCCTAATTTTGACAACCAGGTATGGTGAAGATAAGGTCCTTTTAAAAAAATGTAATAAAATAAAATAAGATAAATAAATTAAAAACATGTTCTTGAATAAAAAAGAAAGTAAAACAATATAAAAACAGTTACATAGAAACTAGTAATAAATGAAAATGAGTAAAATTAACTGTTAAAGGTTAGTACTATTAGTGGACCAGCAGCACGCACAATCATGTGTGCTTACGGACTGTATCCCTTGCAGACTGTATTGATATATATTGATATATAATGTAGGAACCAGAATATTAATAACAGAAAGAAACAACACTTTTGTGTGAATGAGTGTAAATGGGGGAGGGAGGTTTTTTTTGGGGTTGGTGCACTAATTGTAAGTGTATCTTGGGTTTTGTATGTTGATTTAATAAAAAAAAAAAACGATACCGATAATAAAAAAAACGATACCGATAATTTCCGATATTACATTTTAAAGCATTTATCGGCCGATATTATCAAACGAGGATTAGGGTTTAAAACCCAGGATTGGGGTTTTGAGGTCAGGGTTTTGCGGTTGGGTTTAACGACTCGGTCCTAGTGTTTTAGTGTTAGATTTAAAGATTTGAGGTCTGAATAAAATGTGTTAAGGGTTGAAATTAATTAATGTGCCTTGTATGACATCATGACTTTTATAAAGGTTACCCGAAATGATGTTAGTCAACAAACTTGACTATTCTCCTTCTGATTCCAAACAAGGGTCATGAATAAAATGTGTCTCGGTTTTATTTTAAAATCAATTTCGCCGACGTTACAGTTTGTGTCACAACAGGAAACCGTACAAAAACATGTGACTACTTTTTTTTTCGGTTTGTGTACTAAAAGACTTTTGTGGTCTTAAAAGTTTGAGTTGAGCTTTAACACCAGGAAAAACATGTTAAGATTTGTTTTAATAAAGATAAAAAAAAGACAGAAAGGATTGGAAAAGTCTCTGAATTATAGAGATGTCCGATAACGGCTTTTTTGCCGATGTTCCGATATTGTCCAACTTGGTGGTAGCGGGGGGGGGTGTTTATTGTAGCGTCCCGGAAGAGTTAGTGCTGCAAGGGATTCTGGGTATTTGTTCTGTTGTGTTTATGTTGTGCTACGGTGCGGATGTTCTCCCAAAATGTGTTTGTCATTCTGAAAATAAGTAAAATTAACTGTTAAAGGTTAGTACTATTAGTGGACCAGCAGCACGTACAATCATGTGTGCTTACGGACTGTATCCCTTGCAGACTGTATTGATATATATTGATAAATAATGTAGGAACCAGAATATTAATAACAGAAAGAAACAACACTTTTGTGTGAATGAGTGTAAATGGGGGAAGGAGGTTTTTTTTTGGGTTGGTGCACTAATTGTAAGTGTATCTTGGGTTTTGTATGTTGATTTAATAAAAAAAAAAAACGATACCGATAATAAAAAAAACGATACCGATAATTTCCGATATTACATTTTAAAGCATTTATCGGCCGATATTATCAAACGAGGATTAGGGTTTAAAAACCAGGATTGGGGTTTTGAGGTCAGGGTTTTGCGGTTGGGTTTAACGACTCGGTCTTAGTGTTTTAGTGTTAGATTTAAAGATTTGAGGTCTGAATAAAATGTGTTAAGGGTTGAAATTAATTAATGTGCCTTGTATGACATCATGACTTTTATAAAGGTTACCCGAAATGATGTTAGTCAACAAACTTGACTATTCTCCTTCTGGTTCCAAACAAGGGTCATGAATAAAATGTGTCTCGGTTTTATTTTAAAATCAATTTCGCCGACGTTACAGTTTGTGTCACAACAGGAAACCGTACAAAAACATGTGACGACTTTTTTTTTTCGGTTTGTGTACTAAAAGACTTTTGTGGTCTTAAAAGTTTGAGTTGAGCTTTAACACCAGGAAAAATATGTTAAGATTTGTTTTAATAAAGATTAAAAAAAAGACAGAAAGGATTGGAAAAGTCTCTGAATTATAGAGATGTCCGATAACGGCTTTTTTGCCGATGTTCCGATATTCAGAGGTGTGGACTCGAGTCACATGACTTGGACTCGAGTCAGACTCGAGTCATGAATTTGATGACTTTAGACTCGACTTGACAAAATGTAAAAAGACTTGCAACTCGACTTAGACTTTAACATCAATGACTTGTGACTTCACTTGGACTTGAGCCTTTTGAATTGACATGACTTGACATGACTTGCTACTTTCCCCAAAACCCAAAGATGAAAAAGTTATTCGGGAGCGCTCCGTATTTTTCATTGTGTACTTGTCTATCAGCGTTGCGTGTGTCAGCTGGTGTGCTCTCAGTACAACAGCCAATCAAATTAGATCTACTTTGTTTTCATCACACAGCATTCATCCAATCAAATTGCAGGACAACCAACGAAGAAGACATGTCCAAACCACACGCCAGTGAACAAAAAATGATACCTAAAATAATTTCGTTTGGGTATAAAAATTACGAGGTGGTCAACACAAAACGGTTTGCAGTATGCAACACATGCGGTTCGAAAATTACTGATGGAGAGGCAACAACTTCCAACTTCGTCCGGCATTTGAAGTTGCACAAAGAAGGGTAAGTTTTGAATGTAATATAACGTTTATTGGCTAAGTAACGTGACTTTTATTTGCTGTGTAGTTAAATCAGTGAGGCTGTAAACTCACTGCTAACGTTATAACGTTATTGCAAACACAGGAATCTGTTGCAGTTCACTACCTTATTCATACTTTTTGTTCAGTGATTTTTTTTAAGCAGGGTTACGTTAGTCAATATATCACACGTAACGTTAGACGGCGGTCAGCAGCACCGCGTATTTTAGCCACCTAAAAAAAGACAAAAATAGTCAAATAAAGGTCAGTTAAAATGTATACTATATTATGAATATGTGTACCGTTTTAGCTAGCTTTCTGACATACTGTTGGTTGTTTACCTCAGTGGTCCCCAACCACCGGGCCGCGGCCCGGTACTGGTCCGTGGATCGATTGGTACCGGGCCGCACAAGAAATAATTTTTTCATTTTTTTATTTTTTTAATTAAATCAACATAAAAAACACAAGATACACTTACAAGTAGTGCACCAACCCAAAACAACTCTCTCCCCCCTTTTGTTCTGGGCATTGAACATGAAGACTCTTCCTTCACTGTTCCGAGTGGCCATGAGAGTCTTGGCAGTGCCTGCCTCCAGTGCTCCAGTGGAGCGAGTTTTCAGCCATGGTGGCATCATACTACGCCCCCATCGTGCACAAATGACTGACAGACTCTTGGCTAATTTGGTCTTTTGCAAATGCAATGCAGCATAGGGCCCTGACATAAAAAGTACAACTTTTTTGTTATGTTCACGTATATGTCATGTTTTTTCAATGTTAACACTTTTGTACAAATAAGTACATTTGCACTTTATTTTTCAATGTGTTTGTTCTGTAAAGGAATGAGTTAATGTTTAAAATGACTGGTTAATAGTGCTATTATAAAGTGCAATGTCAGCACAATTTTCTTTACTGCAATTTAAAATGCACTTGTTTTAATAAATAAATACAGCGTTTGAAAAGCATACACAATCTGTGTTAATATATTAGTCTGTGGTTAAAAGGACTTGAAAGGACTCGAAACTCAAAATGCAGGACTTAGGACTTGACTTGAGACTTTCCAGTCTTGACTTTGGACTTGACTCGGGGCTTGCCTGTCTTGACTCGGGACTTGACTCGGACTTGAGGGCAAAGACTTGAGACTTACTTGTGACTTGCAAAACAATGACTTGGTCCCACCTCTGCCGATATTGTCCAACTTGGTGGTAGCGGGGGGGTTATTGTAGCGTCCCGGAAGAGTTAGTGCTGCAGGGGATTCTGGGTATTTGTTCTGTTGTGTTTATGTTGTGCTACGGTGCGGATGTTCTCCCAAAATGTGTTTGTCATTCTTGTTTGGTGTGGGTTCACAGTGTGGCGCGTATTTGTAACAGTGTTAACGTTGTTTATACGACCACCCTCAGTGCATTGCATTCGCTTGTGTGTGTGTAAAAGCCGCATATGTTATGTGACAGGACCGGCACGCTGTTTGTTTGGAGAAAAAAACGGGCGTGACGACACGTTGTAGAGGACGCTAAAGGCAGTGCCTTTAAGGCACGCCCCCAATATTGTTGTCCGGGTGGAAATCGGGAGAATGGTTGCCCCGGGAGATTTTCGGGAGGGGCACTGAAATTCGGGAGTCTCCCGGGAAAATGGCAAGTATGGTCACAGGGTTGCAGCCCTCAGTAAGTCACTGAAGTGACACAACTTGCCGTGTTTAATACGGGACAAAACGGCCAACGAACCGCAACATATCTTATATTGTTGAAAAGGTCTTAATTGCGCCTACAGTGCGACTTCATATTTGGAACATTTTGTGTTACCATGGGGATGCTATTAAAGAAAAACAATCTCAATGGGTCCATTGATTAGATACACTTGGCACCCTTGGTGGCTTTTTTTTTTTTTTCAGAAAAAGGCTGGGGACATTACCTCTTCATAGTTTCATTTCTCAACAGATTTGAACTGTTCCAATGTCTGAATGTTCAGTACATTCAGTCCATGCAATCTTGCTGGGTGCTAGCATGTTAACTATTTTTGCTATTTTACTCGTTAAAAATACAAACATATAACAGACATGGTATTGGAACATTATAAAAATGCCTTACCACTTTTGATATTTCCTCTTATCTGGTTACGAGCATTTAACCTTAAAATAATTGATTTTGATACTTGATATGCAAACTTAAAGAAAGTTTGATCATATTAGGCCTATACTGGCTCACCTGCACTGGCTTCCTGTGCACTTAAGAAGTGACTTTAAGGTTTTACTACTTACGTATAAAATACTACACGGTCTAGCTCCGTCCTATCTTGTCGATTGCATTGTACCATATGTCCCGGCAAGAAATCTGCGTTCAAAGAACTCCGGCTTATTAGTGATTCCCAGAGCCCAAAAAAAGTCTGCGGGCTATAGAGCGTTTTCTATTCGGGCTCCAGTACTATGGAATGCCCTCCCGGTAACAATTAGAGATGCTACCTCAGTAGAAGCATTTAAGTCCCATCTTAAAACTCATTTGTATACTCTAGCCTTTAAATAGCCCCCCTGTTAGACCAGTTGATCTGCCGTTTCTTTTCTTTTCTCCTCTGCTCCCCTTTTCCTTGAGGGGGGGGGGCACAGGTCCGGTGGCCATGGATGAAGTGCTGGCTGTCCAGAGTCGGGACCCGGGGTGGACCGCTCGCCTGTGCATCGGCTGGGAACATCTCTGCGCTGCTGACCCGTCTCCGCTCGGGATGGTGTCCTGCTGGCCCCACTATGGACTGGACTCTTACTACTATTATGTTGGATCCACTATGGACTGGACTCTCACAATATTATGTCAGACCCACTCGACATCCATTGCTTTCGGTCTCCCCTAGAGGGGGGGGGTTACCCACATATGCGGTCCTCTCCAAGGTTTCTCATAGTCATTCACATCGACGTCCCACTGGGGTGAGTTTTTCCTTGCCCGTATGTGGGCTTTGTACCGAGGATGTCGTTGTGGCTTGTGCAGCCCTTTGAGACACTTGTGATTTAGGGCTATATAAATAAAGATTGATTGATTGATTGATGAACTTCTCCTATGTTAGCATGTCAATGTTAGCATGCTAACTTTTTATGCAAGCATTTTTGCAAATTTGACTAAAAATCACGGCTTTTGATACGACATCTTAGAAGTACGCTAACTTTTCTTTATGTTATGCTAATGTTTTATGCTAACATTTAATTAATTTAATTCTTTTAAACCTAAAAATCATGGCTTTTGATACTTGCCACCATCTTAGAAGTACACTAACTTTTCCTGTTGTCATGCCAACATTAGCCTGTTAATAATTATGCTAGCATTTAAACTCATTTCAATCCTTAAAGCCTAAAATTAGTGGATTTTGATACTTTTCACCATTTTGTAAATACAGTATGCTTACTGTTCCCATTATAACATGCTGTTAGAATGTTAATGTTTTATGCTATAATTTTTTTTTTTTTATCAAATATTATTTGTTTGAACCTAAAAATCATTGTTTTCAACACTTGGGTCTGGTAACTTTTCCTATGTTATCGTGTCAACGTTAGCATGTTAATGTTTTATGCTAGTTTTTTTTTTATAAAGTTTTGTTAATTTGAAGCTACAATCATGGATTTTGATACTTCGAGCCATCTTCGAAGTATGTTAACCGTGGGGCGGTATAGCTCGGTTGGTAGAGCGGCCGTGCCAGCAACTTGAGGGTTGCAGGTTCGATCACCGCTTCCGCCATCCTAGTCACTGCCGTTGTGTCCTTGGGCAAGACACTTTACCCACCTGCTCCCAGTGCCACCCACACTGGTTTAACTGTAACTTAGATATTGGGTTGCTGGTTGTTCCATCTCCATCGTTGGGGTCCCTGCGGGTGGGGTGGGTGGTTCCCGTGGCCCTGTGCCTGGGTGGTCCTGCGGCGGCCGGTTTGGGTGGGGTGGCCGGGGGCTGGCCTCGCCGCGCTCTCCGGGGGTGGGGGGTGGGCTCGTGGGGGCCCGGTTGCCGGTGGGGCGGGGGCGGTCTTCCCGTCCGGTTGCGGGGAGTCTCTGGGTCCCTCGGGCGGGGCGTCTCGCCTTTCTGCCCGTGTGGGGTGTGGTCTCTCGCTGGCTTGGGGTCTGGCTGTCCCCTGCTTTTCTCGTGCCCTGTCCTCTGCCGGGTGCGTCTGTCTGCGGCCTGCTGCTGGCCCTTGTGGGCGGTACGGTGGGTCGGGCTCTGGGGTTCCTGTCGCTGGCCGGCTTGGCTGCGTGGGGGCGGTGGTCCCTGGTTCCCTGGGCACCACGCCTCCTGTTTGTGGGTTGGGCTCTCGGGGGTGATGGGGCCGTGCTCTGGCTCCCACGCACTCTGGGAGTCGAATGTATTGTACATGCAAATTCACATATGCTCACATACGTACATAGGTACCTACGCTCCCACATACATACACAAATACAGTACATATTTACCTACCTAATGTTCGTACATCCACACGCACATTCAATATACAAACATACACATACACATACTGTACATATACATTCACTGTACAAACACATATACACATTCTGTACATATACATTCATTGTACAAACACATATACACATTCTGTACATATACAAGTACATACTGTATGCATACTTACACTCATGCACATAATCACGTTGCATCAAACATATATTAACGTTGTTGCCCTAGGGTAAACTGGGTGTAACACATGGCACACTGACAAAGCTTAACCTATTGTGACTATAACAATCTACAAGGTTAATGTAGGTTGCTTCTCTTTCTCCCCCTCCATTTTTCTGCATTCTTTCGTATCTCAAGTTATCATTACGTATATGTATTGTTGCATTTAAACAACTGTATTGTTGATAATAAAGGTAAATTATTTGTATTGTTCATTATCAATAGCGCTATTTCTATTGGTATTTGTATTGATCCATTTGTAGTGTAATAATGCTCATGGTTATTTCTGTATTATTTTTTATTTTTCGCTAACTGCTTATTTGCTATTACTTTTACCATCATATTTGTACATGTCATATTTGCTGATGTTGCTCTATTGTTGTTGTTGTTTGCTGTTGTTGTTTTTGTCTCTCTGTCTAATCCCCCTCTTGTCCCCACAATTTCCCCCTCTGTCTTCTTTTTTTTTCTCTTTCTATCCCCTCCTGCTCCGGCCCGGCTGCACTAAATGATAATATAAATACATTTAATAAAGTCAAATACAAATAAGGCAACAAGAGAAGTATCCTACACTTCTCTTTTGTAAAGTAAATCTGAACAGCCGACATGGGCATCTACATCAACTATATGATTTGCCTGAGAAGCTGGACAGGACATAAAAAAAAAAAAAAAAAAAAAAAAAAAAAAAGATATTGGGTTTCACTATGTAAAGCGCTTTGAGTCACTTGAGAAAAAGCGCTATATAAATGTAATTCACTTCACTTCACTTCACAACTTTACATTTCTGTTCAAAAGGCAACATTTGGAATATAGTTTTTGGTTTTGGAGGTCATCAGGTAAGGCTGCTTCCACTTCATGACTATTAGGTGGTTTTAAAGGAACAGTGGTCAGTCTGGGAAGAAGAAGAAAAAAATAAATGACAACCTCCTGACTGCAATCATAGGAGTGAAGTCACATGCCGTGTGCATTGTGTAACGTCCTCACTACTTCTTGTGTCTCCCTGCTGCCGTCCTCCGCTCCATTCCCTCACTACATACCTCCACATCCACATCAATTACTCGCCGTGGGACAAGCCGAGCGGCGTCTTTGGGCCCGGCTGAGAGGGACGGGGGGACTTTGGAGCGCCTCAAGTAGAAGAAGAAGACGACGCTGAAGGTGACCATGTCTTTTCTAGTCCGTCCTCAGGTACTCTTTGGGATCGTTGGTGCTTTTCTTCCGATCAACTCGTTTGCTACTTGGAAACAAAGCAAGGGTGTGAACACAGGAAGTTGCTCTCATGGAGAAGTGAAAGAAAAGTTGCAGGAAGAAGAAAGTAAAGATGCAGAAAATGAGTTATTGGTTTAGGGTGTTAGTTAGTTTTGATGTTATTGTTAGTATTTGTTACAGTTTGGATCTTAAGGTTACAAGGTCGGGTTGGAGTCTTTGCAGAGGTGTGGACTCGAGTCACATGACTTGGACTCGAGTCATGAATTTGATGACTTTAGACTCGACAAAATGTAAAAAGACTTGCAACTCGACTTAGACTTTAACATCAATGACTTGTGACTTCACTTGGACTTGAGCCTTTTGAATTGACATGACTTGACACGACTTGCTACTTTCCCCAAAACCCAAAGATGAAAAAGTTATTCGGGAGCGCTCCGTATTTTTCATTGTGTACTTGTCTATCAGCGTTGCGTGTGTCAGCTGGTGTGCTGTCAGTACAACAGCCAATCAAATTAGATCTACTTTGTTTTCATCACACAGCATTCATCCAATCAAATTGCAGGACAACCAACGAAGAAGACATGTCCAAACCACACGCCAGTGAACAAAAAATGATACCTAAAAATAATTTTGTTTGGGTATAAAAATTACGAGGTGGTCAACACAAAACGGTTTGCAGTATGCAACACATGCGGTTCCAAAATGACTGATGGAGAGGCAACAACTTCCAACTTCGTCCGGCATTTGAAGTTGCACAAAGAACGGTAAGTTTTGAATGTAAGATAACGTTTATTGGCTAAGTAACGTGACTTTTATTTGCTGTGTAGTTAAATCAGTGAGGCTGTAAACTCACTGCTAACGTTATAACGTTATTGCAAACACGGGAATCTGTTGCAGTTCACTACCTTATTCATACTTTTTGTTCAGTGATTTTTTTTAAGCAGGGTTACGTTAGTCAATATATCACACGTAACGTTAGACGGCGGTCAGCAGCACCGCGTATTTTAGCCACCTAAAAAAAGACAAAAATAGTCAAATAAAGGTCATTTAAAATGTATACTATATTATGAATATGTGTACCGTTTTAGCTAGCTTTCTGACATACTTTTGGTTGTTTACCTCAGTGGTCCCCAACCACCGGGCCGCGGCCCGGTACTGGTCCGTGGATCGATTGGTATCGGGCCGCACAAGAAAAAAAAAAAAAAAATTCTCTTTTTTTAATTAAATCAACATAAAAAACACAAGATACACTTACAAGTAGTGCACCAACCCAAAACAACTCTCTCCCCCCTTTTGTTCTGGGCATTGAACATGAAGACTCTTCCTTCACTGTTCCGAGTGGCCATGAGAGTCTTGGCAGTGCCTGCCTCCAGTGCTCCAGTGGAGCGAGTTTTCAGCCATGGTGGCATCATACTACGCCCCCATCGTGCACAAATGACTGACAGACTCTTGGCTAATTTGGTCTTTTGCAAATGCAATGCAGCATAGGGCCCTGACATATAAAAAGTACAACTTTTT
This sequence comes from Nerophis lumbriciformis, assembly GCF_033978685.3. Taxonomy (NCBI): domain Eukaryota; kingdom Metazoa; phylum Chordata; class Actinopteri; order Syngnathiformes; family Syngnathidae; genus Nerophis; species Nerophis lumbriciformis. Next base: position 5,376,451 of record NC_084555.2, on the reverse strand, counting down.
TGTTATGTTCATGTGTATGTCATGTTTTTTCAATGTTAACACTTTTGTACAAATAAGTACATTTGCACTTTATTTTTCAATGTGTTTGTTCTGTAAAGGAATGAGTTAATGTTTAAAATGACTGGTTAATAGTGCTATTATAAAGTGCAATGTCAGCACAATTTTCTTTCCTGCAATTTAAAATGCACTTGTTTTAATAAATAAATACAGCGTTTGAAAAGCATACACAATCTGTGTTAATATATTAGTCTGTGGTTAAAAGGACTTGAAAGGACTCGAAACTCAAAATGCAGGACTTAGGACTTGACTTGAGACTTTCCAGTCTTGACTTTGGACTTGACTCGGGGCTTGCCTGTCTTGACTCGGGACTTGACTCGGACTTGAGGGCAAAGACTTGAGACTTACTTGTGACTTGCAAAACAATGACTTGGTCCCACCTCTGAGTCTTTGCTTTGGGATTTTGGGCTTCTTGGATTAGATTTGGGTTCAGTCTCAATAACATGTTCAAAGGTCGGATTTTTTTTCTTAAAGTGAGTGGTTAGATAAATAACTACTTTAAAAAATACAGTAAAGTTTTGTTTATCACTGTTAATTGGTCACAGGCCCAAAAGGGGTCAATTAATTTCTGCTAAATAAGAATGAATGATTACCGTATTTTTCGGACTATAAGTCGCAGTTTTTTTTCATAGTTTGGCCGGGGGTGCGACTTATACTCAGGAGCGACTTATGTGTGAAATGATTAACACTTTACCGTAAAATATCAAATAATATTATTTAGCTCATTCACGTAAGAGACTAGACGTATAAGATTTCATGGGATTTAGCGATTAGGAGTGACAGATTGTTTGGTAAACGTATAGCATGTTCTATATGTTATAGTTATTTGAATGACTCTTACCATAATATGTGTTGGTTATTTATTTACACTTATTCAGCCTGTTGTTCACTATTCTTTATTTATTTTAAATTGCCTTTCAAATGTCTATTCTTGGTGTTGGGTTTTATCAAATAAATTTCCCCCCAAAAATGCGACTTTTATATGTTTTTTCCCTTCTTTATTATGCATTTTCGGCCGGTGCAACTTATACTCCGGAGCGATTTATACTCCGAAAAATACAATAAATAAAAGTAGTTTTGATGTTATTGTTAGTATTTGTTACAGTTTGGATCTTAAGGTTACAAGGTTGGGTTGGAGTCTTTGCTTTGGGATTTTGGGCTTCTTAGATTAGATTTGGGTTCAGTCTCAATAACATATGTTCAAAGGTCGGATTTTTTTCTTAAAGTGAGTGGTTAGATACATAACTGTACTTTGGCAATCCAGTAAAGTTTTGTTTTTTCACTGTTAATTGGTCACAGGCCCAAAAATGGTCAATGAATAACTGCTTAATAGGAATTAATGATTAATTAAAGCTGGACGGGACCGACTTTGATGGCACATAAAATCAAAACCGGAGCAGTAATTAAAACTCTTTGGTCATCTTTTAATCAGAAGGGTTCAATCTCTCTCCTGTGCTAGTTTGAAGCCGAAACGACAAACGCGCTCAGAGGAGATAATGTTTGAAAAAAAGGTGACCGGTTTTTACAAAACTTTTGTTTTGAAGGGGGAATTGCAAACTTCCTGTTGATTTTTTCTGGGGGTTGTCAATCTATGAAATGTAGGTCTAAGTGAGACCTACATACAGGTTTTTGTTTCATGTCTCTAAGACATTCCTACTACAGGCAGTTTTGTCTGAGTTTTCCTCCGAGGAGCAGTTGTGTCTGTGTTTTCTTTATAGGGGCTAGAGCGCAATTTTGAGTTTTGGGGTTGGGTTTTTTATTAGATCGCAATTTTTGGCAGTCCTGGTGTGTGTGTCCAGTTTGGTGAGTTTTGAAGCATGTTAAGGGGGTCAAATTACAGGTCAAAGAGGCAAAAGTGACTGTTTTTACTAAAATGTTGTTTTGAAGGGGGAATTGCCATCTTCCTGTTGATTTTTGCTGAAGGATGTCAATGTATGAAATCTATATGTTTTTTTCCTTCTTTATTATGCATTTTTGGCCGGTGCGACTTATACTCCGGAGCGACTTATACTCCGAAAAATACGATAAATAAAAGTAGTTTTGATGTTATTGTTAGTATTTGTTACAGTTTGGATCTTAAGGTTACAAGGTTGGGTTGGAGTCTTTGCTTTGGGATTTTGGGCTTCTTGGATTAGATTTGGGTTCAGTCTCAATAACATATGATCAAAGGTCGGATTTCTTTCTTAAAGTGAGTGGTTAGATACATAACTGTACTTTGGCAATCCAGTAAAGTTTTGTTTTTTCACTGTTAATTGGTCACAGGCCCAAAAGGGGTCAATTAATTTCTGCTAAATAAGAATGAATGATTACCGTATTTTTCGGACTATAAGTCGCAGTTTTTTTTCATAGTTTGGCCGGGGGTGCGACTTATACTCAGGAGCGACTTATGTGTGAAATGATTAACACATTACCGTAAAATATCAAATAATATTATTTAGCTCATTCACGTAAGAGACTAGACGTATAAGATTTCATGGGATTTAGCGATGAGGAGTGACAGATTGTTTGGTAAACGTATAGCATGTTCTATATGTTATAGTTATTTGAATGACTCTTACCATAACATGTGTTGGTTATTTATTTACACTTATTCAGCCTGTTGTTCACTATTCTTTATTTATTTTAAATTGCCTTTCAAATGTCTATTCTTGGTGTTGGCTTTTATCAAATACATTCCCCCAAAAAATGCAACTTTTATATGTTTTTTTCCTTCTTTATTATGCATTTTCGGCCGGTGCAACTTATACTCCGGAGCGACTTATACTCCGAAAAATACGATAAATAAAAGTAGTTTTGATGTTATTGTTAGTATTTGTTACAGTTTGGATCTTAAGGTTACAAGGTTGGGTTGGAGTCTTTGCTTTGGGATTTTGGGCTTCTTAGATTAGATTTGGGTTCAGTCCCAATAACATGTTCAAAGGTCGGATTTTTTTCTTAAAGTGAGTGGTTAGATAAATAACTACTTTAAAAAATACAGTAAAGTTTTGTTTATCACTGTTAATTGGTCACAGGCCCAAAAGGGGTCAATTAATTTCTGCTAAATAAGAATGAATGATTACCGTATTTTTCGGACTATAAGTCGCAGTTTTTTTTCATAGTTTGGCCGGGGGTGCGACTTATACTCAGGAGCGACTTATGTGTGAAATGATTAACACATTACCGTAAAATATCAAATAATATTATTTAGCTCATTCATGTAAGAGACTAGACGTATAAGATTTCATGGGATTTAGCGATTAGGAGTGACAGATTGTTTGGTAAACGTATAGCATGTTCTATATGTTATAGTTATTTGAATGACTCTTACCATAATATGTGTTGGTTATTTATTTACACTTATTCAGCCTGTTGTTCACTATTCTTTATTTATTTTAAATTGCCTTTCAAATGTCTATTCTTGGTGTTGGCTTTTATCAAATAAATTTCCCCCCAAAAATGCGACTTTTATATGTTTTTTTTCCCTTCTTTATTATGCATTTTCGGCCGGTGCAACTTATACTCCGGAGCGACTTATACTCCGAAAAATACGATAAATAAAAGTAGTTTTGATGTTATTGTTAGTATTTGTTACAGTTTGGATCTTAAGGTTACAAGGTTGGGTTGGAGTCTTTGCTTTGGGATTTTGGGCTTCTTGGATTAGATTCGGGTTCAGTCTCAATAACATATGTTCAAAGGTCGGATTTTTTTCTTAAAGTGAGTGGTTAGATACATAACTGTACTTTGGCAATCCAGTAAAGTTTTGTTTTTTCACTGTTAATTGGTCACAGGCCCAAAAATGGTCAATGAATAACTGCTTAATAGGAATTAATGATTAATTAAAGCTGGACGGGACCGACTTTGACGGCACATAAAATCAAAACCGGAGCAGTAATTAAAACTCTTTGGTCATCTTTTAATCAGAAGGGTTCAATCTCTCTCCTGTGCTAGTTTGAAGCCGAAACGACAAACGCGCTCAGAGGAGATAATGTTTGAAAAAAAGGTGACCGGTTTTTACAAAACTTTTGTTTTGAAGGGGGAATTGCAAACTTCCTGTTGATTTTTGCTGGGGGTTGTCAATCTATGAAATGTAGGTCTAAGTGAGACCTACATACAGGTTTTTGTTTCATGTCTCTAAGACATTCCTACTACAGGCAGTTTTGTCTGAGTTTTCCTCCGAGGAGCAGTTGTGTCTGTGTTTTCTTTATAGGGGCTAGAGCGCAATTTTGAGTTTTGGGGTTGGGTTTTTTATTAGATCGCAATTTTTGGCAGTCCTGGTGTGTGTGTCCAGTTTGGTGAGTTTTGAAGCATGTTAAGGGGGTCAAATTACAGGTCAAAGAGGCACAAGTGACTGTTTTTACTAAAATGTTGTTTTGAAGGGGGAATTGCCATCTTCCTGTTGATTTTTGCTGAAGGATGTCAATGTATGAAATCTATATGTTTTTTTCCTTCTTTATTATGCATTTTTGGCCGGTGCGACTTATACTCCGGAGCGACTTATACTCCGAAAAATACGGTAAATAAAAGTAGTTTTGATGTTATTGTTAGTATTTGTTACAGTTTGGATCTTAAGGTTACAAGGTTGGGTTGGAGTCTTTGCTTTGGGATTTTGGGCTTCTTGGATTAGATTTGGGTTCAGTCTCAATAACATGTTCAAAGGTCGGATTTTTTTCTTAAAGTGAGTGGTTAGATAAATAACTACTTTAAAAAAATACAGTAAAGTTTTGTTTATCACTGTTAATTGGTCACAGGCCCAAAAGGGGTCAATTAATTTCTGCTAAATAAGAATGAATGATTACCGTATTTTTCGGACTATAAGTCTCAGTTTTTTTTTTACTTATACTCAGGAGCGACTTATTTGTGAAATTATTAAGACATTACCGTAAAATATCAAATAATATTATTTAGCTCATTCACGTAAGAGACTAGACGTATAAGATTTCATGGGATTTAGCGATTAGGAGTGACAGATTGTTTGGTAAACGTATAGCATGTTCTATATGTTGTAGTTATTTGAATGACTCTTACCATAATATGTTACGTTAACATACCAGGCACGTTCTCAGTTGGTTATTTATGCCTCATATAACGTACACTTATTCAGCCAGTTGTTCACTATTTATTTATTTTAAATTGCCTTTCAAATGTCTATTCTTGGTGTTGGCTTTTATCAAATAAATTTCCCCCAAAAATGCGACTTATTCTCCAGTGCGACATATATATGTTTTTTTCCTTCTTTATTGTGCATTTTCGGCCGGTGCGACTTATACTCCGAAAAATACGGTAAATAAAAGTAGTTTTGATGTTATTGTTAGTATTTGTTACAGTTTGGATCTTAAGGTTACAAGGTTGGGTTGGAGTCTTTGCTTTGGGATTTTGGGCTTCTTGGATTAGATTTGGGTTCAGTCTCAATAACATATGATCAAAGGTCGGATTTCTTTCTTAAAGTGAGTGGTTAGATACATAACTGTACTTTGGCAATCCAGTAAAGTTTAGTTTTTTCACTGTTAATTTAGTCACAGGCCCAAAAATGGTCAATGAATAACTGCTTAATAGGAATTAATGATTAATTAAAGCTGGACGGCACATAAAATCAAAACCGGAGCAGTAATTAAAACTCTTTGGTCATCTTTTAATCAGAAGGGTTCAATCCCTCTCCTGTGCTAGTTTGAAGCCGAAACGACAAACGCGCTCAGAGGAGATAACGTTTGAAAAAAAGGTGACCGGTTTTTACAAAACTTTTGTTTTGAAGGGGGAATTGCAAACTTCCTGTTGATTTTTGCTGGGGGTTGTCAATCTATGAAATGTAGGTCTAAGTGAGACCTACATAGAGGTTTTTGTTTCATGTCTCTAAGACATTCCTACTACAGGCAGTTTTGTCTGAGTTTTCCTCCGAGGAGCAGTTGTGTCTGTGTTTTCTTTATAGGGGCTAGAGCGCAATTTTGAGTTTTGGGGTTGGGTTTTTTATTAGATCGCAATTTTTGGCAGTCCTGATGTGTGTGTCCAGTTTGGTGAGTTTTGAAGCATGTTAAGGGGGTCAAATTACAGGTCAAAGAGGCAAAATTGACTGTTTTTACTAAAATGTTGTTTTGAAGGGGGAATTGCCATCTTCCTGTTGACTTTTGCCGAAGGATGTCAATGTATGAAATCTAGGTCTAAGTCAGACCTACATAGAGGTTTTTGTTTCATGTCTTTACGACATTCCTACCGGAAGTTACAAGCAGTTTTGTCTGTGTTTTTTCCTAGGGGGCGCTAGAGCGCAGTTTTGAGTTTTTTTTTTTTTTATTAGATGGCAATTTTCGCCAGTCCTGATGTGTGTGTCAAATATGGTGAGTTTTAAAGCATATTAAAGGGGTCAAATTACAGCTCAAAGAGGCGGCGGAATAATAATAATTAAAGCTGCAAGCAGCGTTGTTCGGGCCCGCGTATTTGGCAGGTGCTAGTCCTAAGTGTCCCAATACTTTTGTCTACTTGTAGTCTGAAGTGTCCCAAGACTTTTGTCTAGTGTACCTACCTTGTCTGCATTGTGTGGGCACGTTGGTGCTTCCTGCTTTTGAGCAGCCATCTTAAAAAAACAGCACCGCAGGAGCATCAGTGCAGCGGGTCTTTGAAGGCTCATAAAATCAAAACCGGAGCAGGTATCACAACTCTTTCACCAACTTTTAATCAGAAGGGTTCAATCTCTCTCCTGTGTTAGCCGAAACAACAAACGCGCTCAGAGGAGATAATGTTTGAAGAAAGGTGACGGGTTTTTACAAAAATGTTGTGTTGAAGGGGGAATAGCAAACTTCCTGTAGATTTTTGCTGGGGGTTGTCAATTTATGAAATGTAGGTCTAAGTGAGACCTACATTGAGGTTTTTGTTTCATGTCTCTCTGATCTTCCCAGTGGGAGTTACAGGCAGTTGTGTAATTTTTTTCATCCGAGGAGTAGTTTTTTGTGCGTTTTATTAAAAAATTGCTGTAGAGCACAATTTTTAGATTTGGGGTTAGGTTTTTTTTATTAGATCACAGTTTTAGCCAGTCTTGATGTGTGTGTTCAGTTTGGTGAGTTTTGAAGCATGTTAAGGGGGTCAAATTATAGCTCAAAGAGGCAAAAGTGACTGTTTTTAGTACTTTTTTGTCTTGAAGGGGGAATTGCCAACTTCCTGTTGATTTTAGCCCGAGAATGTACCATTATGAAAGTTAGGTCTGAGTCAGACCTACATAGAGGATTTTGTTTCATGTCTTTCCGACCTTCCTAGTGGGAGTTACAGGCAGTTGTGTAATTTTTTTCATCCGAGGAGTAGTTTTTTGTGCGTTTTATTAAAAAATTGCTGTAGAGCACAATTTTTAGATTTGGGGTTAGGTTTTTTTCATTAGATCACAGTGTTAGCCAGTCTTGATGTGTGTGTTCAGTTTGGTGAGTTTTGAAGCATGTTAAGGGGGTCAAATTACAGCTCAAAGAGGCAAAAGTGACTGTTTTTAGTACTTTTTTGTCTTGAAGGGGGAATTGCCAACTTCCTGTTGATTTTAGCCCAAGAATGTACCATTATGAAAGTTAGGTCTGAGTCAGACCTACATAGAGGATTTTGTTTCATGTCTTTCCGACCTTTCTAGTGGGAGTTACAGGCAGTCTAGTTTTTCTTTTTGATTTTTGCAGTTTTTTTTTTTTATTAAAAGACAATTTTCGCAGGTCCTGATGTGTGGGTCAAATATGGTGAGTTTTGAAGCATGTTAAGTGGGTCAAATTAGTGCTCAAAGAGGCGGCGGAAGAATAAAGAAAGAATAAAGAATAATAATAAAACCTTAGAAATTCAATAGGTCCTTATGTCCCATTGCATAAGGACTCCCTGTGGGAGTCCTTTTGCAATGGGCCATTGCGGGCCCTAATAATAAAACGCACAAAATACAATAGGGTCCTCTGTCCCAAAGGGACATTGCGGTCCCAAAATTACGACTTGAACGTAAGTGCGAATGTTGTCTATCTGTGTTGGCGACTTGTCCAGGGTGTACCCCGCCTTCCGCCGGAGTGCAGCTGGGATAGGTTCCAGAGAGGGACAAGCGGTAGGAAATGGATGGATGGATGGACTTGAATATTTTCGTAGCTGAAACATGAAAAACAATGTCAACAACCCCTCTGGTTATGAACTATCACTCTTTAGTCACATGTACAATCTTTGAATGCAATCTATTAATGCTGCCTGAGGCTGAGCCAATCAGTGGCCACGATGCTGAACAGTTTTAATCTCCTCTAGAGGCCAATAATACTGTAGTATTTTATTCCATTTAGACATTTCTGCTTAATTTAGGCCAGAAATCCACAGAAGAGTAAGTAATCAGTGAGTAACATTCAAACAATCACTGTCACTACCTATTGATTGATATACAAACCCCGTTTCCATATGAGTTGGGAAATTGTGTTAGATGTAAATATAAACAGAATACAATGATTTGCAAATCATTTTCAACCCATATTCAGTTGAATATGCTACAAAGACAACATATTTGATGTTCAAACTGATAAAATCTTCTCCGCCTTTAGTCATCTCCATCTTTCAAAGGTATCCCCCGATACAAATCTTCGTTCGTCATAAATAAGTTGAGGATTGTAACGACGCCTTTTACATTTACTAAGGTCTGACATGTTTAGTAACTTTACCGTTGGCAGTAGCCCGACGATGAGGGCAACCTAGATGTGACACACTCACGGACTTACTAATTGGTTAAAACGGTGGAGGGCGGGACATCGAAATGAAAACAATAATATTTCGGGGCTGTAAATCTAATGTTGAAATGAGCATATCCCGGCTGAACTACTGTTATCAGTTATATTCAGGTATTGGAAAAGAACATAATTTCATATTTCATATAAAAATCATAAACTTTAGAATTTGATGCCAGCAACACGTGACAAAGAAGTTGGGGAAGGTGGCAATAAATACTGATAAAGTTGAGGAATGCTAATTGGGAACAGGTGGGTGCCATGATTGGGTATAAAAACAGCTTCCCAAAAAATGCTCAGTCTTTCACACGAAAAGGATAAGGCGAGGTACACCCCTTTGTCCACAACTGCGTGAGCAAATAGTCAAACAGTTTAAGAACAACGTTTCTCAAAGTGCAATTGCAAGAAATTTAGGGATTTCAACATCTACGGTCCATAATATCATCAAAAGGTTCAGAGAATCTGGAGAAATCACTCCACGTAAGCGGCATGGCCGGAAACCGACATTGAATGACCGTGACCTTCGATCCCTCAGACGGCATTGTATCAAAAACCGACATCAATCTCTAAAAGGATATCACCACATGGGCTCAGGAACACTTCAGAAAACCACTGTCACTAAATACAGTTTGTTGCTACATCTGTAAGTGCAAGTTAAAGCTCTACTATGCAAAGCGAAAGCCATTTATCAACAACACCCAGAAACGCCGCCGGCTTCTCTGGGCCCGAGATCATCTAAGATGGACTGATGCAAAGTGGAAAAGTGTTCTGTGGTCTGACGAGTCCACATTTCAAATTGTTTTTGGAAATATTCGACATCGTGTCATCCGGACCAAAGGGGAAGCGAACCATCCAGACTTTTATCGACGCAAAGTTCAAAAGCCAGGATCTGTGATGGTATGGGGGGTGCATTAGTGCCCAAGGCATGGGTAACTTACACATCTGTGAAGGAACCATTAATGCTGAAAGGTACATACAGGTTTTGGAACAACATATGCTGCCATCTAAGCCCCTGCTTATTTCAGCAAGACAATGCCAAGCCATATTCAGCAGCGTGGCTTGGTAAAAAAAAAAGAGTGCGGGTACTTTCCTGGCCCGCCTGCAGTCCAGACCTGTCTCCCATCGAAAATGTGTGGCGCATTATGAAGTGTAAAATACGACAGCGGAGACCCCGGACTTTTGAACGACTGAAGCTCTACATAAAACAAGAATGGGAAAGAATTCCACTTTAAAAGCTTCAACAATTAGTTTCCAATCGTTTATTGAGTGTTGTTAAAAGAAAAGGTGATGTAACACAGTGGTGAACATCCCCTTTCCCAACTACTTTGGCACGTGTTGCAGCCATGAAATTCTAAGTTAATTATTATTTGAAAAAAAAAAAAAAAGTTTATGAGTTTGAACATCAAATATCTTGTCTTTGTAGTGCATTCAACTGAATATGGGTTGAAAAGGATTTGCAAATCATTGTATTCCGTTTATATTTACATCTAACACAATTTCCCAACTCATATGGAAACGGGGTTTGTAAAATACTATCATGTCTCCATGTTAATAATCACTTTTTCATTATTGCCATCATGTTTTGGTGTTCTTTGGGTTAAACGTATTCAACTGAGGTTGGAGCTCACGCTCTAAAACGAGGATTAGGGTTTAAAAACCAGGATTGGGGTTTTGAGGTCAGGGTTTTGCGGTTGGGTTTAACAACTCGGTCTTAGTGTTTTAGCGTTAGATTTAAAGATTTAAGGTCTGAATAAAATGTGCTAAGGGTTGAAATTAATTAATTTGTCTTGTATGACATCATCACTTTTATAAAGGTTACCCGAAATGATGTTAGTCAACAAACTTGACTATTTTCCTTCTGGTTCCAAACAAGGGTCATGAATAAAATGTGTCTCGGTTTATTTTAAAAATCAATTTCGCCGACGTTACAGTTTGTGTCACAACAGGAAACCGTACAAAAACATGTGACTACTTTTTTTTTTTTGTGTGTGTACTAAAAAACTTTTGTGGTCTTAAACGTTTGAGTTGAGCTTTAACACCAGGAAAAATATGTTAGATTTGTTTTAATAAAGATTAAAAAAAAGACAGAAAGGATTGGAAAAGTCTCTGAACTCTAGAGATGTCCGATAATGGCTTTTTTGCCGATATCCGATATTCCGATATTGTCCAACTTGGTGGTAGCGAGGGGTGTATATTGTAGCGTCCCGGAAGAGTTAGTGCTGCAAGGGATTCTGGGTATTTGTTCTGTTGTGTTTATGTTGTGTTACGGTGCGGGTTGTTCTCCCGAAATGTGTTTGTCATTCTTGTTTGGTGTGGGTTCACAGTGTGGCGCATATTTGTAACAGTGTTAAAGTTGTTTATACGGCCACCCTCAGTGTGACCTGTATGGCTGTTGACCAAGTATGCCTTGCATTCACTAATCCATCCATCCATCCATCCATCTTCTTCCGCTTATCCGAGGTCGGGTCGCGGGGGCAGCAGCCTAAGCAGGGAAGCCCAGACTTCCCTCTCCCCAGCCACTTCGTCCAGCTCCTCCCGGGGAATCCCGAGGCGTTCCCAGGCCAGCCGGGAGACATAGTCTTCCCAACGTGTCCTGGGTCTTCCTCGTGGCCTCCTACCGGTCGGACATGCCCTAAACACCTCCTTAGGGAGGCGCTCGGGTGGCATCCTGACCAGATGCCCGAGCCACCTCATCTGGCTCCTCTCGATGTGGAGGAGCAGCGGCTTTACTTTGAGCTCCCCCCGGGTGGCAGAGCTTCTCACCCTATCTCTAAGGGAGAGCCCCGCCACCCGGCGGAGGAAACTCATTTCGGCCGCTTGTACCCGTGATCTTGTCCTTTCGGTCATAACCCAAAGCTCATGACCATAGGTGAGGATGGGAACGTAGATCGACCGGTAAATTGAGAGCTTTGCCTTCCGGCTCAGCTCCTTCTTCACCACAACGGATCGATACAGCGTCCGCATTACTGAAGACGCCGCACCGATCCGCCTGTCGATCTCACGATCCACTCTTCCCTCACTCGTGAACAAGACTCCGAGGTACTTGAACTCCTCCACTTGGGGCAAGATCTCCTCCCCAACCCGGAGATGGCACTCCACCCTTTTCCGGGCGAGAACCATGGACTCGGACTTGGAGGTGCTGATTCTCATCCCAGTCGCTTCACACTCAGCTGCGAACCGATCCAGTGAGAGCTGAAGATCCTGGCCAGATGAAGCCATCAGGACCAAATCATCTGCAAAAAGCAGAGACCTAATCCTGCAGCCACCAAACCGGATCCCCTCAACGCCTTGACTGCGCCTAGAAATTCTGTCCATAAAAGTTATGAACAGAATCGGTGACAAAGGGCAGCCTTGGCGGAGTCCAACCCTCACCGGAAACGTGTCCGACTTACTGCCGGCAATGCGAACCAAGCTCTGACACTGATCATACAGGGAGCGGACCGCCACAATCAGACAGTCCGAAACCCCATACTCTCTGAGCACTCCCCACAGGACTTCCCGAGGGACACGGTCGAATGCCTTCTCCAAGTCCACAAAGCACATGTAGACTGGTTGGGCAAACTCCCATGCACCCTCAAGGACCCTGCCGAGAGTATAGAGCTGGTCCACAGTTCCACGACCAGGACGAAAACCACACTGTTCCTCCTGAATCCGAGGTTCGACTATCCGGCGTAGCCTCCTCTCCAGTACACCTGAATAGACCTTACCGGGAAGGCTGAGGAGTGTGATCCCACGATAGTTAGAACACACCCTCCGGTTCCCCTTTTTAAAGAGAGGAACCACCACTCCGGTCTGCCAATCCAGAGGTACTGCCCCCGATGTCCACGCGATGCTGCAGAGTCTTGTCAACCAAGACAGCCCTACAGCATCCAGAGCCTTAAGGAACTCCGGGCGGATCTCATCCACCCCCGGGGCCTTGCCACCGAGGAGCTTTTTAACTACCTCAGCAACCTCAGCCCCAGAAATAGGAGAGCCCACCACAGATTCCCCAGGCACTGCTTCCTCATAGGAGGACGTGTTGGTGGGATTGAGGAGGTCTTCGAAGTATTCCCTCCACCGATCCACAACTTCCGCAGTCGAGGTCAGCAGAACACCATCCGCACCATACACGGTGTTGGTAGTGCACTGCTTCCCCTTCCTGAGGCGGCGGATGGTGGTCCAGAATCGCTTCGAAGCCGTCCGGAAGTCGTTTTCCATGGCTTCCCCGAACTCCTCCCATGTCCGAGTTTTTGCCTCCGCGACCGCTGAAGCCGCACACCGCTTGGCCTGTCGGTAACTGTCCGCTGCCTCAGGAGTCCCATGAGCCATTCATGAGCATTCACTAATGTGTGTGTAAAAGCCGCATATATTATGTGACTGGGCCGGCACGCTGTTTGTATGGAGGTAAAGCGGACGTGACGACAGGTTGCAGAGGACGCTAAAGGCAGTGCCTTTAAGGCACGCCCCCTAAAATGTTGTCCGGGTGGAAATCGGGAGAATGATTGCCCTGGGAGATTTTCGGGAGGGGCACTGAAATTCGGGAGTCTCCCGGGAAAATCGGGAGGTTGAAACCAATACCGATATTACATTTTAAAGCATTTATCGGCCGATATTATCGGACATCTCCACTGAATTCTTGAAAAATTCTCAACAAAGTACAGTACAATACAATACAGTACAATGACGCTCGCTGTTATGTCCTTCCCGATGCCCTAACCCACTACCAAAAAAATTCAGGAAGATCGGAGCGTCTGTAAGGCAATTCTAACTATCATTTCCCACCACAAGGGGGCGATAATGGCGCCGCATGAGTCATGCAGTTACGTCCCACCCGACACCCCGACCCACCGTCCACCTTTTTAGAAAGATGGGAGCATGTAGAAGGAAGTCATGACATCCACCACTAGGGGGAAGTATTGGCGCCGCTGCAGTAATGCAGGTAGCATCCCACCCAACGCCAAATATTTCAGAAGGAACAGTGCTTGCGTAAGGAAGTTATGACTTATAGTTTTTCACCACAAGGGGGCGATATAGGCTCTGCAGTAGTCATGCAATGGCGTCCCACCCAACACCCAGACCAACCATTACGAATGTCAGGAAAATTGGAGAATGTGTAAGACAGTTCTAATTATTCACCACAAGGGGGCAATGTTAGTGTGGAAATTAACACGTAGGCATGATCACACCCCCACCTGAAAGCTTCATGTCAGTTAGGAGGAAGATCCGACACTTCATGGCGTCACTAACATCATTTCGACTTTTTAAGGACTCTCAAGACCAATTTTGAAGTTTTTCCAGTACCCTTCAAAAGGCGAAAAACAGTGCGAACCGATCCATAGCCTTGTTGTTTGAGGTCAGCAAATGCGGTCTGTAGGAAAAATACGGAAAATCTGCTAAAAGCTAAGCCTAACATTGAACCGGCAGTTATTAACTGAATGGGGCATAGAACATGAAGCTATTCAATGTCATTGGTGTTTGCAAACCTTGTTTACTAGTTTGTTTGTATGATCATCATTCATGTACACATCATTCCTTACAAGAAATAACATTATTTTTTACTTGCTTGTTTGTATCATAATTAATGTAGACATCATTCCTTATAATAAATAACATTAATTATTATTGTTTACTAGTTTGTTTGTATCATAATTAATGTAGACATAATTCCTTACAAGAAATATTATTGTTTACTTGTTTGTTTGTACCATAATTAATGTATACATCTTTCCTTATAATAAATAGCATTCATTATTATTGTTTACTAGTTTGTTTGTATCTTCATTCATGTAGACATCATTCCTTACAAGAAATAACGTTATTGTTTACTTGTTTGTTTGTATCATAATTAATACAGACATCATTCCTTATAATAAATAACATTAATTATTATTGTTTACTAGTTTGTTTGTATCTTAATTCATGTAGACATCATTCCTTACAAGAAATATTATTGTTTACTTGCTTGTTTGTACCATAATTAATGTATACATCATTCCTTATAATAAATAACATTCATTATTATTGTTGACTAGTTTGTTTGTATCATAATTCATGTAGACATCATTCCTTACAAGAAATAACATTGTTTACTTGCTTGTTTGTACCATAATTAATGTATACATCTTTACTTATAATAAATAACATTAATTATTATTGTTTACTAGTTTGTTTGTATCATAATTAATGTAGACATAATTCCTTACAAGAAATAACGTCATTGTTTACATGTTTGTTTGTATCATAATTAATATAGACATCATTCCTTATAATAAATAACATTAATTATTATTGTTTACTAGTATCTTCATTCATATAGACATCATTCCTTACAAGAAATATTATTGTTTACTTGTTTGTTTGTACCATAATTAATGTATACATCTTTCCTTATAATAAATAACATTAATTATTATTGTTTACTAGTTTGTTTGTATCATCATCATTCACGTACACATCATTCCTTACAAGAAATAACATTATTTTTTACTTGCTTGTTTGTATCATAATTCATGTATACATCATTCCTTATAATAAATAACATTAATTATTATTGTTTACTAGTTTGTTTGTATCATAATTCATGTAGACATCATTCCTTACAAGAAATATTATTGTTTACTTGTTTGTTTGTACCATAATTAATGTATACATCTTTCCTTATAATAAATAGCATTCATTATTATTGTTTACTAGTTTGTTTGTATCATACTTAATGTAGACATCATTCCTTACAAGAAATATTATTGTTTACTTGTTTGTTTGTATCATAATTCATGTATACATCATTCCTTATAATAAATAACATTAATTATTATTGTTTACTAGTTTGTTTGTATCTTCATTCATGTAGACATCATTCCTTACAAGAAATATTATTGTTTACTTGTTTGTTTGTATCATAATTCATGTATACATCTTTCCTTATAATAAATAACATTAATTATTATTGTTTACTAGTTTGTTTGTATCATCATTCATGTAGACATCATTCCTTATAATAAATAACACTAATTATTATTGTTTACTAGTTTGTTTGTATCATAATTCATGTAGACATCATTCCTTACATGAAATAACATTATTGTTTACTTTGTTTGTTTGTATCATAATTCATGTATACATCATTCCTTACCAGAAATAACATTATTGTTTACTTTGTTTGTTTAGTATCATAATTCATGTAGACATCCAATCCAATCCACTTTATTTATATAGCACATTTAAACAACAAAAATGTTTCCAAAGTGCTGCACAACAATATTAAAAACAATATTCGAAACAATACTCAAACATTATCCTTAGCTCCACCAATGACTGAATAAAAACAAAAAAATAAATAAATATAAAACCAATATAAAAATAAATATGATTAAAAACGATGTTAAAGGGTGAAACCAATTAAAACAGTAAATAGAAATCAAAATGTATTAAAAAAAAACCCACATCATTTCTTATGATAAATAACATTATTATTGTTTACTAGTTTGTTTGTATCATAATTCATGTAGACATCATTCCTTACAAGAAATAGCATTATTGTTTACTTGTTTGTTTGTATCTTAATTCATGTAGACATCATTCCTTATAATAAATAACATCATTATTGTTTACTAGTTTGTTTGTATCATAATTCATGTAGACATCATTCCTTGGGACGGCGTGGCGCAGTGGGAAAATGGCCGTGCGCGACCCGAGGGTCCCTGGTTCAATCCCCACCTAGTACCAACCTCGTCATGTCCGTTGTGTCTTGAGCAAGACACTTCACCCTTGCTCCTGATGGGTGCTGGTTAGCGCCTTGCATGGCAGCTCCCTCCATCAGTGTGTGAATGTGTGTGTGAATGGATACATGTGGAAGTAGTGTCAAAGCGCTTTGAGTACCTTGAAGGTAGAAAAGCGCTATACAAGTACAACCCATTTATCATTTATTATTTATAATTCATGTAGACATCATTCCTTACATGAAATAACATTATTGTTTACTTTGTTTGTTTGTATCATAATTCATGTAGACATCATTCCTTACAAGAAATAACATTTTTGTTGACTTGTTTGTTTAGTATCATAATTCATGTATACATCCAATCCAATCCACTTTATTTATATAGCACATTTAAACAACAAAAATGTTTCCAAAGTGCTGCACAACAATATTAAAAACAATATTCAAAACAATATTCAAATATTATCCTTAGCTCCACCAATGACTGAATAAAAACAAAAAATAAATAAATATAAAACCAATATAAAATAAATATGATTAAAAACGATTTTAAAGGGTGAAACCAATTAAAACAGTAAATAGAAATCAAAATGTATTAAAAAAAAACCCACATCATTTCTTATGATAAATAACATTAATTATTATTGTTTACTAGTTTGTTTCTATCATAATTCATGTAGACATCATTCCTTACAAGAAATAGCATTATTGTTTACTTGTTTGTTTGTATCTTAATTCATGTAGACATCATTCCTTATAATAAATAACATCATTATTGTTTACTAGTTTGTTTGTATCATAATTCATGTAGACATCATTCCTTACATGAAATAACATTATTGTTTACTTTGTTTGTTTGTATCATAATTCATGTAGACATCATTCCTTACAAGAAATAACATTTTTGTTGACTTGTTTGTTTAGTATCATAATTCATGTATACATCCAATCCAATCCACTTTATTTATATAGCACATTTAAACAACAAAAATGTTTCCAAAGTGCTGCACAACAATATTAAAAACAATATTCAAAACAATATTCAAATATTATCCTTAGCTCCACCAATGACTGAATAAAAACAAAAAATAAATAAATATAAAACCAATATAAAATAAATATGATTAAAAACGATTTTAAAGGGTGAAACCAATTAAAACAGTAAATAGAAATCAAAATGTATTAAAAAAAAACCCACATCATTTCTTATGATAAATAACATTAATTATTATTGTTTACTAGTTTGTTTCTATCATAATTCATGTAGACATCATTCCTTACAAGAAATAGCATTATTGTTTACTTGTTTGTTTGTATCTTAATTCATGTAGACATCATTCCTTACAAGAAATAACATTGTTTACTTTGCTTGTTTGTATCATAATTCATGTATACATCATTCTTTATAATAAATCACTTTAATTATTATTGTTTACTAGTTTGTTTGTATCTTCATTCATGTAGACATCATTCCTTACAAGAAATATTATTGTTTACTTGTTTGTTTGTATCATAATTCATGTATACATCTTTCCTTATAATAAATAACATTAATTATTATTGTTTACTAGTTTGTATGTATCATCATTCATGTAGACATCACTCCTTATAATAAATAACATTAATTATTATTGTTTACTAGTTTGTATCATAATTCATGTAGACATAATTCCTTACAAGAAATAACATTATTGTTTACTTTGTTTGTTTGTATCATAATTCATGTAGACATAATTCCTTACAAGAAATAACATTATTGTTTACTTTGTTTGTTTGTATCATAATTCATGTAGACATCATTCCTTACAAGAAATTACATTATTGTTTACTTTGTTTGTTTGTATCATAATTCATGTAGACATCATTCCTTACAAGAAATAACATTATTGTTTACTTTGTTTGTTTGTATCATAATTCATGTAGACATCATTCCTTACAAGAAATTACATTATTGTTTACTTTGTTTGTTTGTATCATAATTCATGTAGACATCATTCCTTACAAGAAATAACATTTTTGTTGACTTGTTTGTTTAGTATCATAATTCATGTATACATCCAATCCAATCCACTTTATTTATATAGCACATTTAAACAACAAACATGTTTCCAAAGTGCTGCACAACAATATTAAAAACAATATTCAAAACAATATTCAAATATTATCCTTAGCTCCACCAATGACTGAATAAAAACAAAAAATAAATAAATATAAAACCAATATACAAATACATATGATTAAAAACGATTTTAAAGGGTGAAACCAATTAAAACAGTAAATAGAAATCAACATTTATTTAAAAAAAACCACATAATTTCTTATGATAAATAACATTAATTATTATTGTTTACTAGTTTGTTTGTATCATAATTCATGTAGACATCATTCCTTACAAGAAATAGCATTATTGTTTACTTGTTTGTTTGTATCTTAATTCATGTAGACATCATTCCTTACAAGAAATAACATTGTTTACTTTGCTTGTTTGTATCATAATTCATGTATACATCATTCCTTATAATAAATGACATTATTGTTTACTAGTTTGTTTGTATCATAATTCATGTAGACATCATTCCTTATAATAAATAACATCATTATTGTTTACTAGTTTGTTTGTATCATAATTCATGTAGACATCATTCCTTACATGAAATAACATTATTGTTTACTTTGTTTGTTTGTATCATAATTCATGTAGACATCATTCCTTACAAGAAATATTATTGTTTACTTGTTTGTTTGTACCATAATTAATGTATACATCTTTCCTTATAATAAATAGCATTCATTATTATTGTTTACTAGTTTGTTTGTATCATAATTAATGTAGACATAATTCCTTACAAGAAATATTATTGTTTACCTGTTTGTTTGTACCATAATTCATGTATACATCTTTCCTTATAATAAATAGCATTCATTATTATTGTTTACTAGTTTGTTTGTATCTTCATTCATGTAGACATCATTCCTTACAAGAAATATTATTGTTTACTTGTTTGTTTGTATCATAATTCATGTATACATCATTCCTTATAATAAATAACATTAATTATTATTGTTTACTAGTTTGTTTGTATCATCATTCATGTAGACATCATTCCTTATAATAAATAACATTAATTATTATTGTTTACTAGTTTGTATCATAATTCATGTAGACATAATTCCTTACAAGAAATAACATTATTGTTTACTTTGTTTGTTTGTATCATAATTCATGTAGACATCATTCCTTACAAGAAATAACGTTGTTTACTTTGTTTGTTTGTATCATAATTCATGTAGACATCATTCCTTATAATAAATAACATTAATTATTATTGTTTACTAGTTTGTTTGTATCTTCATTCATGTAGACATCATTCCTTACAAGAAATATTATTGTTTACTTGTTTGTTTGTATCATAATTCATGTATACATCATTCCTTATAATAAATAACATTAATTATTATTGTTTACTAGTTTGTTTGTATCATCATTCATGTAGACATCATTCCTTACATGAAATAACATTATTGTTTACTTTGTTTGTTTGTATCATAATTCATGTAGACATCATTCCTTACAAGAAATAACATTTTTGTTGACTTGTTTGTTTAGTATCATAATTCATGTATACATCCAATCCAATCCACTTTATTTATATAGCACATTTAAACAACAAAAATGTTTCCAAAGTGCTGCACAACAATATTAAAAACAATATTCAAAACAATATTCAAATATTATCCTTAGCTCCACCAATGACTGAATAAAAACAAAAAATAAACAAATATAAAACCAATATAAAATAAATATGATTAAAAACGATTTTAAAGGGTGAAACCAATTAAAACAGTAAATAGAAATCAACATTTATTTAAAAAAAACATAATTTTTTATGATAAATAACATTAATTATTATTGTTTACTAGTTTGTTTGTATCATAATTCATGTAGACATCATTCCTTACAAGAAATAGCATTATTGTTTACTTGTTTGTTTGTATCTTAATTCATGTAGACATCATTCCTTACAAGAAATAACATTGTTTACTTTGCTTGTTTGTATCATAATTCATGTATACATCATTCCTTATAATAAATGACATTATTGTTTACTAGTTTGTTTGTATCATAATTCATGTAGACATAATTCCTTACATGAAATAACATTATTGTTTACTTTGTTTGTTTGTATCATAATTCATGTAGACATCATTCCTTACAAGAAATAACATTTTTGTTGACTTGTTTGTTTAGTATCATAATTCATGTATACATCCAATCCAATCCACTTTATTTATATAGCACATTTAAACAACAAAAATGTTTCCAAAGTGCTGCACAACAATATTCAAAACAATATTCAAAATAATATTCAAATATTATCCTTAGCTCCACCAATGACTGAATAAAAACAAAAAATAAATAAATATAAAACCAATATAAAATAAATATGATTAAAAACGATTTTAAAGGGTGAAACCAATTAAAACAGTAAATAGAAATCAACATTTATTTTAAAAAAAACCACATAATTTCTTATGATAAATAACAATAATTATTATTGTTTACTAGTTTGTTTGTATCATAATTCATGTAGACATCATTCCTTACAAGAAATAGCATTATTGTTTACTTGTTTGTTTGTATCTTAATTCATGTAGACATCATTCCTTACAAGAAATAACATTGTTTACTTTGCTTGTTTGTATCATAATTCATGTATACATCATTCCTTATAATAAATGACATTATTGTTTACTAGTTTGTTTGTATCATAATTCATGTAGACATCATTCCTTATAATAAATAACATCATTATTGTTTACTAGTTTGTTTGTATCATAATTCATGTAGACATCATTCCTTACATGAAATAACATTATTGTTTACTTTGTTTGTTTGTATCATAATTCATGTAGACATCATTCCTTACAAGAAATAACATTATTGTTGACTTGTTTGTTTAGTATCATAATTCATGTATACATCCAATCCAATCCACTTTATTTATATAGCACATTTAAACAACAAAAATGTTTCCAAAGTGCTGCACAACAATATTAAAAACAATATTCGAAACAATATTCAAATATTATCCTTAGCTCCACCAATGACTGAATAAAAACAAAAAAATAAATAAATATAAAACCAATATAAAAATAAATATGATTAAAAACGATTTTAAAGGGTAAAACCAATTAAAACAGTAAATAGAAATCAACATTTATTTAAAAAAAACCACATAATTTCTTATGATAAATAACATTATTATTGTTTACTAGTTTGTTTGTATCATAATTCATGTAGACATCATTCCTTACAAGAAATAGCATTATTGTTTACTTGTTTGTTTGTATCTTAATTCATGTAGACATCATTCCTTACAAGAAATAACATTGTTTACTTTGCTTGTTTGTATCATAATTCATGTATACATCATTTCTTTTAATACATAACATTAATTATTATTGTTTACTAGTTTGTTTGTATCATAATTCTTGTAGACATCATTCCTTACAAGAAATAACATTATTGTTTACTTGTTTGTATCATAATTCATGTATACATAATTCCGTATAATAAATAACATTAATTATTATTGTTTACTAGTTTGTTTGTATCATAATTCATGTAGACATCATTCCTTAGAAAAATTAACATTACAGTTTTCTTGTTTGTTTTGTATCATAATTCATGCATACATCATGTTCATTAAAACGACAACCTCCCGGCATGATGGACCGTTGCACCACTGTCCTCTTGGGGGCGACACAGAGCCGTATATACGGCTGTGGCATGACAACAACCTAATGTAAGGGCTCGTGCAAAGCCAACAGATCAGGCGTGTAGCTTTCATTTTTAAGGAAACCTATTTTACTTATTTTTTCTATTTTATAACTAGCCTATTGAGTCAGATTGCCGAGAAATTTGATGAACATTTCCAAGCATTTACAAGCACTTCACCCAAAATTCAAACACAACTTGAAAATCCAAGCATTTTCAAGGTTTTTAAGCACCCGTACGAACACTGATATATGTATAGGATAGGATAGGACTTTATTGTCATTGCACAAGTACAACGAAACTATGTTTTCAGCACAAACCCGTTCAAGATTAGACAAACAAACAGTGTACAGGGTTACAGAACAGGAACGCTGATGGGTCGCCACGAGGCGCCCCGTAAATATAAGAAAAAGGTAAAACGCTGAGGAAGAAGATGAGTAAAAAATACAATCTAGACTGGGCTCCTAAGGGGGCCTAGTCTGGAGTGGGAAAAAACCTCCATGCCATGCACACATAAACATGTTACATTTAATCACGACAACTCGCAACATAGGGGCGGGGATTTGGGACCCTGGAGGTCGACTGCTGCTATGAAGCGCTGCCAGCCGTCCATCACCCCGAGGGGAATCAATATATATACATATATATGCATACATATATACATACACACACATATGATTGATTAGTTCATGTGGAAGACTCGATAGGACAGCAGAGGTCTGTCCTATCACAGCTCGATAAAATGACTGCTTAGCGCTGCTAAATAATTATTCTCATTGAAATTCTTAATGGCTCAAACTTCAACTTCAAGCTTTCAAGACCACAAAAGTCTTTTAGTACAGAAACCAAAAAAAGTAGTCACATGTTATCAAACAACAGAATCTCATCTTTACAAACGAGTACATTTGTCGAAGAGTGAATGACATTTCAGACTAGGAGGTACTTCGAGCTTTTTGTTTGGGTTTTGTCTTGTTGTTTTTGAATAAATTCTCAATGTTTTTCTATTTCTGTGTCTTACCTCGGGGTCTTCCAGAGCAGGATGGCAAACTGCGCCTCGCCTTTGTGGTGCATCATCTGGCTGCTGCTGCTGCTCTTCCTCGCCTGGCCCCTCAGCATCACCTTGGGGGGTATCTACGGTCTCGTCAGCCCCCTCACCACCTGCCTCGGCCTGGACCGCCTCTCCGACCTTCTCCTGGAGGGCGCCAACCTGGGCCGAACCTGCGCCCTGAACATGCGGCACTGCAAGCCGCTGTGTTGAGCCGCGCGAACAAGTTGTGCGATTGTCATCGTCGTCCGTGAAGAAAACGGATTGAGCTGGATGTGTTGGCATGTAAGCGGCCGCATGTTTGTGTTTTGCGAGGCTCTGTTGCTACGGAAACGGGCCCGGTTAATTCCCGATGACGCTGCACGAAGAAGATAAGAGCGCAAGTGGCGAATGTAACAATGGCGACGCTCGTACTTATAAATGACTGTTTGCAAACTTCTAATACGATTAAACCTGCTTTCAACTCCTGTCTGCTGACTGAGTGTGTCTTACTGACGTGTTTCTCACAAGAGGAACAATATACACGTCACAATGTTTTTCATAGTTGAAGATTTGTTCCTAGTTGAAACGCACTTTTATATGCACAAGATACGGATAACTAGAAATTTGCAGAGGTGGGACCAAGTCATTGTTTTGCAAGTCACAAGTAAGTCTCAAGTCTTTTCCCTCAAGTCCGAGTCAAGTCCCGAGTCAAGACAGGCAAGCCCCGAGTCAAGTCCAAAGTCAAGACTGGAAAGTCTCAAGTCAAGTCCTAAGTCCTGCATTTTGAGTTTCGAGTCCTTTCAAGTCCTTTTAACCACAGACTAATATATTAACACAGATTGTGTATGCTTTTCAAACACTGTATTTATTTATTAAAACAAGTGCATTTTAAATTGCAGGAAAGAAAATTGTGCTGACATTGCACTTTATAATAGCACTATTAACCAGTCATTTTAAACATTAACTCATTCCTTTACAGAACAAACACATTGAAAAATAAAGTGCAAATGTACTTATTTGTACAAAAGTGTTAACATTGAAAAAACATGACATATACGTGAACATAACAAAAAAGTTGTACTTTTTATATGTCAGGGCCCTATGCTGCATTGCATTTGCAAAAGACCAAATTAGCCAAGAGTCTGTCAGTCATTTGTGCACGATGGGGGCGTAGTATGATGCCACCATGGCTGAAAACTCGCTCCACTGGAGCACTGGAGGCAGGCACTGCCAAGACTCTCATGGCCACTCGGAACAGTGAAGGAAGAGTCTTCATGTTCAATGCCCAGAACAAAAGGGGGGAGAGAGTTGTTTTGGGTTGGTGCACTACTTGTAAGTGTATCTTGTGTTTTTTATGTTGATTTAATTAAAAAAAGAGAAGAAAAAAAAAATTATTTCTTGTGCGGCCCGATACCAATCGATCCACGGACCAGTACCGGGCCGCGGCCCGGTGGTTGGGGACCACTGAGGTAAACAACCAACAGTATGTCAGAAAGCTAGCTAAAACGGTACACATATTCATAATATAGTATACATTTTAACTGACCTTTATTTTACTATTTTTGTCTTTTTTTAGGTGGCTAAAATACGCGGTGCTGCTGACCGCCGTCTAACGTTACGTGTGATATATTGACTAACGTAACCCTGCTTAAAAAAAAATCACTGAACAAAAAGTATGAATAAGGTAGTGAGCTGCAACAGATTCCCGTGTTTGCAATAACGTTATAACGTTAGCAGTGAGTTTACAGCCTCACTGATTTAACTACACAGCAAATAAAAGTCACGTTACTTAGCCAATAAACGTTATCTTACATTCAAAACTTACCGTTCTTTGTGCAACTTCAAATGCCGGACGAAGTTGGAAGTTGTTGCCTCTCCATCAGTAATTTTCGAACCGCATGTGTTGCATACTGCAAAACGTTTTGTGTTGACCACCTCGTAATTTTTATACCCAAACAAAATTATTTTAGGTATCATTTTTTGTTCACTGGCGTGTGGTTTGGACATGTCTTCTTCATTGGTTGTCCTGCAATTTGATTGGATGAATGCTGTGTGATGAAAACAAAGTAGATCTAATTTGATTGGCTGTTGTACTGAGACCACACCAGCTGACACACGCAACGCTGATAGACAAGTACACAATGAAAAATACGGAGCGCTCCCGAATAACTTTTTCATCTTTGGGTTTTGGGGAAAGTAGCAAGTCGTGTCAAGTCATGTCAATTCAAAAGGCTCAAGTCCAAGTGAAGTCACAAGTCATTGATGTTAAAGTCTAAGTCGAGTTGCAAGTCTTTTTACATTTTGTCAAGTCGAGTCTAAAGTCATCAAATTCATGACTCGAGTCTGACTCGAGTCCAAGTCATGTGACTCGAGTCCACACCTCTGCTATATAGTGTCCCTACATTGTGCCAAAAGTTTATATTAGCAAACCAGCTCAAATGTTGGCGGGCTAATGAAGTGAATTCATTGAGTCATATTATGTTCTACATATGGTGAATGTCACCTTGGAGAAAGCAAACCACCAAGTTGAATTAAATAGTGGTATTTCAGTTTGAGCACATGAATGCAAAACCCAAAACCAGTTGGCACGTTGTGTAATTCATTAATAAAAACAGAATACAATGATTTTCCTTGCCCTTATGTGGGCTCTGTACCGAGGATGTCGTTGTGGCTTGTGCAGCCCTTTGAGACGCTTGTGATTTAGGGCTATATAAATAAACATTGATTGATTGATTGATTGATGATTTGCGAATGCTTTAGAACTTATACTCAATTGAATAGACGGCAAAGACGAGATATTTTATGGTCGGACTGAGAAACAATTGTTTTTTTTTGCAAATAATCATTAGCTTACAATTTAATGGCAGCAACACATTGCAAAAAAGTTGGCACAGGGGCATTTTTACCATTGTGTTACATGGCCTTTCCTTTTAACAACACATATTTGCAAAAAATAACAAAGTTTTCCAGTTCGAACGTTAAGAATCTTGTCTTTGCAGTCTATTCAATTGAATATAAGTTGAAAAGGATTTGCAAATCATTGTATTCTGTTTTTATTTACCATTTACACAACGTGCCAACTTCACTGGTTTTGGGTTTTGTAGATAAGGCCCCTTAGTTTGATATTCGTAGGTGGATTGGATTACTTATCGTAGGAAAAGAGGCTCTAATTGGGACTTGGGAATGCAAAAGAATTGATTAGCGTGGACCCCGACTTAAACAAGTTGAAAAACGTATTCGGGTGTTACCATTTAGTGGTCAATTGTACGGAATATGTACTGTACTGTGTAATCTACTAATAAAAGTCTCAATCAATCAATCAAACCATATCCTTAAAAAAAATACTACCTGTCTAGCTCAACACCAACATTTGAGTTATGACTCAAAGCAGCTGTTTTCCAGACACTTACACACGAATATCTCCTTTTATGGTCAGGATGTGCTCTCCTGACTTAGCACACACACCCAGAGACAGAAAGGAGGAATATAAAAACTGATGGCTTGACTTCTCCAGTTAGGAGTGCCTTATTTTTTTTTTTTGCTTGACCTCCTCCAGGGCTGCAGACCTGTTTAATGACACTCGCTTGTAATAAAGCAACTTTTTGTTCAGCAAAGCGTCTCCGACGTCTCTTTTGATCCAGTCGCACTGCGGTGTTGCCCTCCTGGCCGGGAGGGGGTGACAAGACCAGAAATACACTTTATTTACAATTAGCATGCTAGCATATTAAAGGCAGGACAGAATATCAAAATTGACAAGCCTTCTAACATTGTGCCATTAATGTATTTGCATTTTTATAATATCAAACAAGATAAAATTACAACAGGCTAACAGTTAGTTTTGACAGAATAGTACTAAGTACCTAAAATTCCAAAATTATGCTATTTTTAGTTTTCACGTACTGATGCGAGCTCCTGGTTCAAACAGGAACCCATGAAAATAATTGTTACGCTAAATTCCACTGATTTGCACTTTAAGAACATCAGCAGAATGTACTTCATTCAGTTATCAGGACAAGCACATTGCATTCACCGCTGTAATCAATAGTTTGTACCAACAAAAACAATGATCTTTAGAGACGTTTTCAAACGAGATACTTTGGATTTTTAGGGGAAAGAAACTTGTGTGCGTTCTTTATTCATGACAAAGGCTGAGTTTGCATTCTGGAAGAGTTAAAAGCTCTATTGACGCACCGGGGATTCATGCCTGACCGACTTATTGAACGCTAAAAGGCTGAAAAACTTTTTTAGAGACTTCCAAGTTTCTACCACTTTGTACTCGGGAGTAATAACTTGTATTCCACTTTGCGTAGATGTACTTTATCAAGGTGAAATTACTGCTCAATGACGAGCAGCTCTTCATGCCATCCTAAAGTTCTTGCTGACCCTCACTCGGAGAGAGGGAAAAGGCAGCTTTAAATTGAGAGCAAGTTGCTATAAAAACACTAATTAGACATCAAGTTGTGTTTTTTATGATAACAAACAGAAGTGCCAGAAGATGAAAAAGACAAATACTTACTTAAAATGCAGTCCTTCCTCAGTTTGGACAACGGAGCTTTTCTTCCGCGCACACATTCATGGATGACGACGAGCTTCTCTCCTCACAACTTTACAACTGCAAAATATTAAAGGTACGATTTGAACATTACTTTTTACTGAGAACTTGAAACTTTATCCTTGAACTGTTTCTTTTCTTGTCAAACTATAATTGAAACATATTATTTAGTATATATATATATATATATATATATATATATATATATATATATATATATATATATATTAGGGATGTCCCGATCCGATATTTGGATCGGATCGGGTGCCGATATTTGCCAAAAATTGCGTATCGGCAAGGCCTGGGAAAATGCCGATCCAGATCCAGTTTTAAAAAAAAACTCCGGTCCATGTTTTCCAACGCACTGATTTAAATAATACATTCCACTTTTCTGCTGCTCCGTAATTTCCGTTCCGCATTTTCCAGCACACCTTCAACACATCCACATGTCTGTGAATTCTCACGCAGTTGCTTTTAGCTGCTGGCATTACACGTCAGGCTCTTCTCACTCTTTCCTGTGTCTCCCTCTCACAGACAGCAAGTGCACCTTCTAACACACGTCACATACTTTCACAACATACGTCACATACGTATACGTCCTCCCCGAGCAGAGAGGTAGCAGCATGGCTAACGTTAGCTGTGATGCTAGCGCAGCCGTGCGAGCAACGCTCCCTCTAAGGTGCTCGCCTGTGCAATTGCGCACTGTTTAAGCGTCCTCTGCGCTTAGCAAATCTATGCCACGCACAAAATCTAATAAAAAAATAAGCGCATAACAATTTTCAACACACCGACACGACAGAGAAAACAGTTTTCGTCATCATTGTTCAAATATTGTGACATCTGTCGAGACGCTTATCTCCATTCGGTGCCACACGCCCACACCATCAAAATGCTGAGGCAAAAATTTCCACATCAACACCGTATGAAAAAATTAGTGATTTTTTTAGTTGTGATTTCCTTCTCTGCATGAAAGTTTAAAAGTAGCATATATTAATGCAGTATGAAGGAGAATGTTTTAATGTAGACATGCAAGCCATGAAAGAAAAATTTGAAAATCAAGACTACATTTCCTGCAAATGGGTGCATTTCTACCCTATATTTTAACTTTAGATTTATTCTCATATCAAACTCTTTTGGCTGTCTTTTTGACACTTACATCTGGCGCCCCCCTCCACACCCTGGATTATAAATAATGTAAATAATTCAATGTGATTATCTTGTGTGATGACTGTATTATGATGATAGTATATATCTGATAGTATATATCGGATCGGAAGTGCAAAAACCTGGATCGGGACATCCCTAATATATATATATATATATATATATATATATATATATATATATATATATATATATATATATATATATATATATATATTCGTCAAATAAATCTTTGTTCCAACCTAAACCCTAAACCCGTTACCTAAAACCTAACCCTAAACCAGGGGTCGGTGACCCAAAATGTTCAAAGAACCATATTGGACCAAAAATACAAAAAGAGATCTGTCTGGAGCCGCAAACAATTAAAAGTCTTATATAAGTGTTATAATGAAGGCAATACATGATGTAAGTGTCTATATTAGCTGTAATAGCCTACTATCAAAATGACTACCCAAACGTTTGTTGACAGAAATATTGAAATTGCATATTTATTCGACACATTTTGGTCAAATAAATTGGAAAACAACATTGGAAAACATTAGTAAAACTTCTCAGAGGGTGAGATAACTCCTGGAAGTGACTGTCTTAGAATGGCTAAAGATATAGATGTGTGTGTCCAAGTAAAAAAAAAAAATGCAAGCTGGGTAACGTTTGCTGTGGTCTGTAACAACATGGCACACACACAACTATCAGAAATGCAGCCAAGATTACATACAGACAATGTGCCATGATACATGCAAATATAAATTAAATACACAGAGGACATAAGTAAAGGAAATTAAATTAGCTCACAAATACCTACGAACGAGGCATAATGATGCAATATGTACATACAGCTAGCCTAAATAGCATGTTAGCATTGATTAGCTTGCAGTTATGCAGTGACCAAATATGCCTGATTAGCACTCCACACAGGTCAATACCATCAACAAAGCTCACTTTTGTGCATTCACGCACAGTATAAAGCATTTGGTGGACAAAACGAGACAAATAAGGAGTGGGATAAAACACGTCTTTCCGTGATGCACATGTAAACAAACTACGGTGAGTTCAAGTACTGCCAAAATTAAACTAATGAGAGTACCGGTATTTGGCGCTCGCCAAATACTCTCATCAGTGAAGCATGTTTAATATAAACAGTGTGATTTCTAACAATTAGGATGGTTTGTGTCATGTTGTCCTCCTACAGAAAATATATTCAAACAAAAAATATATTTTTCCCATCATTTTTTTTCCATTATCATACATTTTGAAAACATTTGCAGGGAGCCACTAGGGTGGCGCTAAAGAGCCGCATGCGGCTCTAGAGACCCCCGCCCTAAACTAAACGCTGACTATTGCTGGGGTTCAACCACGTGACCTGGAGGCACTTCCGGGTTTCAGGTGATGGGCTATTGCTTCCGTATTCCGTCACATGACTTCTTCCTGAAAGTGAAAACCAGTGGTGGTTGACCAAGCCAAGATGGCGGTGGTACAGTAAGGAGCGTGCAGTGGCGTGTCTACTCAGAGGCTGAAAGATTTCATATGACCCCTTTACTCAGTGGCCTAGTGGTTAGAGTGTCCGCCCTGAGATCGGTAGGTTGTGAGTTCAAAACCCCCGGCCGAGTCATACCAAAGACTATAAAAATGGGACCCTTTACCTCCCTGCTTGGCACTCAGCATCAAGGGTTGGAATTGGGGGTTAAATCACCAAAAATGATTCCCGGGCGCGGCACCGCTGCTGCCCAATGCTCCCCTCACCTCCCAGGGGGTGAACAAGGGGATGGGTCAAATGCAGAGGACAAATTTCACCACACCTAGTGTGTGTGTGACAATCATTGCTACTTTAACTTTAACTTTAATGCGACCTATAATTCGGTGCGCCTAATATATGAAAAAAGATTTAAAAAAAATAGACCATTGCGCCTTATAATCCGGTGCGCCCTATGGTACTGTTGCCACAGTACAAAGCAATATTTAAAATAATACAAGCTTAGCTAATAATACGATAAAACACTAAGACTAAAAGACTATCAATGAAGCATAAGAAAGAAGACATGCAAAGTAGTGGGTTTGTGAGTTTTTCTGACAGTGTGTCTATTTATTTCAGTTATGTTTAAAAAAATGTAACTTGGTCAAAAAATGTCAGTGTGTATCAGTACTTTTTGAACACATTCAACAATACCACAATAATAATGCTAACCGTGATAATTTTGGTCACAATAACCGTGATATGAAATTCTCATATTGTTACATCCCTACTGTAATGTGACACACTTCAATACAATGCTTTCTACACCTGGAAGAAAGAGAAGACATATGGACTAGAGATGCGCGGTTTGCGGACACAACCGCGGAGTCCGCGGATTATCCGCGGATCGGGCGGATGAAATTAAAAAAACTAAGATTTTATCCGCTCGCGGGTCGGGTCGGGCGGATTAATTTTTTTTTTTTTTTTTTTTTTTGCGGGTGGCAGTTAAACCAATTCGATACATAGTTAAATGTTGTTACCCACATACGAAAAACGAGCAGGCACCTGCTGCATATGCCACAACAGAAGAAAAAAAAAGAAAAGAGATGGACACTTTTACGGAGCGGAGAAGGGACGCCTCGCCGGGGTCCGGGACCGAGGCCCCTTCCCCCGAGAGGGCCCCACCGGGAGCCGTAGCTGAGGCGATCCGCGAGAAGGGCCCGACGCACGTCCAGGGTCACTTCCGCGCCCACCGCACCGACACCCCGCCTCGTCCGCTTTCGCCGCGGCCGGCGTCACGCGCAGCAGGTAAGCAGCTTACCTGCCCGCCACCCCCGTGGCCGGGGGCTCGTAACATGGGTCACTCCGCGCGCTCCGCCCGCGCAGCTTACCTGCTTGCCACCCCTGTTGCCGGGGGCGCGTAACAGGGGTCACTCCGCGCGTAGTGCGCTCATGAAAGGGGTGGGGCTCACCCTGGTTGATATAGAGAGCAGGACGGTGGCCATGGAAGTTGGAACCCGCTAAGGAGTGTGTAACAACCCACCTGCCGAATCAACTAGCCCTGAAAATGGATGGCGCTGGAGCGTGGGCCCATATCTGGCCGTCGCCGGCAGCGAGACGCGCTTGGAGGTGCGCTCAGCGCGGCTCCCATATGATTGCGCACTGGTGTGCGTCTGGGTCGTGACAGCGTGGCACGCGAATGTCTGTGCATTGGATCAGTCTCCTTTCTTTAACAGGCAAAAGCTTTATAACCTCACCATACCTGCCAACTTTTAAATCAGAAAAACCTAGTAGCCAGGGTCCAAGGGCCGCAGGCCCCGGTAGGTCCAGGACAAAGTCCTGGTGGAGGGTTCAGGGCTTCGCCCCCCGACGCAAAATGACTATTAGCATTCAGACAGGTTAAAATGTTGCTAAAACCATCACTTTTCTATCAGTCACAGTGACTTTTCAAAACAAAAATATTACAGCAAAAATCATATGGGTTGATTGACATGTTTATTCTGTAAGCTAACTTCAATAGTTTGAAATTATTTTGACAGTTAATGCCAGTTATCCTGTCAACCTTTCACAAGACTTCGATTTGTTAATTGAAAGTATAAATAGTATAAACACTTTTTACAGTATGTCGTGCTGTGAAATACAGCCGACAGGATTGCGCATGCATGGTGCAGGAGAACAAAGGACTTCTTTCATTTAAGGTTTGTGATAAACCATCAAACTCATTCGTTAAAAGGACTCTATAGTAATATAAAGCGAATTTTTCTGGACATTATCATGCAAGAAAAGTTTATTTTTGGGATCGCGATCACCGCGTAATCATTTTTAAAGGTTGCATTACATTATTAACTGTCCCATGTGATCAGCCAGTGCGATTGGAAGTCCATGCTCAATTATTGCCTCCGTAAATAAAACTTCGGCATTTATCACATCCAAAGAATCTGTTTGGGCGACGAAAAACGTTGAAAGTTTTCCACTTGTATCGCTAGCAACGGCATTAGACTTGTGTTTTTTTGTCCCAACGTGGTCTTTTACATCGCTAATTCCTCCGTGTCCGATTGAAAAATCTTGTCTGCACAAGGTGCAATTCGCGTAGTTTTCACCCTTTTTTTAAATTTTTTTATTAATATTAGATATATAACAACGGGCGGATGGTGGGCGGATGCAGTTCTGATCAAACGTTACATCGGGTGGATGGCGGATGGTTGACGACTTTCTGACGCGGTTGCGGATGAAAGAATTGCCTATCCGCGCATCTCTAATATGGACGCACTGTCTGCAGGCGAACTATCCGGAAATCTACTCAACAGTAAGTAGACCAAAGCTAATATTTCTAAATGACTCATACTGTACTGAATTACTGTTACTAATAAAGACGGTAGTGTAGGAGCAAGACAGCTTGCTCTACCACTACTTTTGTTCTACACCATTGGCGCGCTTGTCCGTCAATTTTAATAAGCAACCTGTACAGTGTACCGTACATTAATCAATGTCCTCAGCACACTGTTCAGTTAATAGAACAAACACAACTTGAACAAAAGACCAGATGTCATTTTTCAAGCTACCAGGTTTGTGACATATATAATATATATATACTGTATATACGTTCTAAATACGTAAAACTGGTTGCAAAAACTGCAAATCTATCAAGGTGACTTTTCTTGTTTCATCAACAATTTCTTTGCTCTCTGCAGCACTCATTTTTACTTTCTCTTCTCACTTCACGCAAAGAATCAACGGCGACACAACATGACGGGGCAACCAAAAAGATAGTCGATACTGTTAACTGATTGGCTGATAGCGTGTCACTCCCACTGATCAGTGATCAGCGATCACTTCCTGCGTTGCTCGGTTACCTGAGACAGAGTCCTTTTGTTCATGCAACCTACCTTGCATAGCAACTTCCGGTTTCTTCCGACGAAGAACAACCCCCAAAAAATTGGCGAACGTTTTGTCGAACGCATTTTTTAATTTGATATCAATTGCGTGTCTATCGCGATATACAGGTAAAAGCCAGTAAATTAGAATATTTTGAAAAACTTGATTTATTTCAGTAATTGCATTCAAAAGGTGTAACTTGTACATTATATTTATTCATTGCACACAGACTGATGCATTCAAATGTTTATTTCATTTAATTTTGATGATTTGAAGTGGCAACAAATGAAAATCCAAAATTCCGTGTGTCACAAAATTAGAATATTACTTAAGGCTAATACAAAAAAGGGATTTTTAGAAATGTTGGCCAACTGAAAAGTATGAAAATGAAAAATATGAGCATGTACAATACTCAATACTTGGTTGGAGCTCCTTTTGCCTCAATTACTGCGTTAATGCGGCGTGGCATGGAGTCGATGAGTTTCTGGCACTGCTCAGGTGTTATGAGAGCCCAGGTTGCTCTGATAGTGGCCTTCAACTCTTCTGCGTTTTTGGGTCTGGCATTCTGCATCTTCCTTTTCACAATACCCCACAGATTTTCTATGGGGCTAAGGTCAGGGGAGTTGGCGGGCCAATTTAGAACAGAAATACCATGGTCCGTAAACCAGGCACGGGTAGATTTTGCGCTGTGTGCAGGCGCCAAGTCCTGTTGGAACTTGAAATCTCCATCTCCATAGAGCAGGTCAGCAGCAGGAAGCATGAAGTGCTCTAAAACTTGCTGGTAGACGGCTGCGTTGACCCTGGATCTCAGGAAACAGAGTGGACCGACACCAGCAGATGACATGGCACCCCAAACCATCACTGATGGTGGAAACTTTACACTAGACTTCAGGCAACGTGGATCCTGTGCCTCTCCTGTCTTCCTCCAGACTCTGGGACCTCGATTTCCAAAGGAAATGCAAAATTTGCATGGTTGGGTGATGGTTTGGGGTGCCATGTCATCTGCTGGTGTCGGTCCACTCTGTTTCCTGAGATCCAGGGTCAACGTAGCCGTCTACCAGCAAGTTTTAGAGCACTTCATGCTTCCTGCTGCTGACCTGCTCTATGGAGATGGAGATTTCAAGTTCCAACAGGACTTGGCGCCTGCACACAGCGCAAAATCTACCTGTGCCTGGTTTACGGACCATGGTATTTCTGTTCTAAATTGGCCCGCCAACTCCCCTGACCTTAGCCCCATGTCAAGCGCCATTCATTTAAAACCCGCGTGCCGCACCAGCTTTCAAATTCCATATAAAAGTGTGGGCAGCGTGTCTGAGACCCCTGGTTTATACATAGCACAAAGCAAAAAGAAAACTTTGTATGCAGTGTTATTTCATTTAAAATTTCAAAAAAAATTTGCGGCTCCCATTGTTTTCTATAATTTGCGAAATTGGTCAAAATGGCTCTTTGACTGGTAAAGGTTGCCGACCCCTGGTCTATTCTATGCGCCTTATAATGCGGTGCGCCTTATATATGGACAAAGTTTTAAAATAGGCCATTCATTGAAGGCGCGCCTTATAATCCGGTGCGCCTTATAGTGCGGAAAATACGGTAATTGTACTTGTTTTGGAAAGTCTTGACAAGCCGAATTTTCTTGTTCTATTGGCAGATAATTTTGCTTAGTTCAAATAAAATACCCCTAATTTTTGTTTTGTTTTTTCTTGTTTTTGAACACTGACTTTTTGCTGTGTAGCGTTTACATAACCTCAAAACTAACCCTCAGCGGAACCCTGACCTAACCTAAGTGGTTCCAGGGGCGTGCTGCAAAATGCTCCAGGAAGAAGAGTCTTCCATTTATTACATAAGAGTCAAACAAAGCAGCGCGGTTATGGCCGGAGGTCAGGTGACAACAACATATGATTCACGGCTCACTGTGTGCCCTTTTGTCCCGTCCTGCTCGCGGTGGGAACGTCCGACGCTGCCCCTCCGCCGGTGGCGCCGCGCGGAGCCCCTCCGGAAAGTCGCCGCCCCGTTGAGCGGAGCGGCAATGTCATTCCGTGTGCCTCCGTCTTCCCATGGCGGCCCACTGGAGAAGAAGAATATGGCACATGTCACAACAAGTGATGTCCCCTTTGCGCTATTTGTGCTGGCGTGGCAAACATTCACAATTGTTGGCGTCTGCAAAAGGTTTTTGCTGCGTGGAACAGAAGACGCAACAAAACTGCAAAGACATCAGATATTCACATTTGCTTTTCAGTTCCTGGAAAAATGATGCGGTGATTTGCATAAAACGATCCAGTGCCGATCAATAAAGATAACAAATGGAAGTAAGTCATATTTCATGGCCAGTGCATCAATATCATTCACACTGCTCATTACGCTTATTGAAACGTATCGATTTCTACGCTAACATAAATGGGTTGTACTTGTATAGCGCTTTTCTACCTTCAAGGTACTCAAAGCGCTTTGACACTACTTCCACATTTACCCATTCACACACACATTCACACACTGATGGAGGGAGCTGCCATGCAAGGCGCTAACCAGCACCCATCAGGAGCAAGGGTGAAGTGTCTTGCTCAGGACACAACGGACATGACGAGGTTGGTACTAGGTGGGGATTGAACCATGGACTCTTGGGTTGCGCACGGCCACTCTCCCACTGCGCCACGCCGTCCCATAAGTAATTTATAAGTATTTTATGTCATGTTACTCACCAACATGAGTTCCTTCACTACACAAATATTAATATAAGTACTTTTATAAATATTTTATGTCATGTTACTCACCAACATGAGTTCCTTCACTACACAAATATTAGTATAAGTACTTTTATAAATATTTGATGTCATGTTACTCACCAACATGAGTTCCTCCACTACACAAATATTAGTATAAGTATTTTATGTCATGTTACTCACCAACATGAGTTCCTTCACTACACAAATATTAATATAAGTACTTTTATAAATATGTTATGTCTTGTTACTCACCAACATGAGTTCCTTCACTACACAAATATTAATATAAGTACTTTTATAAATATTTTATGTCATGTTACTCACCAACATGAGTTCCTTCACTACACAAATATTAATATAAGTACTTTTATAAATATGTTATGTCTTGTTACTCACCAACATGAGTTCCTTCACTACACAAATATTAATATAAGTACTTTTATAAATATGTTATGTCTTGTTACTCACCAACATGAGTTCCTTCACTACACAAATATTAATATAAGTACTTTTATAAATATTTTATGTCATGTTACTCACCAACATGAGTTCCTTCACTACACAAATATTAGTATAAGTACTTTTATAAATATTTGATGTCATGTTACTCACCAACATGAGTTCCTTCACTACACAAATATTAGTATAAGTACTTTTATAAATATTTGATGTCATGTTACTCACCAACATGAGTTCCTCCACTACACAAATATCAATATAAGTACTTTTATAAATATTTTATGTCATGTTACTCACCAACATGAGTTCCTTCACTACACAAATATTAGTATAAGTACTTTTATAAATATTTGATGTCATGTTACTCACCAACATGAGTTCCTCCACTACACAAATATTAGTATAAGTATTTTATGTCATGTTACTCACCAACATGAGTTCCTTCACTACACAAATATTAGTATAAGTACTTTTATAAGTATTTTATGTCATGTTACTCACCAACATGAGTTCTTTCACTACACAAATATTAGTATAAGTACTTTTATAAATATTTTATGTCATGTTACTCACCAACATGAATTCCTTCACTACACAAATATTAGTATAAGTATTTTATGTCAGGTTACTCACCAACATGAGTTCCTTCACTACACAAATATTAATATAAGTACTTTTATAAATATTTGATGTCATGTTACTCACCAACATGAGTTCCTTCACTACACAAATATTAATATAAGTACTTTTATAAATATTTTATGTCATGTTACTCACCAACATGAGTTCCTTCACTACACAAATATTAGTATAAGTACTTTTATAAATATTTGATGTCATGTTACTCACCAACATGAGTTCCTTCACTACACAAATATTAATATAAGTACTTTTATAAATATGTTATGTCTTGTTACTCACCAACATGAGTTCCTTCACTACACAAATATTAATATAAGTACTTTTATAAATATTTGATGTCATGTTACTCACCAACATGAGTTCCTTCACTACACAAATATTAGTATAAGTATTTTATGTCATGTTACTCACCAACATGAGTTCCTTCACTACACAAATATTAATATAAGTACTTTTATAAATATTTGATGTCATGTTACTCACCAACATGAGTTCCTTCACTACACAAATATTAATATAAGTACTTTTATAAATATTTTATGTCATGTTACTCACCAACATGAGTTCCTCCACTACACAAATATTACCGTAGCATAAGTACTTTTATAAGTATTTTATGTCATGTTACTCACCAACATGAGTTCTTTCACTACACAAATATTAGTATAAGTACTTTTATAAATATTTTATGTCATGTTACTCACCAACATGAATTCCTTCACTACACAAATATTAGTATAAGTATTTTATGTCAGGTTACTCACCAACATGAGTTCCTTCACTACACAAATATTAATATAAGTACTTTTATAAGTATTTTATGTCATGTTACTCACCAACATGAGTTCCTTCACTACACAAATATTAGTATAAGTACTTTTATAAATATTTGATGTCATGTTACTCACCAACATGAGTTCCTCCACTACACAAATATTAGTATAAGTATTTTATGTCATGTTACTCACCAACATGAGTTCCTTCACTACACAAATATTAATATAAGTACTTTTATAAATATTTGATGTCATGTTACTCACCAACATGAGTTCCTTCACTACACAAATATTAATATAAGTACTTTTATAAATATTTTATGTCATGTTACTCACCAACATGAGTTCCTCCACTACACAAATATTAGCATAAGTACTTTTATAAGTATTTTATGTCATGTTACTCACCAACATGAGTTCCTTCACTACACAAATATTAGTATAAGTACTGTGCTAACAATGCCAGCGTGATTACATTACGATAGCACGTACAAATATGCATGAAACGGGACGGTTTAGTGAGTATGAATAGTTTTAGTTATATTGTAAAACGTACAAATGTTACTCGGCGTAATGAACGAAGAATCTGTACGAGTAGATCCGCTATGGACGGCTACGAGGCTGGAACGGCGCTTCTACTTCCGGTTGAAAGCTCTAAATGCAAGCGTATTTAGCCAACTCAACGAAAAGATAGCGCCATAGCACAAACAACTCAGCATCAAGGGTTGGAATTGG
Organism: Nerophis lumbriciformis; assembly: GCF_033978685.3. NCBI lineage: Eukaryota > Metazoa > Chordata > Actinopteri > Syngnathiformes > Syngnathidae > Nerophis > Nerophis lumbriciformis. The sequence goes on along the minus strand of NC_084555.2, from coordinate 5,337,338 downwards.
GGCTTAAATCATCAAAAATTATTCCCGGGCGTGGCCACTGCTGCTGCTCACTGCTCCCCCCACCTCCCAGGGGTGGGTCAAATACCCACATGATCTATATTAGCCTTATCTTGACCTGCACGTTAGGTTTTGTGGACTACCTCCTCTTTAAAAACCCAACACAGGTCCTGGTTTTCAAAGAGCTAACAGCTGCTGACATCAGCTGTTTGACACAAGTGGCCCGCGCTCGCTACACGAGTGCTACCGGGTGTCCAGACAGTCCAACTTGATATGCTTTCACAAGGACTTCCACCAAAGTAAAACGAGAGGCAGTAAAAATGCCACCAGACAACGTAGCATAAGCAAGACATCTCGAGTTACAAAGTGTCTGCAATGGCCATTTCAATGGACAATTGGTAGAAAAAGTAGTAAAAAGGTAAACAATAAAGTTTTGTCATAACACACGCCATGAATACGAAACATTTATTAGTATGCAAGTGAAACACACTGTACATTAAAATTATCTTAAGGCAGTTAAGACTGGAGCATATTACAAAACCCAAAACCAGTGAAGTTGGCACGTTGTGTAATTCGTAAAAAAAAACAGAATACAATGATTTGCAAATCCTTTTCGACTTATTGAATAGACTGCAGAGACAATATATTTAATGTTCGAACTGAGAAACGTAATTTTTTTTTGTTGTTGCAAATAATCATTACCTTAGAATTTAATGGCAGCAACACATTGCAAAAACGTTTTCTTCGATGAGCTCGGGGGCCAGAGAAGCCGGCGGCGTTTCTGGGTGTTGTTGATAAATGGCTTTCGCTTTGCATAGTAGAGTTTTAACTTGCACTTACAGATGTAGCGACGAACTGTAGTTACGGACAGTGGTTTTCTGAAGTGTTCCTGAGACCATGTGGTGATATCCTTTACACACTGATGTCGCTTTTTGATGCAGTACCGTCTAAGGCAGGGGTCGGCAACCCGCGGCTCTTTGATCACTCTGATGCGGCTCAGCGGCATACTTGCCAACCCTCCCGATTTTCCCGGGAGATTTCCGGATTTCGGTGCCTCTCGCAGAAAACTCCAGGGATTAATATTCTCCGATTTTCACCCAAACAATAATAATAAGGGCGTGCCATGATGGTACAGCATTTAGCGCCCTCTACAATCTGTACAAACAGCGTGCCAGCCCAGTCTTTTGTTGTATGCATCTTCTACTTGCGCACGCAAGTGACAGCAAGGCATACTTGGTCAACAGCCACACAGGTTACACTGACAGTGCCCATATAAAACAACTTTAACACTCTTACTAATAATGCGCCACACTTTTAACCAAAACCAAACAAGAATGACAAACACATTTCAGGAGAACACCTGCACCTTAACACAACAGAACAAATACCCAGAATCCCATGAAGCCCTGACTCTTCCGGCCTACATTATACACCCCTGCTACCACCAACCCCCCCCGTGATATCGTCGTTTGCGTGCAGTGATTTCTCCAGATTCTCTGAACCTTTTGACATTATGCACCGTAGATGGTGAAATCCCTAAACTCCTTGCAATAGCTCGTTGAGAAACGTTGTTCTTAAACTGTTCGACAATTTGCTCACGCATTTGTTCACAAAAGTGGTGACCCTCGCCCCATCCTTGTTTGTGAATGACTGAGCATTTCATGGAAGCTGCTTTTATACCCAATCATGGCACCCACCTGTTCCCAGTTTACCTGTCCACCTGTGGGATGTTCCAAATAAGTGTTTGATGAGCATTCCTCAACATTCCCAGTCTTTTTTTTGCCACTTGTGCCAGCTTTTTTGAAACATGTTGCAGCCATCAAATTCCAAATGAGCTAATATTTGCAAAAAAATAACAAAGTTTTCCAGTTCTAATGTTAAGTATCTTGTCTTTGCAGTCTATTCAATTGAATATAGGTTGAAAAGAATTTGCAAATCATTGTATTCTGTTTTTATTTACCATTTACACAACGTGCCAACTTCACTGGTTTTGTACTTTATATATGTACAAATTAGGAAATAAAGAAAATCACAATACTTAGAAAAATATATAATATGCTGTAATTTCTGCTATCTTTTAACGACAGTTAAAAAAATCATTTACAAATACATTTAAATGTATTTTTGCCAAAAGATATACCAAGCAGTTCTCAGATAGTTTTGATACATATTATATGTGCTTAACAGTTTTTTTAGTTTTTTGTTTTAAACACTATACAGTGCTTTGTTGAAACTGTTTTATTTTGGCATAAACTGTTTTTATTTTGCTAGGATTTTAGGAGAATCAAAAATTTTGGAAAAAAAAGTAGAATGTTATTGTTTTAGTACGTTATTATGTTATATCAAGTAAATGATAAATAATGATACATGGGTTGTACTTGTATAGCGCTTTTCTACCTTCAAGGTACTCAAAGCGCTTTGACACTACTTCCACATTTACCCATTCACACACACATTCACACACTGATGGAGGGAGCTGCCATGCAAGGCGCTAACCAGCACCCATCAGGAGCAAGGGTGAAGTGTCTTGCTCAGGACACAACGGACATGACGAGGTTGGTACTAGGTGGGGATTGAACCAGGGACCCTCGGGTCGCGCACGGCCATTTTTCCACTGCGCCACGCCGTCCCAAGTACCTTAATAAGTGATGTATAAAAATGATTGTTATCATATTTCTTGTAAAATCCCTTCATATAAATGGTGCACACACTGCATTAAAAACATGACATTTTGACACAAAAATTATCTATTCTTAGGTGTACTTGCTTACACTGTAATTAATTACAGGTAATGATTATTGCCATGTTGTGCTAACAAGTTCCATTATGTCATGCCCTCCTGAGAACCAGCGTCCTCCGAATATGGTTAGGGTAATAGTCAGAGGTGTGGACTCGAGTCACATGACTTGGACTCGAGTCAGACTCGAGTCATGAATTTGATGACTTTAGACTCGACTTGACAAAATGTAAAAAGACTTGCAACTCGACTTAGACTTTAACATCAATAGCTTGTGACTTCACTTGGACTTGAGCCTTTTGAATTGACATGACTTGACATGACTTGCTACTTTCCCCAAAACCCAAAGATGAAAAAGTTATTCGGGAGCGCTCCGTATTTTTCATTGTGTACTTGTCTATCAGCGTTGCGTGTGTCAGCTGGTGTGCTGTCAGTACAACAGCCAATCAAATTAGATCTACTTTGTTTTCATCGCACAGCATTCATCCAATCAAATTGCAGGACAACCAACGAAGAAGACATGTCCAAACCACACGCCAGTGAACAAAAAATGATACCTAAAATAATTTTGTTTGGGTATAAAAATTACGAGGTGGTCAACACAAAACGGTTTGCAGTATGCAACACATGCGGTTCGAAAATGACTGATGGAGAGGCAACAACTTCCAACTTCGTCCGGCATTTGAAGTTGCACAAAGAACGGTAAGTTTTGAATGTAAGATAACGTTTATTGGCTAAGTAACGTGACTTTTATTTGCTGTGTAGTTAAATCGGTGAGGCTGTAAACTCACTGCTAACGTTATAACGTTATTGCAAACACGGGAATCTGTTGCAGTTCACTACCTTATTCATACTTTTTGTTCAGTGATTTTTTTTAAGCAGGGTTACGTTAGTCAATATATCACACGTAACGTTAGACGGCGGTCAGCAGCACCGCGTATTTTAGCCACCTAAAAAAAGACAAAAATAGTCAAATAAAGGTCAGTTAAAATGTATACTATATTATGAATATGTGTACCGTTTTAGCTAGCTTTCTGACATACTGTTGGTTGTTTACCTCAGTGGTCCCCAACCACCGGGCCACGGCCCGGTACTGGTCCGTGGATCGATTGGTATCGGGCCGCACAAGAATATTTTTTATTTTTTTTAATTTTTTTATTAAATCAACATAAAAAACACAAGATACACTTACAAGTAGTGCACCAACCCAAAACAACTCTCTCCCCCCTTTTGTTCTGGGCATTGAACATGAAGACTCTTCCTTCACTGTTCCGAGTGGCCATGAGAGTCTTGGCAGTGCCTGCCTCCAGTGCTCCAGTGGAGCGAGTTTTCAGCCATGGTGGCATCATACTACGCCCCCATCGTGCACAAATGACTGACAGACTCTTGGCTAATTTGGTCTTTTGCAAATGCAATGCAGCATAGGGCCCTGACATATAAAAAGTACAACTTTTTTGTTATGTTCACGTATATGTCATGTTTTTTCACTTTTGTACAAATAAGTACATTTGCACTTTATTTTTCAATGTGTTTGTTCTGTAAAGGAATGAGTTAATGTTTAAAATGACTGGTTAATAGTGCTATTATAAAGTGCAATGTCAGCACAATTTTCTTTCCTGCAATTTAAAATGCACTTGTTTTAATAAATAAATACAGCGTTTGAAAAGCATACACAATCTGTGTTAATATATTAGTCTGTGGTTAAAAGGACTTGAAAGGACTCGAAACTCAAAATGCAGGACTTAGGACTTGACTTGAGACTTTCCAGTCTTGACTTTGGACTTGACTCGGGGCTTGCCTGTCTTGACTCGGGACTTGACTCGGACTTGAGGGCAAAGACTTGAGACTTACTTGTGACTTGCAAAACAATGACTTGGTCCCACCTCTGGTAATAGTTGATTTTGAATATGCATACATTGTGATACATCACATATTTTCAGTTTCAACATGTCTGAAAAGAAGTAGGACGAAGCAGAACTTATTTAACCCTACCCCTATTTTGTTTTGTTCACTTCCTTTATTCAACCTGTAACAATCTCCAGTGGACTTTTGTGCTCTGCAAAACAGAGATATTTTTTTTCCCCAGAATATTCTAACTATGACAAAAGAAATAGACCCAGAACAAATGTCCACTGCAAAAAATGTACACACAAAAATATTAATAGTTAAGAGGAAAAAGCTTCATGTTGTAAAAGACACAACATGTACTTGTGTTCAGTCAGGAGTTTGATGGCTTTCAACCAGAAGTAAAAACTTTGTGTTTGTTATATCCACTCAATAATAAAAGTGTGCAATGACAAAGATGGTCATGTCCACATACTTAGAGGGTACAAAAGAGGATTTTCAGTATCACTGCAGACATGAGTGTACACTGATATGAATATGGATCTATAGATATGTGTATGATGTATAAAAACAACCCAGTGTGAATGAGTTCCAAAATAAAATACTTTGTGAAAATGCTTAAACGAAAATTAAAAAGTATGTTGGAGTTCGGGTGTTGGTGGAGGGAACAGTGATAAAATCATCTAAATAATTTGTTTTAAAAAAAGGGGGCAGATAAATATAAGAATATTATTCTTCCATCTGCTCCTTTCTGATCACAGAAATGTACAGGTAAAAGCCAGTAAATTAGAATATTTTGAAAAACTTGATTTATTTCAGTAATTGCATTCAAAAGGTGTAACTTGTACATTATATTTATTCATTGCACACAGACTGATGCATTCAAATGTTTATTTCATTTAATTTTGATGATTTGAAGTGGCAACAAATGAAAATCCAAAATTCCGTGTGTCACAAAATTAGAATATTACTTAAGGCTAATACAAAAAAGGGATTTTTAGAAATGTTGGCCAACTGAAAAGTATGAAAATGAAAAATATGAGCATGTACAATACTCAATACTTGGTTGGAGCTCCTTTTGCCTCAATTACTGCGTTAATGCGGCGTGGCATGGAGTCGATGAGTTTCTGGCACTGCTCGGGTGTTATGAGAGCCCAGGTTGCTCTGATAGTGGCCTTCAACTCTTCTGCGTTTTTGGGTCTGGCATTCTGCATCTTCCTTTTCACAATACCCCACAGATTTTCTATGGGGCTAAGGTCAGGGGAGTTGGCGGGCCAATTTAGAACAGAAATACCATGGTCCGTAAACCAGGCACGGGTAGATTTTGCGCTGTGTGCAGGCGCCAAGTCCTGTTGGAACTTGAAATCTCCATCTCCATAGAGCAGGTCAGCAGCAGGAAGCATGAAGTGCTCTAAAACTTGCTGGTAGACGGCTGCGTTGACCCTGGATCTCAGGAAACAGAGTGGACCGACACCAGCAGATGACATGGCACCCCAAACCATCACTGATGGTGGAAACTTTACACTAGACTTCAGGCAACGTGGATCCTGTGCCTCTCCTGTCTTCCTCCAGACTCTGGGACCTCGATTTCCAAAGGAAATGCAAAATTTGCATGGTTGGGTGACACATTATTATGCCTAATTCTGAGGGTGTACCTCAAACTCCTAATGCTCTCTCAGGGACAGCATGCTCCAAATTCCAAGCTGCTGTTTTGAGGCATGTTAAAAAATAATAATTCACTTTATGACTTAAATAAATAATAAATATGGCAGTGCCATGTTGGCACTTTTTTCCATAACTTGAGTTGAAGTTGTTCTCTTATTTTGGAAAACCTTGTTACATTGTTTAATGCGTCCAGCGGGGCATCACAACAGAATTAGGCATAATAATGTGTTAATTCCACAACTGTATACCGTATTTTTCGGAGTATAAGTCGCACCTGCCGAAAATGCATAATAAAGAAGGAAAAAAACATATATAAGTCGCACTGGAGCCCGGCCAAACTATGAAAAAAACTGCGACTTATAGTCCGAAAAATACGGTATATCGGTATCAGTTGATATCGGTATCTGTAATTAAGAGTTGGACAATATCGGAATATCGGATATCGGCAAAAAAGCCATTATCGGACATCCCTAGTATATATGCATTTTCATGAAAGGAATAAATGATGATGATGATGATGAACTTAATTAAGGTGACCAGAGTTGGGTCAAAAATCGGAACCCAATAATGACTTATTGTGTAGCGGGACTGATGACCGCCACATATTACAGTAATATTTTGCTATGACGCGACACAGGCCTAAGTTGTTATAATTCGCTGCAAATATCGTTGTGAGGGTAAAAGATATATGTAACCCAAGTTTACACATTTTTGTACAAAATCCTACTAAATTCAATCATGATGCTCATCCCTTAAGTGGACATGTTGTCTTTTGCTGTCATTGAATCAAAAGGAGACAGTCCGGGATTTGAATCAATTGTTGGTGACAACGACTCGATTCAGAATCGATTGTCGATTCAGACGGATTCTCGATTCAAAATCAATGTTTCTTTTTTAATGTTGGGTGCCAAATCAAGCAGTGCCTGGGGAATCTGTGGTGGGCTCTCCTATTTCTGGGGATGAGGTTGCTGAGGTAGTTAAAAAGCTCCTCGGTGGCAAGGCCCCGGGGGTGGATGAGATCCGCCCGGAGTTCCTTAAGGCTCTGGATGCTGTGGGGCTGTCTTGGTTGACAAGACTCTGCAGCATCGCGTGGACATCGGGGGCAGTGCCTTTGGATTGGCAGACCGGGGTGGTGGTTCCTCTCTTTAAAAAGGGGAACCGGAGGGTGTGTTCTAACTATCGTGGGATCACACTCCTCAGCCTTCCCGGTAAGGTCTATTCAGGTGTACTGGAGAGGAGGCTACGCCGGATAGTCGAACCTCGGATTCAGGAGGAACAGTGTGGTTTTCGTCCTGGTCGTGGAACTGTGGACCAGCTCTATACTCTCGGCAGGGTCCTTGAGGGTGCATGGGAGTTTGCCCAACCAGTCTACATGTGCTTTGTGGACTTGGAGAAGGCATTCGACCGTGTCCCTCGGGAAGTCCTGTGGGGAGTGCTCAGAGAATATGGGGTTTCGGACTGTCTGATTGTGGCGGTCCGCTCCCTGTATGATCAGTGTCAGAGCTTGGTTCGCATTGCCGGCAGTAAGTCGGACACGTTTCCGGTGAGGGTTGGACTCCGCCAAGGCTGCCCTTTGTCACCGATTCTGTTCATAACTTTTATGGACAGAATTTCTAGGCGCAGTCAAGGCGTTGAGGGGATTCGGTTTGGTGGCTGCAGGATTAGGTCTCTGCTTTTTGCAGATGATGTGGTCCTGATGGCTTCATCTAGCCAGGATCTTCAGCTCTCACTGGATCGGTTCGCAGCTGAGTGTGAAGCGACTGGGATGAGAATCAGCACCTCCAAGTCCGAGTCCATGGTTCTCGCCCGGAAAAGGGTGGAGTGCCATCTCCGGGTTGGGGAGGAGATCTTGCCCCAAGTGGAGGAGTTCAAGTACCTCGGAGTCTTGTTCACGAGTGAGGGAAGAGTGGATCGTGAGATCGACAGGCGGATCGGTGCGGCGTCTTCAGTAATGCGGACGCTGTATCGATCCGTTGTGGTGAAGAAGGAGCAAAGCCGGAAGGCAAAGCTCTCAATTTACCGGTCGATCTACGTTCCCATCCTCACCTATGGTCATGAGCTTTGGGTTATGACCGAAAGGACAAGATCACGGGTACAAGCGGCCGAAATGAGTTTCCTCCGCCGGGTGGCGGGGCTCTCCCTTAGAGATAGGGTGAGAAGCTCTGTCATCCGGGGGGAGCTCAAAGTAAAGCCGCTGCTCCTCCACATCGAGAGGAGCCAGATGAGGTGGTTCGGGCATCTAGTCAGGATGCCACCCAAGCGCCTCCCTAGGGAGTTGTTTAGGGAACGTCCGACCGGTAGGAGGCCACGAGGAAGACCCAGGACACGTTGGGAAGACTATGTCTCCCGGCTGGCCCGGGAACGCCTCGAGATCCCCCGGGAGGAGCTGGACGAAGTGGCTGGGGAGAGGGAAGTCTGGGCTTCCCTGCTTAGGCTGCTTCCCCCGCGACCCGACCTCGGATAAGCGGAAGAAGATGGATGGATGGATGGATGGGTGCCAAATCTACCACTAAGTACATTGCCCCATAAAATAGACAAACAGCTCTGATAAAATGTTGTATTACGTCAAAGAAAACTGGTCTAGTTTAGTAAAAGTCTACCCAAACATTTAAAAACGTCAGATGCAAATAAGGCAACAAGAGAAGTTTCCCCACACTTCTCTTTTGTGAAGTAAATCTGTACAGCAAATATGGAATATGGACATCCACATCTACAATATGATTTACCAGAGTGGCTGGAGGGGATGAATAAATAAAAAAAAAAAAAATTTTTTTTTTAAATTAAACTTTATTTTTAATTGATTTTTTAGTTGATTAAGAATCGTTAGAAATAAGAATCGCAATTCATTTGAAATAAAAACATTTTTTTACATCCCCAGGAGAAAGCAGTATGTCACCAACCTAAAAAGGCTTCAAGACGTAGAGATGAAATTGAAGCCCGTCATTGTGTCTCCGCCCTTCGCCGCTGTCCTCCATACATGGACGTGGGGGCACAGATGGACTTCCCCGTCCTCGTCATGCCATTCATGGAGCGCCTGTTGTCAATGGCGCGGCGGGCTACCAAATATAGGAAGAGGGGGTTCGCTCTGCGTAAGGGGCCTCCCCGCTGTCAACGACCCCAAGGCTATAAAACAGCCTGACCTGGCATTTCCACACCCCTTGCTTTACAACGCTGCCAAAGTCTCGAGGTGCCTGGTGCTGATCTGGTGAGTACAGGACAGAATCGTGAAGGGTTTATCCCAAGATGGACTTAAAAGACTTGATTCAACCTTAACCCCTCAACTTTGACTAACTATGTCAGCAATTAACTGGAGGCTCCAGTATGCTCATCACTGGTGAACACCGGGAGATGAGTTTTGGACCAGAGTCCTCTCACTACACAACACGTAATCCCAACTAATTTCCCCAACAATCCAAACAATGAGAACAAACAAATGTGTTGCAGAGGTGACGCCATGTGTGACGATGAAGAGACCACCGCCCTGGTGTGCGACAACGGTTCCGGTCTGGTGAAGGCCGGATTCGCCGGGGACGACGCACCTCGCGCCGTCTTCCCGTCCATCGTCGGACGCCCTCGTCACCAGGTAACGAAAACCAGCGACGTTTTAGCGATCACGGCCAGGATGTTTTGATTAAATTCATGTCACGAGTCAAGTCTATGGTGGGTGAACTTCGTAATACTCAAAAAAAAAAAAAAAGTCTTAGGTCACGTTCAGCTTTTATTGTTGAAGGAAATATTTTTCTTGTCACTTTGTCGTATTAAAACAGTAAATAATAAGGATGGAACTCTTACAGCAAATCACGATTCGATTACAATTCTTGGGGAGAAGATTCCATTCAGAATCGATTCAAAATGATTCTTGCAACATATTATTTGTTATAAAACTAAAAACAATTTTCAAACAGGTAACAAAAGCTCCTCTTGGCTGCTGACGTTTAACATATACGTGCAGCAAGTAAGCGCAAAGATGGTCAAAAAAACATATTTTTTAAAACTGCCTTTAAAAAAAATAAAAAATAATTTTTTTTTAAATAACTTTTTCAATCAAATCAAATTTGAATTTAAACCGAATTTTGAAAACGAAAATCAGATATAAGATTTTTCATTTCATCAATCAATCAATCAATCTTTATTTATATAGCCCTAAATCACAAGTGTCTCAAAGGGCTGCACAAGCCACAACGACATCCTCGGTACAAAGCCCACATACGGGCAAGGAAAAACTCACCCCAGTGGGACGTCGATGTGAATGACTATGAGAAACCTTGGAGAGGACCGCATATGTGGGTAACCCCCCCCCCCCCTCTAGGGGAGACCGAAAGCAATGGATGTCGAGTGGGTCTGACATAATATTGTGAGAGTCCAGTCCATAGTGGATCCAACATAATAGTAAGAATCCAGTCCATAGTGGGGCCAGCAGGACACCATCCCGAGCGGAGACGGGTCAGCAGCGCAGAGATGTACCCAGCCGATGCACAGGCGAGCGGTCCACCCCGGGTCCCGACTCTGGACAGCCAGCACTTCATCCATGGCCACCGGACCTGTGCCCCCCCCCCCCCCCCCCCCCCCCCCCAAGGAAAAGGGGAGCAGAGGAGAAAAGAAAAGAAACGGCAGATCAACTGGTCTAACAGGGGGGCTATTTAAAGGCTAGAGTATACAAATGAGTTTTAAGATGGGACTTAAATGCTTCTACTGAGGTAGCATCTCTAACTGTTACCGGGAGGGCATTCCTTAGTACTGGAGCCCGAATAGAAAACGCTCTATAGCCCGCAGACTTTTTTTGGGCTCTGGGAATCACTAATAAGCCGGAGTTCTTTGAACGCAGATTTCTTGCCGGGACATATGGTACAATGCAATCGACAAGATAGGACGGAGCTAGTTTAAGTTTATTTCGAACATAGAAACGATACAATGTAATGCATCACATATTTCCAGTTGTTCCATTACAGCACGTCTGAAAAGGAGTAGGAGGAAGTAGAACTTATTTAATCCTACCCCTTTTCATACCATAGCAATTTTATTCAATTTCCTTGTTCTCTGTAACAGAACAGTGAACAAATAAATAATAAATAAACAATATACCATAGTAAACAAACACATATTAAATACATAAATAATATTTGTCTCAAAAAAAAAAAGGTTCAAGATGTTCATCATAATTCTTGTTCTGTGTACTTTGTAAACACTTGTAGTTTGAACAGTCTCTTAAATTGAATCATATTGCTGCTTTTGTTTGATTTCTTTGGTTAATCCATTCCATAATTTAATTCCACATACTGATTTACTAAAGGTTTTAAGTGTTGTACAAGCATACACATGTTTTAAATTACGTTTTCCTATAAGGTTAGATTTGGATGTGAATCGATTTTTTTTCAGCAATCCAAGTTAATCACGTTTGGACGCAGATAAAAGACCGCATTATTCCCCGAAAAGAGTCCATGACATTTTTGGGAGGGTTTCTAAAGATTTATACACGCAAACCAGCAGGTAACGCTCAAGCGAATCTGAGCTTTTCTTCCCGTCACTCACCAATGACCAGGAGAGATGCAGCTGTGACACAGAGACCGCCCTGGCGAACATAAAGGCTGTGTCTCAAATTGGATACTTCCGGCCAGTACGCTTCAATACAGTGTATACTTCTGTACTTCTCAGTGTGACTGCGGTTACGTACAAATGCTGAGTGTAAGTACTTTAGTGTGCAAATTGAGACACGACCGAAACGTCTCACGAGTTGAGCAAGTTAGCAAAGAACAGCGGAGGAGTTATGATGCTGATTTTAAAACACAGTAGATTTATGAAGTCATGTAATAATCATGTACAGAATTTACCCTGGAGAGTGGACTTCTACGGTATCTCCTTCGAGCTGCTTCTTCATCAAACACACCATCAGCAGCTTGTCTGCAATTACCGCTGTTAAACATCCTTGGCTGGCATTATCGACTTATCCTGCTTCTGCGTGGCGCTGACGAGCAGTGCAGCGCTCCAACTAATTCACCAAAATAGCAAGTTACATGCGCGGCCATGCTTTTGATGATTCATTTCTATAATTCAATAACAAATCATCCACTTCTTCCCGGCACTGTCCTTCCCACTCACATTATTTTTTTCTCCCATGGTTGGAAAAACAAAGTTATGTCCATCTCTAGCTATAAGCTAAGACTGGATGTTTTGGTCGGATCTTACGGGGTTCACTGCAACATTCGCTACGTCAACCGGCTTGTAACCAAAAATGTTTGCTCACAGCCTAAAGCGACAGCTTGTATACCAAAAAACATGTATCTAGAGGTCCTACTGTATTGCAAATTAAAAAAGAATATATACATGTATATTGTTTTGTTTTTTTAAACAATTTTTCCTGAAACGGGTCTAGAAAAATGGGGGTTTTATTATCAATGGCCATACAGTAGGGAATGCATTCATATGGCCTCATTCCTGGGTGGATCTCACATGAGAGGAAGAGGGGCGTTAATCATATTGCAAGGTATTCAACACTCTACTGCCATCTGGATAGTGCACCCCCTAATTTGTCACATTTCATGTGTCAGGTAAACCAAAACAAATGGTGCCATATAAATCCCCTTCCTACTGTATCAAATTGAGGCACATTTGAGAGTAGAACCTGAAATCCAATGCGTAGGATTATGGAAAAAAAACTACTAAATCAATTTTCACGGTTCAAATAACCCAATGGTGAAATCAGGAATTAGGAAACAGGGATTTTTACTCTCTGGATCGGTTCGCAGCTGAGTGTGAAGCGACTGGGATGAGAATCAGCACCTCCAAGTCCGAGTCCATGGTTCTCGCCCGGAAAAGGGTGGAGTGCCATCTCCGGGTTGGGGAGGAGATCTTGCCCCAAGTGGAGGAGTTCAAGTACCTCGGAGTCTTGTTCACGAGTGAGGGAAGAGTGGATCGTGAGATCGACAGGCGGATCGGTGCGGCGTCTTCAGTAATGCGGACGCTGTATCGATCCGTTGTGGTGAAGAAGGAGCTGAGCCGGAAGGCAAAGCTCTCAATTTACCGGTCGATCTACGTTCCCATCCTCACCTATGGTCATGAGCTTTGGGTTATGACCGAAAGGACAAGATCACGGGTACAAGCGGCCGAAATGAGTTTCCTCCGCCGGGTGGCGGGGCTCTCCCTTAGAGATAGGGTGAGAAGCTCTGTCATCCGGGGGGAGCTCAAAGTAAAGCCGCTGCTCCTCCGCATCGAGAGGAGCCAGATGAGGTGGTTCGGGCATCTGGTCAGGATGCCACCCGAGCGCCTCCCTAAGGAGGTGTTTAGGGCATGTCCGACCGGTAGGAGGCCACGAGGAAGACCCAGGACACGTTGGGAAGACTATGTCTCCCGGCTGGCCTGGGAACGCCTCGGGATCCCCCGGGAGGAGCTGGACGAAGTGGCTGGGGAGAGGGAAGTCTGGGCTTCCCTGCTTAGGCTGCTGCCCCCGCGACCCGACCTCGGATAAGCGGAAGAAGATGGATGGATGGATGGATGGATTTTTACCCTTTAGTTCAGCCTTGGCAGAGGTCTGTTTTTTGAGTTGTTGTATCTTAAAGTTCCTGGTGCTTTATGAGTCTAATTGACGAGGTAAAATATTGTTGGACTAAGTCCTCCCTTGTCTGTTCTACCAGGGCGTCATGGTGGGTATGGGCCAGAAGGACTCCTACGTGGGCGACGAGGCCCAGAGCAAGAGGGGCATCCTGACCCTGAAGTACCCCATCGAGCACGGCATCATCACCAACTGGGACGACATGGAGAAGATCTGGCACCATACCTTCTACAACGAGTTGAGGGTGGCCCCCGAGGAGCACCCTACCCTGCTGACCGAGGCCCCCCTCAACCCCAAAGCCAACCGCGAGAAGATGACTCAGATCATGTTCGAGACATTCAACGTTCCCGCCATGTACGTGGCCATCCAGGCGGTGCTGTCCCTGTACGCCTCCGGTCGTACCACAGGTATGCGGACACAGACTGGGTAAGACTCGTCAGGTCGTTCACGCCCGTGGTGTCGTCTTTAGGTATCGTGCTGGACTCTGGCGACGGCGTGACGCACAACGTGCCCATCTATGAGGGTTACGCGCTCCCTCACGCCATCATGCGTCTGGACTTGGCGGGTCGTGACCTCACGGATTACCTCATGAAGATCCTGACAGAGCGTGGATACTCCTTTGTCACGACAGGTGAGCACAAATAGCCGCTTTTGCTTTTTTTCCCGCGCTTCGTCGCACCTAACAATGTCCCAATGTTGTGCTTGTCCAGCCGAGCGTGAGATCGTGCGTGACATCAAGGAGAAGCTGTGCTACGTGGCGCTGGACTTTGAGAACGAGATGGCCACCGCCGCCTCGTCCTCGTCCTTGGAGAAGAGCTACGAGCTGCCAGATGGTCAGGTCATTACCATTGGCAACGAGCGTTTCCGCTGCCCGGAGACCCTCTTCCAGCCTTCTTTCATTGGTGCGTAAACAGTTAACTACAACAACCATCGACTTGTACTGAACTACTAAATTACACCCGATGTAGGGCTTGCCGCTAGGCGATAAAACAGTATCTATCTATCTATCTATATATATATATTATCCTTATATATATACCGTATTTTTCGGAGTATAAGTCGCACCTGCCGAAAATGCATAATAAAGAAGGAAAAACTGCGACCTATATTCCGAAAAATACGGTATATACTATATATATATATATATATATATATATATATATACATACAGTATATACAGTATATAGTTGAGGTTTCTGTGGTTTATCCGTTATACAGTGCTCAATACCGAGGTAAAGCGGAATATACGTTCGGTCAGGAAAAAACACAGAGGCTATTTCATCCCTACAAGCCTGTCTTGCAGGTTTCCCTGCTCTTCAGGGGATTTTATCTGGTCGTATTACAGGTTTGCTGAAATTTTTTTTTTTTTTTAATTCAAATCCGACAGTCAAAAAATAGTTAAGATTAAATTTGTTTTGCTGTCAACATTTAATAATAAGGTTGTTTAAATCAGATTAGGAATGCGTAACTGTACCTCCACCCCCTTGCAAAAATGCAAAATGGTTCATTCCTCCTGAACGCGGGAAATTAAGACAAATACGTCTTAACGTCGTCAAAGCTCACCTTCACACACATTCGGAAAGCAGGATGAAGTAATAGAAGAAAGGTACAAATATATGGAATCTATTCGTGGCAGCATCTGACAAAGTTATTTGTAAATTTTCGCTTTTGCATCTCATTGCACATAACTGTGGTGCATTCAAGAACACCCGATTTAAGTTCGAAACAGAAGCGTTAATAGGTTTTAAAGACGGGGAAGGCGTCTAATTATTCTTGAAAACAAATCTACACCAATTACCTTATCTCTACCTTACACTATAAAAAATGGGAGATTTTAAATATTTATGATCAAGTGAATAAAGATAGGTTGGATGACGATTAAAACTCACATTGTGACTACTTTATATTGGATTTGTCTGCACTTTTTTGTGGAAAACAAAACAAAACACAAAGACCCTAGACCAGGCCTGGGCAATTATTTTGACTCGGGGCCCAAATTTAGAGAAATAAATGTGTCTGGGGGCCGGTATATTAAAAAAACGGAAGGGAATTTTACATTTTCTACTGAATGAGACACCCAGAATGTACATGAAAATAAAGAATTTGGGATTTACAATATTAACTATGAAGGATAAAACACTGAATATTGACAACATATGAACGTCAAACCCCCTCTCGATCGACATATTTTACAATCAAGCGAAACGCAACAAAAATGCAACAAACAGTGAAATAAGAAGGTGAAGGGTAAAAAAAAAAACACCTACGATCTGATATAGCTGATATATCACTAAGCTTTAGAACTTTGCTGTAAAAATCTCTTTCCGCGTCTGTCCCTGACACCTGCATTTCAGGCTGGTCGCTCTGGAAACACTCTGTGGAAACGCTCCCCACCCACACTGCTTGGTGCCTCGTCTGAGCTGCTGTGACTTAGATTACTATAGTAACTAATTAGATTATCATAGTGGCGAAGTTGGTAGAGTGGCCGTGCCAGCAATCGGAGGGTTGCTGGTTACTGGGGTTCAATCCCCACCTTCTACCATCCTAGTCACGTCCGTTGTGTCCTTGGGCAAGACACTTCACCCCTTGCTCCTGATGGCTGCTGGTTAGCGCCTTGCATGGCAGCTCCCGCCATCAGTGTGTGAATGTGTGTGTGAATGGGTGAATGTGGAAATACTGTCAAAGCGCTTTGAGTACCTTGAAGGTAGAAAAGCGCTATACAAGTATAACCCATTTATCATTTATGATTTATAACTAGTATATCATGCAAAAGCGCAGATTCCAACCATTGAAAAACTTTGTATAGTTCAAGACTTACGGTCATTAGAAAACATCACTGCACATCATAATGGAAGCTACAGTTTCAATCTTAAAGGTCTAAAAAAAATTATTTGGGAATGTCCGGTGGGCCATATTGAAAAGCTTAACGGGCCTTAATTTGCCCAGGTCTGCCCTAGACCCCCCTGTGCTCACCAGATCAGCACCTTGAGACCTTTTACATGTGTTTAAAAATCTAACTCGAACAAATCAAGTCAATACTTTTAATAATAATAATAATAATTAAAGCTGCAAGCAGCGTTGGACGGGCCCGCGTATTTGGCAGGTGCTAGTCCTAAGTGTCCCAATACTTTTGTCTACTTTTAGTCTGAAGTGTCCCAAGACTTTTGTCTAGTGTACCTACCTTGTCTGCATTGTGTGGGCACGTTGGTGCTTCCTGCTTTTAAGCAGCCATCTTAAAAAAACAGCAGTGCAGCAGCATCAGCGCAGCGGGTCTTTGAAGGCTCATAAAATCAAAACCGGAGCAGTTATAAAAAAAACTGTTCTGTTAATTTATGCACAAGGGTTTAATCTCTCTCCTGTGTTAGTTTGAAGCCGAAACAACAAACGCGCTCAGAGGAGATAATTTTTGAAGAAAGGTGACCGGTTTTTACAAAAATGTTGTGTTGAAGGGGGAATAGCAAACTTCCTGTATATTTTTGCTGGGGGTTGTCAATTTATGAAATGTAGGTGTAAGTGAGACCTACGGAGAGGTTTTCGTTTCATGTCTCTCCGACCTTCCCAGTGGGAGTTACAGGCAGTTTTGTAATTTTGTTATTCCGAGGAGCAGTTTTTTGTCCGTTTTATTCAAAAATTGCTGTAGAGCGCAATTTTTAGATTTGGGGTTAGGTTTTTTCATTATATCACAGTTTTAGCCAGTCCTGATATGTGTGTTCAGTTTGGTGAGTTTTGAAGCATGTTAAGGGGGTGAAATTACAGCTCAAAGAGGCAAAAGTGACTGTTTTTAGTACTTTTTTGTCTTGAAGGGGGAATTGCCAACTTCCTGTAGATTTTAGCCCGAGGATGTACAATTATGAGAACTAGGTCTAAGTCAGACCTACATAGAGGATTTTGTTTCATGTTTTTCCAACCTTCCTAGTGGGCGTTAGAGGCAGTCTAGTTTTTATTTTTCCTAGGGGGCGCTAGAGCGCAATTTAGAGTTTTGAGGTTTGTTTTTTTGATAAAAAGTTTTGCCGTATATTACTGATGTGTGTGTAAAATTTGGTGAGTTTTGAAGCATGTTAAGGGGGTCAAAGTAGTGCGCAAAGCTGCGGAATAATAATAATAATAATAATAATAATTAAAGCTGCAAGCAGCGTTGTTCGGGCCCGCGTATTTGGCAGGTGCTAGTCCTAAGTGTCCCAATACTTTTGTCTACTTTTAGTCTGAAGTGTCCCAAGACTTTTGTCTAGTGTACCTACCTTGTCTGCATTGTGTGGGCACGTTGGTGCTTCCTGCTTTTGAGCAGCCATCTTAAAAAAACAGCACCGCAGGAGCATCAGTGCAGCGGGTCTTTGAAGGGTCATAAAATCAAAACCGGAGCAGGTATCACAACTCTTTCACCAACTTTTAATCAGAAGGGTTCAATCTCTCTCCTGTGTTAGTTTGAAGCCGAAACAACAAACGCGCTCGGAGGAGATAATGTTTGAAGAAAGGTGACCGGTTTTTACAAAAATGTTGTGTTGAAGGGGGAATAGCAAACTTCCTGTATATTTTTGCTGGGGGTTGTCAATTTATGAAATGTAGGTCTAAGTGAGACCTACATAGAGGTTTTTGTTTCATGTCTCTCCGACCTTCCCAGTTGGAGTTACAGGCAGTTTTGTCAGATTTTTCATCCGAGGAGCAGTTTTTTGTGCGTTTTTTTGTAGAGCACAATTTTTGAATTTGGGGTTAGTTTTTTTTATTAGATCTCAGTTTTTGCCAGTCCTGATGTGTGTGTTCAGTTCGGTGAGTTTTGAAGCATGTTAAGGGGGTCAAATTACAGCGCAAAGAGGCAAAAGTGACTGTTTTTAGTACTTTTTTGTCTTGAAGGGGGAATTGCCAAATTCCTGTTGATTTTATCCCGAGGATGTACAATTATGAGAACTAGGTCTAAGTCAGACCTACATAGAGGATTTTGTTTCATGTTTTTCCGACCTTCCTAGTGGGAGTTAGAGGCAGTCTAGTTTTTATTTTTCCTAGGGGGCGCTAGAGTGCAATTTTGAGTTTTGAGGTTTGGTTTTTTGATAAAAAGTTTTGCCGTATATTACTGATGTGTGTGTAAAATTTGGTGAGTTTTGAAGCATGTTAAGGGGGTCAAAGTAGTGCGCAAAGCTGCGGAATAATAATAATAATAATAATAATAATAATAAAACCTTAGAAATTCAATAGGTCCTTATGTCCCATTGCATAAGGACTCCCTGTGGGAGTCCTTTTGCAATGGGCCATGGCGGGCCCTAATAAGAATAAAACCTTAGAAATTCAATAGGTCCTTATGTCCCATTGCATAAGGACTCCCTGTGGGAGTCCTTTTGCAATGGGCCATGGCGGGCCCTAATAATAATAAAACCTTAGAAATTCAATAGGTCCTTATGTCCCATTGCATAAGGACTCCCTGTGGGAGTCCTTTTGCAATGGGCCATGGCGGGCCCTAATAATAATAATAATAATAAGAATAAAACCTTAGAAATACAATAGGTCCTTATGTCCCATTGCATAAGGACTCCCTGTGGGAGTCCTTTTGCAATGGGCCATGGCGGGCCCTAATAATAATAAATAAGTAATATTACAGACCAAACTGGGGCCACAAACAAAAAGACTAGAGTTGGCCCAGTGTCAACTGGTAGTCACACTTTATCCCCAACCTGCGATTGATGAACTCGCCGACTTATTTCAAGCAGACACATATCGTTGACATTTGTGCCAGCAAACGTGTGCAGCTGTCGGCGGGAAGCTGTCTGTAGTAGCGCCTGTTACGACAGCTGACGTGTTTGGGGCAGGGGGAAGGGGGCGGGGGCTACACACCACTAAGCTGACCTCCCCGTTCTGCATGTTTGTTGCACAGGCATGGAGTCCGCAGGCATTCACGAGACCACCTACAACAGCATCATGAAATGCGACATCGACATCAGAAAGGACCTGTACGCCAACAACGTGCTGTCAGGCGGCACCACCATGTACCCCGGTATCGCCGACCGCATGCAGAAAGAGATCACGGCTCTGGCGCCCAGCACCATGAAGATTAAGGTAGATATTAACACACAATTTAGTAGGAAATCATACAATGGCACGGCAGCATGAAGAATCCACAAAGATGGCTGACATAGCACACAAAAAATGTTACATGTTGAAAATAAGGTGAAAACAAAACAAAAAATTAAAAATGTCCCTAATACGGTAAACTATTGTTTGTCGCTGTTAAATGGTTCTGGGCCTGACCATTATAAATTAATTTCCGCAAAGTAGAAATTACTCATTTTAAATCAAATATTGTCAGAGCTGGAGCATAACAAAACGTGTTAAACCCAGTTTTAACATTCTGAGAGCTCTCTAGACGTGAAATAACACCCACATACTTGTTTATTTTAATATAGTAAGGCTGCCTGAGGCTTAGCCAATCAGTGGCCACGATGTTGAACACACACTGTAAATTCTTCGGTCATCTAGTGGCCAATACTACTATGGCAGTGTTTCTCAAACTTTTTTCACCAAGTACCAGAGGTGTGGACTCGAGTCACATGACTTGGACTCGAGTCAGACTCGAGTCATGAATTTGATGACTTTAGACTCGACTTGACAAAATGTAAAAAGACTTGCAACTCGACTTAGACTTTAACATCAATGACTTGTGACTTCACTTGGACTTGAGCCTTTTGAATTGACATGACTTGACATGACTTGCTACTTTCCCCAAAACCCAAAGATGAAAAAGTTATTCGGGAGCGCTCCGTATTTTTCATTGTGTACTTGTCTATCAGCGCTGCGTGTGTCAGCTGGTGTGGTCTCAGTACAACAGCCAATCAAATTAGATCTACTTTGTTTTCATCACACAGCATTCATCCAATCAAATTGCAGGACAACCAACGAAGAAGACATGTCCAAACCACACGCCAGTGAACAAAAAATGATACCTAAAATAATTTTGTTTGGGTATAAAAATTACGAGGTGGTCAACACAAAACGGTTTGCAATATGCAACACATGCGGTTCGAAAATTACTGATGGAGAGGCAACAACTTCCAACTTCGTCCGGCATTTGAAGTTGCACAAAGAACGGTAAGTTTTGAATGTAAGATAACGTTTATTGGCTAAGTAACGTGACTTTTATTTGCTGTGTAGTTAAATCAGTGAGGCTGTAAACTCACTGCTAACGTTATAACGTTATTGCAAACACGGGAATCTGTTGCAGTTCACTACCTTATTCATACTTTTTGTTCAGTGATTTTTTTTAAACAGGGTTACGTTAGTCAACATATCACACGTAACGTTAGACGGCGGTCAGCAGCACCGCGTATTTTAGCCACCTAAAAAAAGACAAAAATAGTCAAATAAAGGTCAGTTAAAATGTATACTATATTATGAATATGTGTACCGTTTTAGCTAGCTTTCTGACATACTGTTGGTTGTTTACCTCAGTGGTCCCCAACCACCGGGCCGTGGCCCGGTACTGGTCCGTGGATCGATTGGTATCGGGCCGCACAAGAATTCTTTTTTTTTTTTTTTCTTTTTTTAATTAAATCAACATAAAAAACACAAGATACACTTACAAGTAGTGCACCAACCCAAAACAACTCTCTCCCCCCTTTTGTTCTGGGCATTGAACATGAAGACTCTTCCTTCACTTCCGAGTGGCCATGAGAGTCTTAGCAGTGCCTGCCTCCAGTGCTCCAGTGGAGCGAGTTTTCAGCCATGGTGGCATCATACTACGCCCCCATCGTGCACAAATGACTGACAGACTCTTGGCTAATTTGGTCTTTTGCAAATGCAATGCAGCATAGGGCCCTGACATATAAAAAGTACAACTTTTTTGTTATGTTCACGTATATGTCATGTTTTTTCAATGTTAACACTTTTGTACAAATAAGTACATTTGCACTTTATTTTTCAATGTGTTTGTTCTGTAAAGGAATGAGTTAATGTTTAAAATGACTGGTTAATAGTGCTATTATGAAGTGCAATGTCAGCACAATTTTCTTTCCTGCAATTTAAAATGCACTTGTTTTAATAAATAAATACAGCGTTTGAAAAGCATACACAATCTGTGTTAATATATTAGTCTGTGGTTAAAAGGACTTGAAAGGACTCGAAACTCAAAATGCAGGACTTAGGACTTGACTTGAGACTTTCCAGTCTTGACTTTGGACTTGACTCGGGGCTTGCCTGTCTTGACTCGGGACTTGACTCGGACTCGAGGGCAAAGACTTGAGACTTACTTGTGACTTGCAAAACAATGACTTGGTCCCACCTCTGCCAAGTACCCCCTCAGAAAACACTTGGCTCTCCAAGTACCACCGTAATGACCAACATTAGAACACAATAGCGTAAAAGGCCTAAGTAGTCATTAAAAACAAGGCAGAGGTTTTATTTAACAAGTATATTAAATACATTATACACAGTTTGAACACTAACACTGTGTTTGACACCTACTCGGTGGCCTAGTGGTTAGAGTGTCCGCCCTGAGATCGGTAGGTTGTGAGTTCAAACCCTGGCCTGGTCATACCAAAGACTATAACAATGGGACCCATTACCTCCCTGCTTGGCTCTCGGCATCATCAAATCACCAAAAATGATCCATTGCTGCTGCCCACTGCTCCCCTCACCTCAAGGGGATGGGTCTTGAAAAATAAAACACTGTACTTTAATCAAGCGATTATTTGGCGTACCACAAGATGGATTCCACAAACCACAGTTTGAGAATAACTCTACTATAGAATTAGTAATGTAGACATTTTTATGCTTGGAAATGCTTAATATTGAATAATATTAAGCAAATGATAATAAAACTGCAAACTAAATCATTTAAAAAACAAAAAAATTGCATGGACACTCAAAAATGGCCGACCGACAGCTTCATGCATACTGTATTAAGCATCAAAATACAGTTTTTTGTCTAAAAGGGGAACATTATCACAATTTCAGAAGGGTTAAAACCATTAAAAATCAGTTCCCAGTGGCTTATTTTATTTTTCAAAGTTTTTTTCAAAATTTTACCCATCACGCAATATCCCTAAAAAAAGCTTCAAAGTGCCTGATTTTAACCATCGTTATATACACCCGTCCATTTTCCTGTGACGTCACATAGTGATGCCGATACAAACAAACATGGCGCATAGAACAGCAAGATATAGCGACATTAGCTCGGATTCAGACTCGGATTTCAGCGGCTTAAGCGATTCAACAGATTACGCATGCATTGAAACGGATGGTTGTAGTGTGGAGGCAGGTAGCGAAAACGAAATTGAAGAAGAAACTGAAGCTATTGAGCCATATCGGTTTGAACCGTATGCAAGCGAAACCGACGAAAACGACACGACAGCCAGCGACACGGGAGAAAACGAGGACGAATTCGGCGATCGCCTTCTAACCAACGATTGGTATGTGTTTGTTTGGCATTAAAGGAAACTAACAACTATGAACTAGGTTTACAGCATATGAAATACATTTGGCAACAACATGCACTTTGAGAGTGCAGACAGCCCAGTTTTCATCAATTAATATATTCTGTAGACATGTTTAGTGGTCCCTTGGAACTTAATAGTGTTGGTGTTGAATTTAGGTGTTTGTTTTCCGTCTGACTCCTTTATCATCGTCGTTGTCAAAGCAGTGTCAACTTTAATATTTGTCCAGGTCCTTGGTGTCATGGACAACAAGTAATCTTGCTCCTGGACCTCCATTCAGCTTGATGTAGATTTTACAGTTGGCACTCAATGTTCCCTTTTTTTAGCATCACGTCCTTTGTCCAACATCAAAAATTGCTTTCCCTCGTGTCCTGTGTCCAGAGAATAATTTAATTCAGGTGACAGCAAAGGTTTCGGGATTTTAGTTTTTCTTTTGGATTTTGACATTGCAGCAGCTTGTCAACAGTTTTGTAAGTAGATAATGTGCATAAAGACAATTAGTTTTTTTTGTATTGAAATTGCCGACTTCGTGATGTTTTTTGAATTTGTGGTCGTGTTATTTGTCTGTAACCCTGCCGATCAAAGCTTGTTTTGATACATGTAGCACTAAGTTTGACCAGTGGAGGGCGGCAACGCTACACCTTAGGTTTAATTGTAATAAGTCATATTGTGTGCTATGTTTGGTGTGTGAATGTATTAATGCTAAACCTTTTATTTTATTTATGTAAAATATATATTGAACATTATTTATGTAAAATATACAATGGTCGTTCCATTTTGTCCACCAGCGACGCTGAGATCAATATTCATGCATTCGTTACGTCTCGTCTCGATTACTGTAACGTATTATTTTCGGGGCTCCCTATGTCTAGCATTAAAAGATAACAGTTGGTAGAAAATGCGGCTGCTAGACTTTTGACAAGAACAAGAACGTTTGATCATATTACGCCTATACTGGCTCACCTGCACTGGCTTCCTCTGCACTTAAGATGCGACTAAGGTTTTACTACTTACGTATAAAATACTAAACGGCTAAACTAGCTCCATCCTATCTTGATGATCGTATTGTACCATATGTCCCAGACAGAAATCTGTGTTCTAAGAACTCCGGCTTATTAGTGATTCCCAGAACCCAAAAAAAGTATGCGCGCTATGGAGCGTTTTCTATTTAGGTTCCAGTACTATGGAATGCCCTACCGGTAACAGTTAGAGATGCTACCTCAGTAGAAGCATTTAAGTCCCATCTTAAAACTCATTTGTATATACTAGCCTTTAAATAGACCCCCCGTTTAGACCAGTTGATCTGCCGTCTCTTTTCTGCCCTGCCCCCCTCTCCTGCGTAAAGAGGTTATCAGGAATAAACGTTGATTGATTGATTGACGTTATACTTTTGTCATGTTTATTTTATGTTTATATTTTCAGTCTTACAAACATGTCGCAGGATATCCACACATTCTTGCCATCTCTGTCGTAGCATAGCTTTCGTCGGTAAAGTGTGCGGAACAAACGTCCAATTTCTTGCCACTTTCGCATCTTTGGGCCACTGGTGCAACTTGAATCCGTCCCTGTTCATGTTGTTACACCCTCCGACAACACACCGACGGGGCATGATGTCTCCAAGGTACGGAAAACAGTCGAAAAAACGGAAAATAACAGAGCTGATTTGACTCGGTGTTTGAGAAAATGGCGGATTGCTTCCCGATGTGACGTCACAAGCTTCGAGAGCGAATAATAGAAAGGCGTTTAATTCGCCAAAATTCACCCATTTAGAGTTCGGAAATCGGTTAAAAAAATATATGGTCTTTTTTCTGCAACATCAAGGTATATATTGACACTTACATAGGTCTGGTGATAATGTTCCCCTTTAAACATGAAGAGTTGTGGATTGTTTGACAAAAATAGTAAATATAAGTTATGTTTTCATAAAAAAAATATTAAATATGATTTCACAACAAAACAAAAAACGAAATACATTACTCCAAAAATGCAATATATTCAGTACTTTGATATATGCACAGTAGTTATGTGTATGTGTCAAAGTAGTTACTACTATGTTTTTAGGACTGCAGCTATTGATTCTTTTAGTAATCAAATAATGGATCAATTAGTTTGTTCCGATGACTCAAGTAATCAGATAAAAGGTAGCCTTAGTGTATTTTAGGGAAAATAGTTGAAATAAAGATTTTTCTGCTTGCCATAACCTTCATTCTATTTTTTTAATAAATAAAAAGCTTCATGCATACTGTACTAAGCATCAAAATACCGTTTTTTCTTAAACATGAAGAGTTGTGGATTGTTTGACAAAAATAATAAATATAAGTTATGTTTTCATAAAAATATATTAAATATCATTCCACAACCAAACAAAAAAATGAAATACATTACACCAAAAATGCAATATATTCAGTATTTTGATATATTCACAGTAATTATGTGTATGTGTCAAAGTAGTTACTATGATGTGTTCAAGGCTGCAGCTATTGATTCTTTTAGTATTCAAATAATCAATCAATTAGTTTAACATTGAAATTACACTTTTAACATTTCTGCATTAATAAAAAAAACAAAAATAAATAGTCCTCAATGTTAGCTGCCACACAAATCACGGCACCCACACACCACCACTGTTATGTGTGCTCTATTACAGCGGCCGTGCGGAAACAGTGTCTGTTCAAAGTGTATTTAAAGTTCCGGACACTCAATGCGGTCCAGATTTTTATGAGTTACACTCAAACTATTAATCGAAGCAACATAATATAAATCAAAGGTTTTTTTCTAATCAAATAAATCGCATGGAGTATATACAGTATATATGAAACAATCCAATAGCTGCTGTCCAGTGAAAAGCATGCATGTTAAAAAATGTAATATAAATCAAGTACATAATTACAAAAAGTACTAAACAATGAGTGAACGTGTGTGTGTGTGTGTGTGTATGTGTGTGTGTGTGTGTGTGTGTTCTTGTATTTCTATCCTTCTTGAGACATCAACAAAGAAAAGTACCTTCCATATGAGGACCGGTGAATAAGTTAGGACATAAATCATGGTCCCAATATGGAAAACCATTGCATCTAAGAGAGAATGTCTCATTTGCACCCTTGGTGGTGAAATCTATCAAAATTAGGGTGGTCCCAAAAAGGAGGGATTTTTCAAATTGACTGTGCGTCGGTTTTAAAAGTGCTCCTCCTCTGGCCAACATATGTAATAAGAACTATAAATAATAAATGATAAATGGGTTGTACTTGTATAGCGCTTTTCTACCTTCAAGGTACTCAAAGCGCTTTGACACTACTTCCACATTTACCCATTCACACACACATTCACACACTGATGGAGGGAGCTGCCATGCAAGGTGCTAACCAGCACCCATCAGGAGCAAGGGTGAAGTGTCTTGCTCAGGACACAACGGACATGACGAGGTTGGTACTAGGTGGGGATTGAACCAGGGACCCTCGGGTCGCGCACTGTGTGTAAGAAGTTGAAATGCCACCTTTGGCCAAAATTAATTAAAAAAATAAATAAATAAATATGTATAAAGAGACATACTGTAATAACTTGAAGTAAATAATGAAGGTTAAAAATAATTACAAACAAATAATAAAATTTTTTTTTTTTAAAAACTAAAAGCTTACATTTTTTATATTTGCATAGCATGTATATATTATTGTTGTAAATACAAATATACATATATATATATATATATATATATATATATATATATATATATATATATATATATATATATATATATATATATATATATATATATATATATGTCTTAATAAGGTTATCCAAAAAATAGTGCTCGATACCGTAGTAGAGCGCAATATATGTATGTGTGGGGAAAAAAATCACAAGACTATTTCATCTCTACAGGCCTGTTTCATGAGGGGGGTACCCTCAATCGTCAGGAGATTTTAATGGGAGCATTCGCATACCATGGTTTATATAGGGCACAGAGTGGGTGGGTACAGGCTGGCCTAGGGGCGTGGTGATTGGTTCATGTGTTACCTAGGAGGTGTTTCCGTCTATGGCGGCATGTTGTTACAATTTCGCTGCGCTTGTTGAGGGATGACAGGTCTGGACGGTAGATAATAAACAGTTTCTCTTTCAAGCATAGGTTGCATCTTTTATTACCACTATTGTAAGGTGTGCTGGATGCAAGAATTTGCCATGTTATTGAATATTCAACATTATTGTCTTTGAGGTCCCAAATGTGTTTGCTGAGTTCTGTGGTATTTCGCAGGTTTTTGTTCCTGAAAGAAGCCTTGTGGTTGTTCCATCTGGTTTTGAATTCACCCTCGGTTAATCCTACATATGTGTCGAAAGAAACCTGATTGCCCCCTCAACGGGGGATGCTTACAAACATCAGTTGTCTACCAATCTAAGGTAATACGCAAGGACATTAACACATCCGACACATATGTAGGATTAACCGAGGGTGAATTCAAAACCAGATGGAACAACCACAAGGCTTCTTTCAGGAACAAAAACCTGCGAAATACCACAGAACTCAGCAAACACATTTGGGACCTCAAAGACAATAATGTTGAATATTCAATAACATGGCAAATTCTTGCATCCAGCACACCTTACAATAGTGGTAATAAAAGATGCAACCTATGCTTGAAAGAGAAACTGTTTATTATCTACCGTCCAGACCTGTCATCCCTCAACAAGCGCAGCGAAATTGTAACAACATGCCGCCATAGACGGAAACACCTCCTAGGTAACACATGAACCAATCACCACGCCCCTAGGCCAGCCTGTACCCACCCACTCTGTGCCCTATATAAACCATGGTATGCGAATGCTCCCATTAAAATCTCCTGACGATTGAGGGTACCCCCCTCATGAAACAGGCCTGTAGAGAGATGAAATAGTCTTGTGATTTTTTTTCCCCACACATACATATATTGCGCTCTACTACGGTATCGAGCACTATTTTTTGGATAACCTTATTAAGACATATATATATATATATATATATATATATATATATATATATATATACATGCATATATATATATCTATATATATATATATAGATATATATATATAGATATATATATATAGATATATATATATATCTATCTATATATATATATATATATATATATATATATATATATATATATATGTATGTACATGCATGTATATATATATATATATACAGGGTGGTCCTAAAGAGGTAGGCATTTTTCGGAGGTCTAACGAAGGTAACAAATACAAGTGTGTGTGTGTGTGTGTGTGTGTGTGTGTGTGTGTGTGTGTGTGTGTGTGTGTGTGTGTGTGTGTGTGTGTGTGTGTGTGTGTTGGATAAAATACATGTACAAAAATCGAGGGAAACATGGTTACTGGATGATATTCATTTTTATACCAACCACTTAGGATGTGAATCTTCAACACAATTTGATATCAATTCTTGGGGTGACAATTTGATTTAGAATCATTTCTCATTTTAAAACGATTCTCGATTCATTCTTATTCTTGCAATATTTTGTTTGGTATATAAATCATCATAAAACCTTTTTAAAAAAAAAAAGGTTACTGGTTACAAAGGCACCTTTTTGCAGCTGACGTATACACAAAGTGAATAAGGACGGAGATGTCCTAAAAATATGTCTCTTGAAAATTGCAATTCTTAAAAATGTGGAATCAATTTAAGAATTGTAATTAATACGAATCGCGATTTGGATGTTAATTGATTTTTTCCAGCACTCCTACTAACTATATCGCTTTTTGTACAGAATCCTTATAAATTCTTGTAAGAACGTTCTTTTTGACTTTCAGCTACCATTTCTAGCAGAATTGATGTAAACATGTTATATTGAATCAGAATCAGAATCAGCTTTATTGTCATTACGCAAGGTAACGAGATTGAGGCCATTCCATACAGTGCGATGTGTGCATGCTAGAAAAACAATGTGCAAATATATAAAAATATAAAAAATGTAGAAGTGCAATGAATATGGTGTGAAATGAATATATACATGAAAAAAAAAACAAAAAAAACAGGGTGGTTGGTGGAATGGGTTATTGCACCAAAGAGAAGGCAGTTCTAGGTCTAGCTCCGTCCTATCTTGTCGATTGCATTGTACCATATGTCCCGGCAAGAAATCTGCGTTCAAAGAACTCCGGCTTATTAGTGATTCCCAGAGCCCAAAAAAAGTCTGCGGGCTATAGAGCGTTTTCTATTCGGGCTCCAGTACTATGGAATGCCCTCCCGGTAACAATTAGAGATGCTACCTCAGTAGAAGCATTTAAGTCCCATCTTAAAACTCATTTGTATACTCTAGCCTTTAAATAGCCCCCCTGTTAGACCAGTTGATCTGCCGTTTCTTTTCTTTTCTCCTCTGCTCCCCTTTTCCTTGAGGGGGGGGGGGGGGGGGCACAGGTCCGGTGGCCATGGATGAAGTGCTGGCTGTCCAGAGTCGGGACCCGGGGTGGACCGCTCGCCTGTGCATCGGCTGGGAACATCTCTGCGCTGC
This sequence comes from Nerophis lumbriciformis, assembly GCF_033978685.3. Lineage (NCBI taxonomy): Eukaryota > Metazoa > Chordata > Actinopteri > Syngnathiformes > Syngnathidae > Nerophis > Nerophis lumbriciformis. Next base: position 5,307,644 of record NC_084555.2, on the reverse strand, counting down.
TGACCCGTCTCCGCTCGGGATGGTGTCCTGCTGGCCCCACTATGGACTGGACTCTTACTATTATGTTGGATCCACTATGGACTGGACTCTCACAATATTATGTCAGACCCACTCGACATCCATTGCTTTCGGTCTCCCCTAGAGGGGGGGGGTTACCCACATATGCGGTCCTCTCCAAGGTTTCTCATAGTCATTCACATCGACGTCCCACTGGGGTGAGTTTTTCCTTGCCCGTATGTGGGCTTTGTACCGAGGATGTCGTTGTGGCTTGTGCAGCCCTTTGAGACACTTGTGATTTAGGGCTATATAAATAAAGATTGATTGAGATTGAGTTATGAGGGACAATGGGGCAGTCCGTTCAGGATGGTTATGGCCCTGGGGAAGAAGCTGTTCTTTAGCCTGTTTGTTTTGGTTTTAATGCACCTGTAGCGCTTCCCAGAGGGCAGCAGGTGGAACAGGTCAGAGCCAGGGTGGGTGCTGTCCTTGATGATGGCACTGGCTCTGTTGAGGCAGCGGGAGGTGTAGATGTCCGTCAGAGAGGGGAGAGGGCGGCCGATGATCTTCTGAGCCGTCTTGACCACTCTTTGCAGCCTCTCCCTGTCTGCTGCAGTGCAGCTGCCGTACCATACCGTACCATTGCTGATTGTATTCTGATATATATATCAGAGAAAAACTTTTGGAGGTTAATGGTTTCGACAGAAAATCCAACTTAAAAATATTCAATCTTGTTTGTGTCCAGATCATCGCGCCCCCTGAGAGGAAGTACTCCGTGTGGATCGGTGGCTCCATCCTGGCCTCCCTGTCCACTTTCCAGCAGATGTGGATCAGTAAGCAGGAGTACGATGAGGCCGGGCCCTCCATCGTCCACAGGAAGTGCTTCTAAGGGAGCACCGTGCTCCCCCCCCCCCCGCTCTACCGCCACCAACACAGCAGTTCATTTGTCATCATCACTATTATTTGTTTACAGAATTTATATATGTATAGCTTTCTAAATAAACAAGGGTCGCCTCTGTCAGTTGGGTACATGAGTCTGGCTTACACATGGTGAAATGATCTTCTTTAAAAAAACAAAAAAAACCCACAGAGGTTAGGTGTCCTCTGCTCACGCGTTAAGGTTATTAAAAATTTGAATTAAAAAAGATTACAATGAGCGAAGAGGATAAGCCACCTCCTGAGATATTAACTTCACCAAGTTTCATTGAGGGAAAACACACGTGGTCATGTGACCTCTTAATCTGCTTTTGTACAGTGATGGACAAACCTCAATGTAATAATAATAACATATTAGGGTCTAATAATAGTACACGCTCTAGTCTGTGTTCTGTTTAGTGATCATATCACTAAACACAATTTAGGGCATGGCTATTTTTAACCCTACACAAACACGCAGAGCAAATCTTGCAATCTCTGCTACAGTTCATCCCAAATGTTCATAACCACTGCGTCATGGAGGATTATTATGGCTAAAAAGGAAACATTGGGCATTTATTGGACATTTATTCAGATTTACGTTCACTTTTTCTGTAACACTTACATAAGGCCAAGTTGTGCAGTGATCAAGTAGATGCATTCCAATTGAGGGAATATAAACTAGCTGATGGCAACTTTACAGGACAAAATTATCGCCACCTACAGGACTGGAGTGCAAAATCATGTATATCATGTTTTTTGGGGGTTTTTTTAGATTTAGAAGCAAAATATGCAAATATTCCTACTGTACACTTACATTATGATATTTTAAGTGCGACGTACAAAAAACAAAAATAATCCTCATTTACTTAAATTAAATTTGGAATATACAAAGAAAAAGTTGTAAAATGTGTAAATTTGAGAGAAAAGAAGTCTTAGTATTAAAAGATTAAAGCCGTAATGTTACAAGAATGCAATGGTGATTTTATCAAATTAAAGTGGTAATTTGAAAAGAATAGAGTTGTACTTTATAATAATAAAAAAAAATACTTTATGATGATACCAAAATACCAGAATTAAAAAGTTAAAGTTAAAGTACCAATGATTGTCACACACACACACTGTGGTGAAATTAACCTCTGCATTTGACCCATCCCCTTGTTCACCCCCTGGGAAGTGAGGGGAGCAGTGAGCAGCAGCGGTGGCCGCGCTCGGTAATCATTTTTGGTGATTTAACCCCCAATTCCAATGATGTATTTGAGAGAAACGACGCCATAATATTACAAAGACAAGGACTTAATGGTACGGGAATAAAGTCGTAATTGTACGAAAATAATGTCATCATTTCACAAGAATAAAGTCGTCAATCCATATTTGAGAAAAAATATGTCACGGTAATACAATAATAAAAGTTATGATCAAAAAAGAAAAATAATATTATAAAAAATAAATTAATGAAGTAATTTTTTGACCAAAAAAATTACTGTATCAAAGTTTTTACAACTTTCTCGTAGCGTTACTCGAACCGATAAGTTTTGTTTTTTAAATAAGTTTAGTAGAACTAGTTGCTCAATAATAAACTGTAATATTAAGAGAAAAAGGTCTTAACTTTTGAAAAATAACACTATGACATTACAATTCAACATTTTGTAACAAAAATCCGAATTCAGTTTTGTAACATCACAACTTTATGGACTGACAACTACTTAGATTGCTTTCTTGAATGTGTGAACGTCATTGATGCCTTAGTCCGTATGTCAACAGAACTGCTTGTTGCTAGGCACTATCAAAGGAAACGAGTCTCAAAGGAACACTGTAAAGGCTGTTCATTTACATATTCTCATTCCAGGTGCATTGCAGCTCTGTATTAACTGTAAAATACAATTTAGAAACAGAAATAGCGCCAACTGGTGGGGTACCAATTGCCAATACACTTGATGGTGATGTTTAATTGAGAATAACTCCCAAATGTTCATAACCACTGCGTCATGGAGGATTATTATGGCTAAAAAGGAAACATTGGGCATTTATTGGACATTTATTCAGATGTGTGTTCAATTTTTCTGTAACACTTACATTAGGCCAAGTTGTGCAGTGATAAAGTAGATGCAATCCAATTGGGGGAATATAAACTAGCTGACGGCAACTTTACAGGACAAAATTATCGCCACCTACAGGACTGGAGTGCAATATCATGTATATCATGTTTTTGGGGGTTTATTTTAGATTTAAAAGCAAAAGATGCAAATATTCCGTATTACTGTACACTTACATTATGATATTTTAAGTGCGACGTACAAAAAACAAAAATAATCCTCATTTACTTAAATTCAATTTGGAATATACAAAGAAAAAGTTGTAAAATGTGTAAATTTGAGAGAAAAGAAGTCTTAGTATTAAAAGATTAAAGCCGTAATGTTACAAGAATGCAATGGTGATTTTATCAAATTAAAGTGGTAATTTGAAAAGAATAGAGTTGTACTTTATAATAATAAAAAAAATACTTTATGATGATGCCAAAATACCAGAATTAAAAAGTTAAAGTTAAAGTACCAATGATTGTCACACACACACACTGTGGTGAAATTAACTTCTGCATTTGACCCATCCCCTTGTTCACCCCCTGGGAGGTGAGGGGAGCAGTGAGCAGCAGCGGTGGTCGCGCTCGGGAATCATTTTGGTGATTTAACCCCCAATTCCAATGATGTATTTGAGAGAAACGACGCCATAATATTACAAAGACAAGGACTTAATGGTACGGGAATAAAGTCGTAATTGTACGAAAATAATGTCATCATTTCACAAGAATAAAGTCGTCAATCCATATTTGAGAAAAAATATGTTACGGTAATACAATAATAAAAGATATGATCAAAAAAGAAAAATAATATTATAAAAAATAAATTAATGAAGTAATTTTTTGACCAAAAAAATTACTGTATCAACATTTTTACAACTTTCTCGTAACGCTACGCGAACCGATAAGTTTTGTTTTTTGTTGCTCAATAATAAACTGTAATATTAAGAGAAAAAGGTCTTAACTTTTGAAAAATAACACTATGACATTACAATTCAACATTTTGTAACAAAAATCCGAATTCAGTTTTGTAACATCACAACTTTATGGACTGACAACTACTTAGATTGCTTTCTTGAATGTGTGAACGTCATTGATGCCTTAGTCCGTATGTCAACAGAACTGCTTGTTGCTAGGCACTATCAAAGGAAACGAGTCTCAAAGGAACACTGTAAAGGCTGTTCATTTACATATTCTCATTCCAGGTACATTGCAGCTCTGTATTAACTGTAAAATACAATTTAGAAACAAAAATAGCGCCAACTGGTGGGGTACCAATTGCCAATACACTTGATGATGATGTTTAATTGAGAATAACTCCCAAATCAGATGCTGTGTGCGCGCGTGCGTGAGTAAGGGATGGCTGGATGGGATGGGGGAGGAGCAGGGAGGAAGAGGAGAAGGGGGAGGGGGGGTGAGGGGAGACTACTTAAAGGCGGATTAACGCTGGCAAGACATTAAATCCAAGCTCCCCTCCATCCAGGCGTGGTCGACCTGATGTGAGGACCGAGAATAGGAGGACTTATAAGTCACCCCCCCCTCACACACTCTCCCATGACGGGGGGCAGCCTGGCGGCGGCGCGGTGGTCGGGGGAGCGCACGGCGCACACAGCGGGACGCACAAGGGAGCCAGCGAGCGGAGCGCGCACACAAAGAGACAGTCGGCGCGGCGGGATGCGCTCTTATTTTGACACTCTGCTCGCACTCGCTTTTTGAGGGGAAAGTAGGAAATTAAGCCATCATCACACCTCCCCACCCCACCCCCTGCTCCCCTCACCGCCAAACCCCCCCTTTTGTTTTTTAAACATATATATTTTTTGGGGGGGGGAAGGACTGGACTACCACTTGTGCCCTCTTCTGCTCCTCCGGATGCTCAGAAATGGGGGAATGGACTATACTAGAGAGGCTCCTGGAGGCTGCTGTCCAGCAGCACTCTACTATGATAGGAAGGTAAGGTGACCCAAACGGAGAAGACCAGAGACGCAGCAGCCTCCAGGATCGTCTTTAGCATGGTCCCCAATCCCCCGGCTTCTGTCTTTGTGCCACCAGGATCTTATCTCTCCCCCCCCCACCCCAGTCCTCTTCTGTCCGGTGTCTGTGTGGTCTTGTGGATCTCTTTCTTAGATTGGAGATATCCCTTCTGTAGCCTAAACCGTGTCTAGTTTTTTAGTCTGTGTCCACTCATAAAAGCACACATGTCGTTTACATAGAACCCAACAGGGCAGAAGACGGTAAGGAGGAAGCCGTTCAGCACTGGACAGCTCCCGCGCACCAACACTCAACATGTGCTCCATCTTTCTTTTTTTTGTTTTTGTCCCCACTTATTTTCACATTGTGTTCTTCTTGTTGTTCTTTTACTGAAAAAGGATCCTGCTGACAGTGGTGGTGATCTTCCGCATCCTGATCGTGGCCATCGTGGGGGAGACGGTGTACGATGACGAGCAGACCATGTTCGTGTGCAACACCCTGCAGCCGGGGTGCAACCAGGCGTGCTACGACAAGGCTTTCCCCATCTCGCACATCCGCTACTGGGTCTTCCAGATCATCATGGTGTGCACGCCCAGCCTGTGCTTCATCACCTACTCGGTGCACCAGTCGGCCAAGCAGAAGGAGCGCCGCTACTCCACCGTCTACCTGACACTGGACAAGGAGCAGGACTCGCTGAAGCGCGACGAGGGAAAGAAGATCAAGAACACCGTCGTCAACGGCGTGGTGCTGCAGAACACCGAGAACTCCACCAAGGAGGCCGAGCCGGACTGCCTGGAGGTCAAGGAGATCCCCAACTCGGCCGCCGCCAGAACTACAAAGTCGAAAATGAGGCGCCAGGAGGGCATCTCTCGCTTCTACATCATCCAGGTGGTGTTCCGCAACGCGCTGGAGATAGGCTTCCTGGTGGGCCAGTACTTCCTGTACGGCTTCAACGTGCCCTCCGTGTACGAGTGCGACCGCTACCCGTGCATCAAGGACGTCGAGTGCTACGTCTCCCGGCCCACGGAGAAGACCGTCTTCCTGGTCTTCATGTTCGCCGTCAGCGGCTTTTGCGTGGTGCTCAACCTGGCCGAACTCAACCACTTGGGCTGGAGGAAAATCAAAACAGCCGTGCGGGGGGTGCAGGCCCGCCGGAAGTCCATCTACGAGATTCGGAACAAGGACCTGCCCAGGATGAGCGTGCCCAATTTCGGGCGCACGCAGTCCAGCGACTCGGCTTACGTCTAGGAGAGGAACTTTGGAGGCGCGCCTAAAAACTTAACCGATTAATGACTTTTTCCAACAGCGGGCAAGTTTTATTTCCCTTTCTCGTCATTTTTTTGGGGTCTCTGAAGGACTTTGTAACAGGCGTGGACTACGTGTGCTTACTTATTTAATATGATTTACACGGTTTTGACTGCACTGATGCAACTTTTTAGTAGCGTTTCTACGTAAGAGGAACCACCCGCCCACTGGACACTTCATTAGGGACACCTGCCTTTCCAAAAAGAGCCGCCTTTGAGGTAGTAAAGTAACAATATACGCATTCGCGTGGCACGGTTGCACCGCTGCAAACTGCTTAGGTTAGTGCCTCAAAAGCACAATTCGTGCGGGTGTGCCTAATGTAGTGGCCAGTCAGGGAGGAAAATGCAAAAAAAAACCAAGAAAAAAAAAGATGCACTAAGGAGGTGAACTCTGTCCAAAATGTGCTTCTTCCTGCAGTTAAATAGCACCATCAATAGGACATCCAGATTTATGAATATATAAATATACATCATGTATTTTGTTGCCTGTGTCACACCACTTGACCTTAAACATGTAAGTAACTGTTCCATCGCTTTTTATCAAACTTGCAGCAAAACGCTAACGTCTGTGACACATTTTAGGACACACCAAAGCGCCCACGTTTTTTTTTTTAAATTATTATTATTTGTCAAGTTGCTTCTTCTCTTTTTTTGTCTGTGTAATCAAGTGCCATAATTGTATATAGACATAATATAAATGTATACATATTTAAATATATAAATATATATATAAATATATATAATAACCATCATCAAGAAGCTAATTCCACCCGCTTGGATAAAATGCTAAAAAAAAACAAACTTTTTTAGATTAATTACCAAAAAAGTATTTAAAAATGTATTTGTGATTTCATCTGGGAATTTGAATTACAATAAAATGCCTCCCTCAGCCTAATCGAAAGCTCAAAATATGAACTATAGCACAAACTGACATTTTTAATTAAAGAAAGTATGATTAAAGATCTGCTTTGGTGCTACAGTTTTTCTTTTCTTTTCCACAGAACAGTTCTAAAATGTAACCAAAAAAAAAAAGGAAAAAAAAACACATCCGAGGAAGAAATGACGACAAGCATAAATCTGTTTTTTTTTTTTTGTGAAAAATAAAAAGTGGGATTCATGTACACCACAATTGTGTGAGGCGCAGTGCTTTATCTTGATTGTCGACATTATGTACAGTGTGTGTATGTGTGTGTGTGTGTGTGTGGAAATTTGGCCTTGGTGCAGTGACTGTAGCCCCGCCTACATCCACTGCAGGACACACCTTACACAACTGCGAGGCTGATGCTGCATCGACTAATTACAGCTAGAATAATCACACCGGCCACATTATTAGGTACACCTACATGTACATGTCCAAAGTGTTTTTATGCTATTAGTCATGTTCAATCAACACCTGACAATGTCAATTACTACACTTCCAAAAGCAGACTTTTTTGATTGGACGGAATTAGACTGCACAAGTATAGCTAGTAAAGTGTCCAGTGAGTGAATGTGTTTAAAAAAAACATCTTTTTGACCACTTATTGTGTTTGTTTTGTTTTGTTTACCTGTCGTCATAAAAGAGTTGATCTAGAGCAGGGGTGCTCAATACGTCGATCGCGATCTACCAGTCGATCGCAAAGGTAGTATTGGTAGATCGCATTACATTATTTAAAAAAAAAATAAAAAAAAATAAAAATTTTTGTGTCCTGTCCAGCTTCTCAGGCAAATCATATAGTTGATGTAGATGCCCATGTCGGCTGTTCAGATTTACTTTACAAAAGAGAAGTGTAGGATACTTCTCTTGTTGCCTTATTTGTATTTGACTTTATTAAATGTATTTATATTATCATTTAGTGCAGCCGGGCCGGAGCAGGAGGGGATAGAAAGAGAAAAAAAAGAAGACAGAGGGGGAAATTGTGGGGACAAGAGGGGGATTAGACAGAGAGACAAAAACAACAACAGCAAATAACAACAACAACAACAATAGAGCAACATCAGCAAATACGACATGTACAAATATGATGGTAAAAGTAATAGCAAATAAGCAGTTAGCGAAAAATAAAATATAATACAGAAATGACAATGAGCATTATTACACTACAAATGGATCAATACAAATACCAATAGAAATAGCGCTATTGATAATGAACGATACCAATAATTTACCTTTATTATCAACAATACAGTTGTTTAAATGCAACAATATATATACGTAATGATAACTTGAGATACGAAAGAATGCAGAAAAATGGAGGGGGAGAAAGAGAAGCAACCTACATTAACCTTGTAGATTGTTATAGTCATAATAGGTTAAGCTTTGTCAGTGTGCCGTGTGTTACACCCAGTTTACCCTAGGGCAGGGGTGCTCATTACGTCGATCGCGAGCTACCGGTCGATCTCGGAGGGTGTGTCAGTCGATCACCAGCCAGGCATTAAAAAAATAGTCCTAAAAATGAGCGATCATAAATCTTCACAATGACGTCATTTTCGTCACTTGATTGACATTCACGGCACCCGAGGGTCTTCTGAGATGACGCTGGCTGCTGCCAGCTCATTAAAATTACCGACTGGAAGGCGAGAAACACTTTATTTCAACAGACTCTGGCGCCGTACCTGTCGTCAAAACTCCAAAGACCGACTGCACAGTTGCACAGTTGCGCTAACAAAATAGGAGTCTCAGAAAGCTGGCGTGCACAAGCTAGCAAGCTACAGAGTTTGCCGACAATGTATTTCTTGTAAAGTGTATACGAAGGAGTACGGAAGCTGGACAAATAAGATGCCAAAAACCAACCACTTTCATGTGGTATTGGACAGAAAGGAGGACATTTTTTCTCCTCCATTCGAAAATGCGGACCTTATCAGCACCACTGTCTGATTCCTATCAATGCAAGTCATCAGAATCAGGTAATACACCAACTTATATTCTTGTCTTCATGAAAGAAAGGAATCTATATGTGTTAAACATGCTTGTATTATCTTTAAACACCTTTAACTTATTAACAATATTAACTATATGTGTTAAACATGCTTGTATTATCTTTAAACACCTTTAACTTGTTAACAATATTAACTATATGTATTAAACATTCTTGTATTATCATTAAACAACTTTAATTTTTTTTAAATATTAACTATGTGTTAAACATGCTTGTATTATCATTAAACACCTTTAACTTGTTAACAATATTAACTATATGTGTTAAACATGCTTGTATTATCTTTAAACACCTTTAACTTGTTAACAATATTAACTATATGTATTTAACATGCTTGTATTATCATTAAACACCTTTAATTTTTTAACAATATTAACTATATGAGTTAAACATGCTTTCATTATCTTTAAACACCCTTTACTTGTTAACAATATTAACTATATGTATTAAACATACTTGTATTATCATTAAACACCTTTAATTTATTAACAATATTAACTATGTGTTAAACATGCTTGCATTATCATTAAACACCTCTAACTTGTTAACAAAAAACATATATTTCATAAATAAGTAAATATAAATTATATATATGAATGAGGTAGATCCCCACGACTTGATCAATTGAAAAGTAGCTCGCCTGCAGAAAAAGTGTGAGCACCCCTGATCTAGAGTCTTCAGGATGTGAGACACGGGCCCTTTCTTTGTCTTCTCAGCCTTTCTTCTCTCAGTTAAGAAATAAAAGGAGGCAGGGCTGAAGAGGAGGCAGTGTGTTCCCTGAAGGGCAGCGCAGAAGAAGAAAAACATGAGGAAACGCTCAGACCCCTCCTCTCAAATAAATAGCGATGGAAGGGGTTACTTGCAGTAGGTCGCTGCAAGGTGACATGTGGACGCCAGCGTGACTCTGCAAAGGAAGAAAGAAGAAGCAAAGGTCCGGTGCATCAACCTGGCCGGGACTCCCATCTCCATATTTTTTGGATACCTTCAGTGCTCTTGGGGGGAAAAAAAAGAAGAAGAAAAAAAGAACACAATGGGCAAAAATAATTGTGCAAAAATAAAAGGGCAAAAACAATTGGGCTATGTTGCAATGCGATTATGCATGCTGCTGTGCATTTACATCATGCAGGAGATCACACGGTACCTGAAGGTCTCACTCTCTCACTTTTTACAGCCACAATGTTAACTTACAGTCTACTCGCCAGACACCTCATTAGGTGCACCTGCATCATTTAGTTCGCTCTAATGCGAGAGCTTGACTTTTTAAATATATATATTTAGGGCCCGCCATGGCCCATTGCATAAGGACTCCCACAGGGAGTCCTTATGCAATGGGACATAAGGACCTATTGTTATTGTAACGTTTTATTATTCTTTATTATTATTATTCTTCCGCCGCCTCTTTGAACACTAATTTGACCCACTCAACATGCTTCAAAACTCACCAAATTTGACACACTCATCAGGAGCTGCGAAAATTGTCTTTTGATAAAAAAATCAAAATTGCGCTCTAGCGCCCCCTAGGAAAAAAAAAAAAACAGACTGCCTGTAACTCCCACTACGAAGGTCGGAGAGACATGAAACAAAAACCTCTATGTAGGTCTGACTTAGACCTAGTTCTCATAATTGTATGTCTTCGGGCTAAAATCAACAGGAAGTTGGCAATTCCCCCTTCAAGACAAAAAAGTACTAAAAACAGTCACTTTGGCCTCTTTGCGCTGTAATTTCACCCCCTTAACATGCTTCAAAACTCACCAAACTGAACACACACATCAGGACTGGCAAAAACTGTGATCTAACAAAAAAAACCTAACCCCAAATTCAAAAATTGCGCTCTACAGCAATTTTTGAATAAAACTGATAAAAAACTGCTCCTCGGAAGAAAAAAATTATAAAACTGCCTGTAACTCCCACTGGGAAGGTCGGAGAGACATGAAACAAAAACCTCTATGTAGGTCTCTCTTAGACCTACATTTCATAAATTGACAACCCCCAGCAAAAATCAACAGGATGTTTGCTATTCCCCCTTCAAAACAATTTTTTTGGAAAAACCGGTCACCTTCCTTCAAAATCGTACTCCTCTGAGCGCGTTTGTCGTTTCGCCTTCTAACTAACACAGGAGAGACATTGAACCCTTGTGATTACAACAACAGAAGCGCTTTTTAAATAACTGCTCCGGTTTTGATTTTATGACCCTTCAAAGACCCGCTGCGCTGATGCTGCTGCAATGCTGTTTTTTTAAGATGGCTGCTCAAAAGCAGGAAGCACCAACGTGCCCACACAATGCAGACAAGGTAGGTACACTAGACAAAAGTCTTGGGACACTTCAGACTAAAAGTAGACAAAAGTATTGGGACACTTAGGACTAGCACCTGCCAAATACGCGGGCCCGAACAACGCTGCTTGCAGCTTTAATTATTCTTATTCTTCCGCCGCCTCTTTGAACACTAATTTGACCCACTCAACATGCTTCAAAACTCACCAAATTTGACACACTCATCAGGAGCTGCGAAAATTGTCTTTTGATGAAAAAACCGAACCCCCAAAATCAAAATTGCGCTCTAGCGCCCCCTAGGAAAAAAAAAAACAGACTGCCTGTAACTCCCACTACGAAGGTCGGAGAGACATGAAACAAAAACCTCTATGTAGGTCTGACTTAGACCTAGTTCTCATAATTGTATGTCTTCGGGCTAAAATCAACAGGAAGTTGGCAATTCCCCCTTCAAGACAAAAAAGTACTAAAAACAGTCACTTTGGCCTCTTTGCGCTGTAATTTCACCCCCTTAACATGCTTCAAAACTCACCAAACTGAACACACACATCAGGACTGGCAAAAACTGTGATCTAACAAAAAAAACCTAACCCCAAATTCAAAAATTGCGCTCTACAGCAATTTTTGAATAAAACTGATAAAAAACTGCTCCTCGGAAGAAAAAAATTACAAAACTGCTTGTAACTCCCACTGGGAAGGTCGGAGAGACATGAAACAAAAACCTCTCCGTAGGTCTCACTTACACCTACATTTCATAAATTAACTACCCCCAGCAAAAATCAACAGGAAGTTTGCTATTCCCCCTTCAAAATACATTTTTTGTAAAAACCAGTCACCTTCCTTCAAAAACGAACTCCTCTGAGCGCGTTTGTCGTTTCGCCTTCAAACTAACACAGGAGAGAGATTGAACCCTTGTGAATACAACAACAGAAGCGCTTTTTAATTAAGTGCTCCGGTTTTGATTTTATGACCCTTCAAAGACCCGCTGCACTCATGCTGCTGCGGTGCTGTTTTTTTTAAGATGGCTGCTCTAAAGCAGGAATAACCAACATGCCCACACAATGCAGACAAGGTAGGTACACTAGACAAAAGTCTTGGGACACTTCAGACTACAAGTAGACAAAAGTATTGGGACACTTAGGACTAGCACCTGCCAAATACGCGGGCCCGAACAACGCTGCTTGCAGCTTTAATTTTTAATTATTCCTATAGTTAAACAGGAAAACTCTCAGCAGCCTCAACATTCGGCTGTGATTCAATACAAGTGTGTCGTCTTCTTTTTTATGACTCAAACTTATTACTTCAGATTAAAAGTGCATTAAAAAACCCTTCTAGGTTCAAACTGTGGTCACTACCCAGCAGGCGCAAGACATTAAAACAACATTGAGAATTTGCTGAGTTAGGTCCTGACGTTGAGCAACTCAAACCTAGCGTTGGAACAACATGTTTTTTGACCACGTTTAATCATTGTTGTTTCAATTTACAAATATAACTATTTTGCAACGTTGTTTCCAATTCAGTTTTAAAGGACATGTATGTATAATTAACGTTGTATCAATGTCTTGTGCCTGCTGGGTAAAAGACATCACACAATCAATCAATCAATCAATCAATCTTTATTTATATAGCCCTAAATCACAAGTGTCTCAAAGGGCTGCACAAGCCACAACGACATCCTCGGTACAAAGCCCACATACGGGCAAGGAAAAACTCACCCCAGTGGGACGTCGATGTGAATGACTATGAGAAACCTTGGAGAGGACCGCATATGTGGGTAACCCCCCCCCCTCTAGGGGAGACCGAAAGCAATGGATGTCGAGTGGGTCTGACATAATATTGTGAGAGTCCAGTCCATAGTGGATCCAACATAATAGTAAGAGTCCAGTCCATAGTGGGGCCAGCAGGACACCATCCCGAGCGGAGACGGGTCAGCAGCGTAGAGATGTTCCCAGCCGATGCACAGGCGAGCGGTCCACCCCGGGTCCCGACTCTGGACAGCCAGCACTTCATCCATGGCCACCGGACCTGTGCCCCCCCCCCCCCCCCCCTCCCCACAAGGAAAAGGGGAGCAGAGGAGAAAAGAAAAGAAACGGCAGATCAACTGGTCTAAAAGGGGGGTCTATTTAAAGGCTAGAGTATACAAATGAGTTTTAAGATGGGACTTAAATGCTTCTACTGAGGTAGCATCTCTAATTGTTACCGGGAGGGCATTCCATAGTACTGGAGCCCGAATAGAAAACGCTCTATAGCCCGCAGACTTTTTTTGGGCTCTGGGAATCACTAATAAGCCGGAGTTCTTTGAACGCAGATTTCTTGCCGGGACATATGGTACAATGCAATCGACAAGATAGGACGGAGCTAGACCGTGTAGTATTTTATACGTAAGTAGACCTCAGTTCAAAAAGGAATATACTCTGCATGTGTGCTTTGTTTTTATTTGCCTTTCCCCCCATCCCTTCAGTCCTCTTTTTCGATTATGTTAAAGTCTTTCCAAAAAGGCATGTTAATAAGAATATAAACAAGAAGTTACCGTAAAGCAAGTTAGTTTTTTTTTAATACATTTTTCAGTCTAGTTCAGTTCAATCATTTATATAACATGTTTAAAAACATCCCCATTGCTGTATAGACAAATCAAATTAAAAATGGTGCCAAACTGTCAAATGCATATACAGGTAAAAGCCAGTAAATTAGAATATTTTGAAAAACTTGATTTATTTCAGTAATTGCATTCAAAAGGTGTAACTTGTACATTATATTTATTCATTGCACACAGACTGATGCATTCAAATGTTTCTTTCATTTAATTTTGATGATTTGAAGTGGCAACAAATGAAAATCCAAAATTCCGTGTGTCACAAAATTAGAATATTACTTAAGGCTAATACAAAAAAGGGATTTTTAGAAATGTTGGCCAACTGAAAAGTATGAAAATGAAAAATATGAGCATGTACAATACTCAATACTTGGTTGGAGCTCCTTTTGCCTCAATTACTGTGTTAATGCGGCGTGGCATGGAGTCGATGAGTTTCTGGCACTGCTCAGGTGTTATGAGAGCCCAGGTTGCTCTGATAGTGGCCTTCAACTCTTCTGCGTTTTTGGGTCTGGCATTCTGCATCTTCCTTTTCACAATACCCCACAGATTTTCTATGGGGCTAAGGTCAGGGGAGTTGGCGGGCCAATTTAGAACAGAAATACCATGGTCCGTAAACCAGGCACAGGTAGATTTTGCGCTGTGTGCAGGCGCCAAGTCCTGTTGGAACTTGAAATCTCCATCTCCATAGAGCAGGTCAGCAGCAGGAAGCATGAAGTGCTCTAAAACTTGCTGGTAGACGGCTGCGTTGACCCTGGATCTCAGGAAACAGAGTGGACCGACACCAGCAGATGACATGGCACCCCAAACCATCACCCAACCATGCAAATTTTGCATTTCCTTTTGAAATCGAGGTCCCAGAGTCTGGAGGAAGACAGGAGAGGCACAGGATCCACGTTGCCTGAAGTCTAGTGTAAAGTTTCCACCATCAGTGATGGTTTGGGGTGCCATGTCATCTGCTGGTGTCGGTCCACTCTGTTTCCTGAGATCCAGGGTCAACGCAGCCGTCTAACAGCAAGTTTTAGAGCACTTCATGCTTCCTGCTGCTGACCTGCTCTATGGAGATGGAGATTTCAAGTTCCAACAGGACTTGGCGCCTGCACACAGCACAAAATCTACCCGTGCCTGGTTTACGGACCATGGTATTTCTGTTCTAAATTGGCCCGCCAACTCCCCTGACCTTAGCCCCATAGAAAATCTGTGGGGTATTGTGAAAAGGAAGATGCAGAATGCCAGACCCAAAAACGCAGAAGAGTTGAAGGCCACTATCAGAGCAACCTGGGCTCTCATAACACCTGAGCAGTGCCAGAAACTCATCGACTCCATGCCACGCCGCATTAACGCAGTAATTGAGGCAAAAGGAGCTCCAACCAAGTATTGAGTATTGTACATACTCATATTTTTCATTTTCATACTTTTCAGTTGGCCAACATTTCTAAAAATCCCTTTTTTGTATTAGCCTTAAGTAATATTCTAATTTTGTGACACACGGAATTTTGGATTTTCATTTGTTGCCACTTCAAATCATCAAAATTAAATGAAATAAACATTTGAATGCATCAGTCTGTGTGCAATGAATAAATATAATGTACAAGTTACACCTTTTGAATGCAATTACTGAAATAAATCAAGTTTTTCAAAATATTCTAATTTACTGGCTTTTACCTGTATCAACACGGCAGGATGAATACAATACTAAAATAGTTATTAAATAACGAAGTGCAAAAAAAGATAGCACATAACATTACAAAACAAATAGTAAAATATGATACATTAATCAAATGACTAAAAATAGGACACAAACAAACAACCAAGATTTTAAGTCGGGATTTAAACAGGCTCGTGGACATGGAAGATCTAACGGGGAAAGGAAGGCTGTTCCGAATTACAAGACCCACTACTATTTTGCAGTGGTTAACTTCTTTTTACACCTGTGCGACAGGTAGAAATATTCAACATGATATGCGTGGAGGCCCATGCCTCAACTTCGATCGTCATTAATCATTAAACTTGAGACTGTGTTTGTTTTCTATGACAGTGGTGGCCATATTTTTTTACTTAAAACTTAATATTTGACGTAAAACGTAAAACAACCTGTACAGATACGGGCTTCACAAATTCCTTAAAAAACTAAAATCTCTGATATTACCCTAATGCAGTTCTTCTCAAATAGGGGACGCGGTTGACCCCGAAGAACTGGCTTTATCAGTATCACACAGCATCACGCTTTGAAAAGTTGTATACCACAAAACGTGCTTATTTAGTCATTACTCATTTTATGTATTGTGCTCTCGAGTTAATGTTGCTGATCAATATGAACTTATTATTCTTTATTACACTTAATTTTTGAGCATCAAATGGTTCAAGTCGGTTAAAATGTTTTTGTTTAAATGAGGATTAAAAACTATTTTGAATTTCAGGCAAATTGATGCACTTTAAAAGGGTTCATTTTGTTTACATTTAAAACACTTCCTTGTGGTCTACATAACGTGTAATGGCGGTCCTTTGGTCAAAATGTTGCAAAGATTATGTTTTGCAGATCATCTTCAAGCCGCTTTCTGACCGTCTCTTCAGGATGCTCTGTTTTGTGTGCAATCTTATTTCCGTGCCACCACTTCGACAGCATCTTCTCCCCGCACCTTTGTTGTAGTTTTTAGCGTTTCCATAGCAAATCTACTGACAGATATAAGTTCGAACTAGTGTTGTAACGATACCAATATTATGGTGCCGGTACTAAAATTATTTCGGTACTTTTCTAAATAAAGGGGACCACAAAAAAATTGCATTATTGGCTTTATCTTAACAACAAATCTTAGGGTACATTAAACATGTTTCTTATTGCAGTTAAGTCCTTTAATAAAATAGTGAACATACTAGACAACTTGTCTTTTAGTAGTAAGTAAACAAACAAAGGCTCCTAATTAGTCTGCTGACATATGCAGTAACATATTGTGTTATTTATCATTCTATTATTTTGTCAACATTATTAAGGACAAGTGGTAGAAAATTAATTATTAATCTACTTGTTCATTTACTGTTAATATCTGCTTACTTTCTCTTTTAACATGTTCTATCTACACTTCTGTTAAAATTGGGGGATGGAATTGGGGGTTAAATCACCAAAATGATTCCCGGGCGCGGCCACCGCTGCTGCCCACTGCTCCCCTCACCTCCCAGGGGGTGATCAAGGGTGATGGGTCAAATGCAGAGAATAATCTCGCCACACCTAGTGTGTGTGTGACAATCATTGGTACTTTAACTTTAACTTTTAAAATGTAATAATCACTTATTCTTCTGTTTTTGGATACTTTACATTAGTTTTGGATGATAACACAAATTTGGGTATCAATCCGATACCAAGTAGTTACAGGATCATACATTGGTCATATTCAAAGTCCTCATGTGTCCAGGGACATATTTCCTGAGTTTATAAACATAATATCCATTTAAAAAAAACGAAAGAAGCCAAAAGCCAAAAAATATCGACGTAATCATAGTAGTCATACGTGCCTGTACTTGGTATCATTACAGTGGATGTTAGGTGTAGATCCACCAATGGCGTTTGTTTACATTTTGATCCCGGTGAGCTACGGTATGTAGTGAAGCATGTTTAGCTATTTTTCGTCTTGCAGGGATACTTGTAAGAAACTTACTTTAAACTTATTATATTTCTTGTCGATTGCATTGTACCATATGTCCCGGCAAGAAATCTGCGTTCAAAGAACTCTGGCTTATTAGTGATTCCCAGAGCCCAAAAAAAGTCTGCGGGCTATAGAGCGTTTTCTATTCGGGCTCCAGTACTATGGAATGCCCTCCCGGTAACAATTAGAGATGCTACCTCAGTAGAAGCATTTAAGTCCCATCTTAAAACTCATTTGTATACTCTAGCCTTTAAATAGCCCCCCTGTTAGACCAGTTGATCTGCCGTTTCTTTTCTTTTCTCCCCTGCTCCCCTTTTCCTTGAGGAGGGGGGGCACAGGTCCGGTGGCCATGGATGAAGTGCTGGCTGTCCAGAGTCGTGACCCGGGGTGGACCGCTCGCCTGTGCATCGGCAGGGAACATCTCTGCGCTGCTGACCCGTCTCCGCTCGGGATGGTGTCCTGCTGGCCCCACTATGGACTGGACTCTTACTATTATGTTGGATCCACTATGGACTGGACTCTCACAATATTATGTCAGACCCACTCGACATCCATTGCTTTCGGTCTCCCTAGAGGGGGGGGGGTTCCCACATATGCGGTCCTCTCCAAGGTTTCTCATAGTCATTCACATTGACGTCCCACTGGGGTGAGTTTTTCCTTGCCCGTATGTGGGCTTTGTACCGAGGATGTCGTTGTGGCTTGTGCAGCCCTTTGAGACACTTGTGATTTAGGGCTATATAAATAAAGATTGATTGATTGATTGAAAAAAAACGAAAGAAGCCAAAAGCCAAAAAATATCGACGTAATCATAGTAGTCATACGTGCCTGTACTTGGTATCATTACAGTGGATGTTAGGTGTAGATCCACCAATGGCGTTTGTTTACATTTTGATCCCGGTGAGCTACGGTATGTAGTGAAGCATGTTTAGCTATTTTTCGTCTTGCAGGGATACTTGTAAGAAACTTACTTTATTTGTCGCCATAAAGACCAGGATTAGTGATTTAAAAGTAGCTAAAACACTGCCTACGGCGGATGGACGTTAGCCGCTAGCTAGCTAGCCATGTCTTAAAGCATCTCTTCCTGAGGGCGTTTCAGTGTTATAACCAGTGTTGGGACTAACGCGTTACAAAGTAACGGCGTTACTGTAACGCCGTTAGTTTCGGCGGTAACTAGTAATCTAACGCGTTATTTTTTATATTCAGTAACTCAGTTACCGTTACTACATGATGCGTTACTGCGTTATTTTACGTTACTTTTTATGTAGTATAAAGTGTGTTTTATCGGAGTGCTGCTGTGTCATCGTTCTGATTCTTCTTGTGTCACAAGCCGGAGAAGAGAGACGTGCGCTCTGTGTGTGAGTGTGGGGAGGGAGGAGAGGGAGGAGAGGGAGGGAGGGGAGGAGAGGGGGGCGTGTCTGATCATGGCGGAGCCAGAAGTCGAGTTTGCTAACATGGAGATATTTTCACTACTTTTCTTTTGTCGAGCACAAAGAAAAGAACATTTTAGTTCAATGTAAATTGTGCTTTGGATCAAAGATGCCATCTACTGCCCAAAACAGCAATTCAAATCTGCTGAAACAAGCTACGTAAGCAACATGCTTCGACGAAGCTAGTAAAGAGAGACAGAGACTCTGATGCCACTTCACCTCCACCACTTAAGGATCAACTCTGCCTCTGCTCGTCATCATTCACCGCTGAAGGCACACACTCTGTCAATCAATGTTCCCTCTAATTGTTGATGTGTGTGAGCAAACGCAAAAACTCCCTGAGCATTGAGTGGAGCCCATGTGAGCAACTTTAGACGTGCACACTGTGGCTACACCAGCAGCACACCTGTCCCAAACCTCACTAAATAACAAGTTCCATCTCCATCCATCCATCCATCCATTTTCTACCGCTTGTCTCTTTCGGGGTCGCAGGAGCCTATCTCAGCTGCATTCGGGCGGAAGGCAGGGTACACCCTGGACAAGTCCCCTCCTCATCACAGGGCCAACACAGATACACAGACAACATTCTCGTATTATTATAATCAAATGACAGCAGTCATTTCCATTTCTAATATAAGTGTCTAGGCCCACTTACAATGACAATAACAACAAATATTGTTTTTCATGAACTGTGTACTTGTATTGTTTGTCTGGGTGGAGGTCCTGCTTTGGAAATAGTTTGTACCCCTTTCATTTAGTTCCCATTAAAACATTCACATGTTGCACAATGAGATGTAAGCAGGGGATCATGTGTACATTCCTGCAACTTCCTGTTTGTAAAAAACATATTTTTATTAGTATTTATTTTATATACTAACAGCATTTAATGATTAATATTTATAAATTAAGATTCCTAATAAATGACACTAAAATAAGCACACATTTGATTGGTAAATCATAGTGTAACGACCTGGAATTACACTTTATGTGTGGTGTTGGAGTTGTCCGACTTTTTGTGTGGCTGTAAACGCATCACTGGCTAAGTGCCATATGTGCAAGTGTTGGCACACGTGAGAAAGAGCGAGTGGCTGCTGTTGATATAACAAAGTAGCTTTTGGTCTGGTTTGTACTGCAGAAAATGACCACTTTTGCTAGATATCATTTTTTTTACTAATGTTTTGGTGATGTGTTTATGGCCGACAATAAAGAGTTTTGCTCAGTAAAGAAAATGCCTGGTTAGGCTTTGTGTATGTAGTGTGTGCCTTTCTTGGTTTACATCTATGCTGTTATTATGCTGTTTGTTACTTATGTACGTTATGTTGCAGCTATCATCACAGGGCCAACACAGATACACAGACAACATTCTCTTATTATTATAATCAAATGACAGCAGTCATTTCCATTTCTAATATAAGTGTCTAGGCCCACTTACAATGACAATAACAACAAATATTGTTTTTCATGAACTGTGTACTTGTATTGTTTGTCTGGGTGGAGGTCCTGCTTTGGAAATAGTTTGTACCCCTTTCATTTAGTTCCCATTAAAACATTCACATGTTGCACAATGAGATGTAAGCAGGGGATCATGTGTACATTCCTGCAACTTCCTGTTTGTAAAAAATATATTTTTATTAGTATTTATTTTATATACTAACAGCATTTAATGATTAATATTTATAAATTAAGATTCCTAATAAATGACACTAAAATAAGCACACATTTGATTGGTAAATCATAGTGTAACGATCTGGAATGACACTTTATGTGTGGTTGTCCGACTTTTTGTGTGGCTGTAAACGCATCACTGGCTAAGTGCCATATGTGCAAGTGTTGGCACACGTGAGAAAGAGCGAGTGGCTGCTGTTGATATAACAAAGTAGCTTTTGGTCTGGTTTGTACTGCAGAAAATGACCACTTTTGCTAGATATCATTTTTTTTTACTAATGTTTTGGTGATGTGTTTATGGCCGACAATAAAGAGTTTTGCTCAGTAAAGAAAATGCCTGGTTAGGCTTTGTGTATGTAGTGTGTGCCTTTCTTGGTTTACATCTATGCTGTTATTATGCTGTTTGTTACTTATGTACGTTATGTTGCAGCTATCATCACAGGGCCAACACAGATACACAGACAACATTCTCTTATTATTATAATCAAATGACAGCAGTCATTTCCATTTCTAATATAAGTGTCTAGGCCCACTTACAATGACAATAACAACAAATATTGTTTTTCATGAACTGTGTACTTGTATTGTTTGTCTGGGTGGAGGTCCTGCTTTGGAAATAGTTGGTACCCCTTTCATTTAGTTCCCATTAAAACATTCACATGTTGCACAATGAGATGTAAGCAGGGGATCATGTGTACATTCCTGCAACTTCCTGTTTGTAAAAAATATATTTTTATCAGTATTTATTTTATATACTAACAGCATTTAATGATTAATATTTATAAATTAAGATTCCTAATAAATGACACTAAAATAAGCACACATTTGATTGGTAAATCATAGTGTAACGACCTGGAATTACACTTTATGTGTGGTGTTGGAGTTGTCCGACTTTTTGTGTGGCTGTAAACGCATCACTGGCTAAGTGCCATATGTGCAAGTGTTGGCACACGTGAGAAAGAGCGAGTGGCTGCTGTTGATATAACAAAGTAGCTTTTGGTCTGGTTTGTACTGCAGAAAATGACCACTTTTGCTAGATATCATTTTTTTTTACTAATGTTTTGGTGATGTGTTTATGGCCGACAATAAAGAGTTTTGCTCAGTAAAGAAAATGCCTGGTTAGGCTTTGTGTATGTAGTGTGTGCCTTTCTTGGTTTACATCTATGCTGTTATTATGCTGTTTGTTACTTATGTACGTTATGTTGCAGCTATCATCACAGGGCCAACACAGATACACAGACAACATTCTCTTATTATTATAATCAAATGACAGCAGTCATTTCCATTTCTAATATAAGTGTTTAGGCCCACTTACAATGACAATAACAACAAATATTGTTTTTCATGAACTGTGTACTTGTATTGTTTGTCTGGGTGGAGGTCCTGCTTTGGAAATAGTTTGTACCCCTTTCATTTAGTTCCCATTAAAACATTCACATGTTGCACAATGAGATGTAAGCAGGGGATCATGTGTACATTCCTGCAACTTCCTGTTTGTAAAAAATATATTTTTATTAGTATTTATTTTATATACTAACAGCATTTAATGATTAATATTTATAAATTAAGATTCCTAATAAATGACACTAAAATAAGCACACATTTGATTGGTAAATCATAGTGTAACGACCTGGAATTACACTTTATGTGTGGTGTTGGAGTTGTCCGACTTTTTGTGTGGCTGTAAACGCATCACTGGCTAAGTGCCATATGTGCAAGTGTTGGCACACGTGAGAAAGAGCGAGTGGCTGCTGTTGATATAACAAAGTAGCTTTTGGTCTGGTTTGTACTGCAGAAAATGACCACTTTTGCTAGATATCATTTTTTTTTACTAATGTTTTGGTGATGTGTTTATGGCCGACAATAAAGAGTTTTGCTCAGTAAAGAAAATGCCTGGTTAGGCTTTGTGTATGTAGTGTGTGCCTTTCTTGGTTTACATGTATGCTGTTATTATGCTGTTTGTTACTTATGTACGTTATGTTGCAGCTATTTCAAATAGTTTTGTCAATTTGTTCTGGCCAGAAACAAATTGGCCTTTGTAACATATCTTTGTCTTTGTGTGTTGTATGTAGACCACATTGCTTAGCAGAGTTCAGTGATGCAAATGCATGTCAAGTTGATCAACAGATTGTATTATTCTCCAGTGCAATAACAGTACTAAAATGAAGGCTAAAAGGGCATTAATGGGAGCTTTAAAAAAAAAAAAAAAGAAGGAAAAAAAGAAGTAACTATATAGTTACTTTTCACAGTAACACATTACTTTTTGGTGTAAGTAACTGAGTTAGTAACTGAGTTACTTTTGAAATGAAGTAACTAGTAACTGTAACTAGTTACTGCTTTGCAGTAACTAACCCAACACTGGTTATAACTTCACCTTTATCGCTAGTTTTTAAGTCAAAATGCATCCGTTCTCCCTTTTCTGTCTACACACTATGCCTGCTTGTAAGTACTCCGTGATTGTGTGCCGCTGAACATGCTCGTCGGTAAAATGATTCATTAGTATCGCGGTACTATACTAATACCGGTATACCGTACAACCCTAGTTCGAACTATATGCTACTTTTTATTAGAAATGGCAACAGCGGAGGATGTATACCCCACAACAAGAGGATAGAGGAAAATAAGGAGTTTATTTATTATAGCGTCGAACTACAATGGCGGACACATGCAAAGTACTTTGGGCAAATTTCTACCCATCCATCCATCCATTTTCTTGTCCCTTTTGGGGTCGCAGGGGGTGCTGGAGCCTATCTCAGCTGCATTCGGGCGGAAGGTGGGGTACACCCTGGACAAGTCGCCACCTCATCACAGGGCCAACACAGATAGACAAACAACATTCACACTCACATTCACACACTTAGGGCCCATTTAGTGTTGCCAATCAACCTATCCACAGGTGCATGTTTTTGGAGGTGAGTGGAAGCCGGAGTACCCGGAGGGAACCCACGCAGTCACGGGGAGAACATGCAAACTCCACACAGAAAGATCCCGAGCCCGGGATTGAACTCAGGACTACTCAGGACCTTCGTATTGTGAGGCACATGCACTAACCCTTGTTCCACCGTGCTGCCCTCAAATTGCTACCAGAAGAATCAGAATCAGAATCAGCTTTATTGTCATTACGCAAGGTAACGAGATTGAGGCCATTCCATACAGTGCGATGTGTGCATGCTAGAAAAACAATGTGCAAATATATAAAAATATAAAAAATGTAGAAGTGCAATGAATATGGTGTGAAATGAATATATACATGAAAAAAAAAACGAAAAAAAAAACAGGGTGGTTGGTGGAATGGGTTATTGCACCGAAGAGAAGGCAGTTATGAGGGACAATGGGGCAGTCCGTTCAGGATGGTTATGGCCCTGGGGAAGAAGCTGTTCTTTAGCCTGTTTGTTTTGGTTTTAATGCACCTGTAGCGCTTCCCAGAGGGCAGCAGGTGGAACAGGTCAGAGCCAGGGTGGGTGCTGTCCTTGATGATGGCACTGGCTCTGTTGAGGCAGCGGGAGGTGTAGATGTCCGTCAGAGAGGGGAGAGGGCGGCCGATGATCTTCTGAGCCGTCTTGACCACTCTTTGCAGCCTCTCCCTGTCTGCTGCAGTGCAACTGCCGTACCATACCGTAATACAGTAGGTCAGCAGGCTCTCGATGGAACCCGGGTAAGTCTATTTTGTTGGCGACGATGACATGAGGTCGCTGAGAGAGCCCAGGCTCATACTGGTCTAGTTCATAGCGCAGGTGCTGGAGCTGGGTCCAGGGCTCAGGGGACGACAAGTCCACGTGCCGGTTTTTCATAAACCCAGTTTGGTCAGGTGATATGATGTTTGGTAAAATTGATTCAAGGCGAAGGGCCAGTGCTTTAGCTAAAATCTTATAGTCAGCGTTTAAGAGAGAGATGGGACGATAAGAACTACAATCGGAATCTACTTTGCCCGGTTTTAGTAATAAAGTTACATATATGGATAATTCGCTGACGTCACCCTTGGGTAAAACATCACCGGTTGTGCAACTTCAAAACGACTCATATGGAACAAGTATGAAGAAAGTGAAGTGAAGTGAAGTGTGAAGTGAATTATATTTATATAGCGCTTTTCTCTAGTGACTCAAAGCACTCCACATAGTGAAACCCAATATCTAAGTTACATTTAAACCAGTGTGGGTGGCACTGGGAGCAGGTGGGTAAAGTGTCTTGCCCAAGGACACAACAGCAGTGACTAGGATGGCGGAAGCGGGGATCGAACCTGCAACCCTCAAGTTGCTGGCACGGCCGCTCTACCAACCGAGCTATACCGCCCCAAAGGAAGGCAAGATTGTTTTATAAATATCTCCCCAATGCCTCCACGGTTTGATTGCCAATTTTCGGCATTTATGCAGCTCCCAAATGCACAAAAACAGGTACCAAAAACTAACAAAAGTTGGTTTCGCATAATAGTTCCCCTTTAAATATTTTCTGTTACAGATTAAAAAGCAATATTGTTGGAGTAATTTTTCTTTACAAGTTCTATATCAATCTATATTTATTTATTTTTTGTTTTCTTTAATGTTAATAACGATACAGTGTTATGCAGACGTGTATTTATGACAATTTTATAGACAAATTATACTATTTGTTGTTGCAGCAGAGAGTGGGGGGGGTATACGCATGAAGGTATGTGTTGCAGACATACTTGCCAACCCTCCCGAATTTTCCGGGAGACTCCCGAAATTCAGCGCCTCTCCCCAAAACCTCCCGGGACAAATATTCTCCCGAAAATCTCCCGATTTTCAGCCGGAGCTGGAAGCCAAGCACCCTCCAGCTCCATGCGGACCTGAGTGAGGACAGCCTTTTTTCATGACGGGAGGACAACAGGGTGACAAGAACTAAATCATCCAGACTAGAGATGAATTGTATTATTATGTTTATTTTACCTAAAAATAAATATATTTATTAATTAAAAAAAATTAAAAAAAATAAATACATTTTTACTATATTTTGCTAAAAACATAAAAATTAATTGTATTTTTATTTGTATTTTTTTTTGACTCCTTATTACATCCAGCCATAGAATTATACATCAAAATAAACATATTTGAAATAATTGATTTTAAATGATCATAATAATTCATTTAAAATGACCATATTTAATTATTAAAATAATTGCTTGTTTATCAACAACTTTAGCATTGTATTCATTACATTTTGAAACTCTCAGAAGCCAAGTTATGTTATATTCCTTAATATTTATTTATGCAAGTTTGAAGTATCAATTATCTAAACACAGTTTTGTTTGCATATTTTCAGGATGTAGACATCTATATATATATATATATATATATATATATATATATATATGTATGTGTGGGGAAAAAAATCACAAGACTATTTCATCTCTACAGGCCTGTTTCATGAGGGGGGTACCCTCAATCGTCAGGAGATTTTAATGGGAGCATTCGCATACCATGGTTTATATAGGGCACAGAGTGGGTGGGTACAGGCTGGCCTAGGGGCGTGGTGATTGGTTCATGTGTTACCTAGGAGGTGTTTCCGTCTATGGCGGCATGTTGTTACAATTTCGCTGCGCTTGTTGAGGGATGACAGGTCTGGACGGTAGATAATAAACAGTTTCTCTTTCAAGCATAGGTTGCATCTTTTATTACCACTATTGTAAGGTGTGCTGGATGCAAGAATTTGCCATGTTATTGAATATTCAACATTATTGTCTTTGAGGTCCCAAATGTGTTTGCTGAGTTCTGTGGTATTTCACAGGTTTTTGTTCCTGAAAGAAGCCTTGTGGTTGTTCCATCTGGTTTTGAATTCACCCTCGGTTAATCCTACATATGTGTCGGATGTGTTAATGTCCTTGCGTATTAATGTAGGATTAACCGAGGGTGAATTCAAAACCAGATGGAACAACCACAAGGCTTCTTTCAGGAACAAAAACCTGCGAAATACCACAGAACTCAGCAAACACATTTGGGACCTCAAAGACAATAATGTTGAATATTCAATAACATGGCAAATTCTTGCATCCAGCACACCTTACAATAGTGGTAATAAAAGATGCAACCTATGCTTGAACGAGAAACTGTTTATTATCTACCGTCCAGACCTGTCATCCCTCAACAAGCGCAGCGAAATTGTAACAACATGCCGCCATAGACGGAAACACCTCCTAGGTAACACATGAACCAATCACCACGCCCCTAGGCCAGCCTGTACCCACCCACTCTGTGCCCTATATAAACCATGGTATGCGAATGCTCCCATTAAAATCTCCTGACGATTGAGGGTACCCCCCTCATGAAACAGGCCTGTAGAGATGAAATAGTCTTGTGATTTTTTTCCCCACACATACATATTGCGCTCTACTACGGTATCGAGCACTATTTTTTGGATAACCTTATTAAGACATATATATATATATATATATATATATATATATATATATATATATATATATATGTATGAAATACTTGACTTGGTGAATTCTAGCTGTCAATATATTCCTCCCCTCTTAACCACGCCCCCAACCACGCCCCGCCCCACTCCTGACCACGCCCCCACGCCCCACCTCCCGAAATCGGAGGTCTCAAGGTTGGCAAGTATGGTTGCAGATAAAGTTTTTGCATTCAGATGGCAACAGTTTGACTATTTCCATTGCAGTTATCAACTATTATGAATACTGTTTTAAAACTTGAGCAAATTGGATGTTTTCTTATCTGCAAACCACTATAGTAAACTAAACAACTGAACAAAAATTGTTGCTTATAACTGAACATAATTAACTTTCTTAATGCAGCATTTTGTAGTCATTAGATTGTGCCAGTGTACCTAATGTTGTGGCAAGTGGGTGTAATCACCTGCAGCAGTTAGCCTCCATGACAACGGCAGCAGAACACACTGGGAAGCTATTTTAGGAGGGCACCGCCGCCACCTCATCCAACCTTAACGTGCAATCCAGTTGGCTTGATCAAAAAGATTTACAAAACAAAAACTGCAGCGCAGCAGACATCCACATGTATGCATGTGCGAGACACGGTCTTAATCCAACATACATTATCATCACCAGACAAAGGAGTGATTTGTGGGGGTGTCACTACACAGTGCACAGATCTGGATCATGAACATGGCTTAGGGGCTCAACAACCCTGTCCAAACCTGTGCAAATCTATAGCTTCATGAATAGATTTACTCTACAACGCCGACTGAAAAGTGGAAGTCAGCATTTTTGTCGGATCAAGGGCTTTTTTTAAGCAATAAGACATGCAGAAACATAGAAAATGCATAACTGATGCTGCCAAAAATACGGCATTTTGGATTGTATTTTGACATAAATGATAATGATAGGCTTACGGCCATACTACCCTGAGCACGTCCGATCTCGGAAGCTAAACCGGGTCGGGCCTGGTTAGTACTTGGATGGGAGACCACCTGGGAATACCAGGTGCTGTAAGCTTTGGCAGCACGGTGGAACAGGAGTTAGTGCATGTGCCTCACAATACAAAAGGTCCTGGGTTCGATCCTGGGCTCGGGATCTTTCTGGGTGGAGTTTGCATGTTGTTCCCCGTGACTGCGTGGGTTCCCTCCGGGTACTCCGGCTTCCTCCCACCTCCAAAGACATGCACCTGGGGATAGGTTGATTGGCAACACTAAAAATTGGCCCTAGTGTGTGAGCGTGAGTGTGAATGTTGTCTGTCTATCTGAGTTGGCCCTGCGATGAGGTGGCGACTTGTCCAGTGTGTACCCCGCCTACCGCCCGAATGCAGCTGGGATAGGCTCCAGCACCCCCCGCGACTCCGAAAGGGACAAGCGGTAGAAAATGGATGGATAAATGATAAATAAAAACGGACACTCACTTACACTTATGGCATCCAGAAGTTGCATTATGACGATGATAATGCTCAGAGAGGTGAAGCTATAGGTTTAGTATTCAGAGGTGGGACCAAGTCATTGTTTTGCAAGTCACAAGTAAGTCTCAAGTCTTTGCCCTCAAGTCCGAGTCAAGTCCCGAGTCAAGACAGGCAAGCCCCGAGTCAAGTCCAAAGTCAAGACTGGAAAGTCTCAAGTCAAGTCCTAAGTCCTGCATTTTGAGTTCCGAGTCCTTTCAAGTCCTTTTAACCACAGACTAATATATTAACACAGATTGTGTATGCTTTTCAAACGCTGTATTTATTTATTAAAACAAGTGCATTTTAAATTGCAGGAAAGAAAATTGTGCTGATATTGCACTTCATAATAGCACTATTAACCAGTCATTTTAAACATT
The DNA here is from genome assembly GCF_033978685.3 of Nerophis lumbriciformis. Classification (NCBI taxonomy): domain Eukaryota; kingdom Metazoa; phylum Chordata; class Actinopteri; order Syngnathiformes; family Syngnathidae; genus Nerophis; species Nerophis lumbriciformis. The sequence continues at coordinate 5,278,634 of NC_084555.2, read as the reverse complement.
AACTCATTCCTTTACAGAACAAACACATTGAAAAATAAAGTGCAAATGTACTTATTTGTACAAAAGTGTTAACATTGAAAAAACATGACATGTACGTGAACATAACAAAAAAGTTGTACTTTTTATATGTCAGGGCCCTATGCTGCATTGCATTTGCAAAAGACCAAATTAGCCAAGAGTCTGTCAGTCATTTGTGCACGATGGGGGCGTAGTATGATGCCACCATGGCTGAAAACTCGCTCCACTGGAGCACTGGAGGCAGGCACTGCCAAGACTCTCATGGCCACTCGGAACAGTGAAGGAAGAGTCTTCATGTTCAATGCCCAGAACAAAAGGGGGGAGAGAGTTGTTTTGGGTTGGTGCACTACTTGTAAGTGTATCTTGTGTTTTTTATGTTGATTTAATTAAAAAAATAAAAAATAAAAAAAATTCTTGTGCGGCCCGATACCAATCGATCCACGGACCAGTACCGGGCCGCGGCCCGGTGGTTGGGGACCACTGAGGTAAACAGCCAACAGTATGTCAGAAAGCTAGCTAAAACGGTACACATATTCATAATATAGTATACATTTGAACTGACCTTTATTTTACTATTTTTGTCTTTTTTTAGGTGGCTAAAATACGCGGTGCTGCTGACCGCCGTCTAACGTTACGTGTGATATATTGACTAACGTAACCCTGCTTAAAAAAAAATCACTGAACAAAAAGTATGAATAAGGTAGTGAACTGCAACAGATTCCCGTGTTTGCACTAACGTTATAACGTTAGCAGTGAGTTTACAGCCTCACTGATTTAACTACACAGCAAATAAAAGTCACGTTACTTAGCCAATAAACGTTATCTTACATTCAAAACTTACCGTTCTTTGTGCAACTTCAAATGCCGGACGAAGTTGGAAGTTGTTGCCTCTCCATCAGTAATTTTCGAACCGCATGTGTTGCATACTGCAAACTGTTTTGTGTTGACCACCTCGTAATTTTTATACCCAAACAAAATTATTTTAAGTATCATTTTTTGTTCACTGGCGTGTGGTTTGGACATGTCTTCTTCGTTGGTTGTCCTGCAATTTGATTGGATGAATGCTGTGTGATGAAAACAAAGTAGATCTAATTTGATTGGCTGTTGTACTGAGACCACACCAGCTGACACACGCAACGCTGATAGACAAGTACACAATGAAAAATACGGGGCGCTCCCGAATAACTTTTTCATCTTTGGGTTTTGGGGAAAGTAGCAAGTCATGTCAAGTCATGTCAATTCAAAAGGCTCAAGTCCAAGTGAAGTCACAAGTCATTGATGTTAAAGTCTAAGTCGAGTTGCAAGTCTTTTTACATTTTGTCAAGTCGAGTCTAAAGTCATCAAATTCATGACTCGAGTCTGACTCGAGTCCAAGTCATGTGACTCGAGTCCACACCTCTGTTAGTATTGCACTGCAAACTTTAACACAAAAAAAACAAGCATGTCCTCCCTCACGTCTCCTCCGCGACCAACTTGAAAAGAGATGTTTTGCTGCAGGGCCAGGGCTGCTTTGATTGGGCCTTTTTGTGTCCCCCCCCCCCCCCCCCCCTTACTTGGATTACTGCAAAGAGAAGGCGAGAAGAAGAAGAAAACATCAACAACATTGCACCAAGTCTTTCCGATACACTCAGGCAGAAACAATGACATCAGCTTGGATACACATGCATTGGCATGGCATAGCATGGCATGGCATGGGAAGATAGGGCAGTCGCAGAGATGTACAAAACATTTGCAAACATCTGGGGGAGGACATGCTCACACGTTTGCACGCTCCAAACTTTGTTAACATTCACTTGGGCCCTCTTCAAAGACAAAACCTTCATAATTCACCTTCCTCCCATGAAAACCATGTCTCCACATTTTGCACCACTTCGCTCTTCCTTTGAAATACAAAATCAAGGCGGGGGGATGCTGGAAGTAAAAGCATAAAGCAGGGGTCCAGAATACGGCATTTGTGGCCCGAAGCTCAGATTTTGTTGGCCCTAAATAAATAAATAATAAAACGGTAAGAATGTAAGAAAAAAGATGTAAAAAACTGAAATTTTGAGATCATTTTTAATTTTGATAATGATACGTGTTGTCACTTACAGTACAAAACAAAACACGCATTTTTGTCATTAAATATCCAGTATATGTCGGTTTTTAGTATTTTTTTGGACAGCCCTGGGATAAAGGGAAATGCAGAGAGAGGATTAGTACAGGAGAGTCTTCTAAAACAGTGTTTTTCAACCACTGTGCCGCGGCACACTAGTGTGCCGTGAGATACCGTCTGGTGTGCCGTGGGAGATCATCTAATTTCACCTATTTGGGTTAAAAATATTTTTTGCAAACCAGTATTTACAGTCTGCAAATAACGTGTTGTTGTTGAGTGTCGGTGCTGTCTAGAACTCGGCAGAGTAACCGTGTAATACTCTTCCATATCAGTAGGTGGCAGCCGGTAGCTAATTGCTTTGTAGATGTCGGAAACAGCGGGAGGCAGCGTGCAGGTAAAAAGGTGTCTAATGCTTAAACCAAAAATAAACAAAAGGTAAGTGTAAATTAAAACTCTACTATCTAAAGCCAAAGCCATTTATCAACAACACCCAGAAACGCCATCGGCTTCGCCGGGCCTGAGCTCATCGAAGATGGACTGATGCACAGTGGAAAAGTGTTTTGTGGTCAGACGAGTCCACCTTTCCAATTGTTTTTGGAAACTGTGGACGTCGTGTCCTCCGGACCAAAGAGGAAAAGAACCATCCGGATAGTTATAGGCGCAACGTTCAAAAGCCAGCATCTGTGATGGTATGGGGGTGCATTAGTGCCTAAGGCATGGGTAACTTACACATCTGTGAAGGCACCATTAATGCTGAAAGGTGCATACAGGTTTTGGAGCAACATATGTTGCCATCCAAGCAACGTCTATTTCATGGACGCCCCTGCTTATTTCAGCAAGACAATGCCAAGCCACATTCTGCACGTGTTACAACAGCGTGGCTTTGTAGTAAAAGAGTGCGGTTACTAGACTGGCCTGCCTGTAGTCCAGACCTGTCTCCCATTGAAAATGTGTGGTGCATTATGAACCGTAAAATACGACAACTTTTGAACAACTTAAGCTGTACATCAAGCAAAAATGGTAAAGAATTCCACCTGAAAAGCTTCAAAAATGTGTCTCCTCAGTTCCCAAACGTTCACTGAGTGTTGTTAAAAGGAAAGGCCATGTAACACAGTGGTAAAAATGCCCCTCTGCCAACTTTTTTGCAATGTGTTGCTGCCATTAATTTCTAAGTTAAAAATTATTTGCCAAAAAAAAAACTTAAGTTTCTCAGTTCGAACATGAAGTATCTTGTCTTTGCAGTCCATTTAATTGAATATAAGTTGAAAAGGATTTGCAAATCATTGTATTCTGTTTTTATTTACCATTTACACAACGTGCCAACTTCACTGGTTTTGTAGAGTGATAGCTGTTACGATCCGCTGCCCGGATCATAGTTAGTTTGTTTGAGTCACATGTGTTTTCAGCACCTTGAGTTTCGTTTATTTCTGTTGCCATGACGGCAGATTGTATACACCTGCCTCTGGTTAGTGTCCGGGACGCGCACCTGTTGTCCGGGCGCTAATCAGAGGGCTATTTAGTCTTTGGCCTGGCCTCACTCGGTCTGGCTTCCTAGTTTGTTCCCATACAACTGTTAACGACTACTTAGATTTCATGCCATGCTATTTTTTCCTGCTAGCTCCCACGCTAGTCCTTTTGTTTTGCCTTTTGTGCTACGTGCATGTCTTTTGTTTATTCATCATATGATTTATATTTAAAATAAATCATTTTCCTACCTGCAAGCTGTGTCCGAAGCCGTCTGCATCCTTTGGGAGAACCACATCCGCATCACGATGCGACCAAGTCGTTTCAATAGCAATAGTGTGAATAACCTTTAATGACACATAACATATGCACACCTTGCAATGGCCGAGATTGTTGTGCCATATTTTACTCATTAATCCACGATATGCTATTTCAGTCATTTATTAGTATTTATTATAAAATGTCGGCTACCAATTGGGCATTCAGATTTTAACGTTCCACTGTATGAAGTTTTTAATGGACAGCAACAATTAAGCTAATTTTTTTGTCTTCCACTTTAATGATGCTCAGGGACAAAAGGGATATGGAATAATCCGTGCCAAGCTCTTCCAGTTTGGTTAGCCCAAACGACAGACGGCTTTGGTTTAGGCGTTGACAAATTGTTCTACCTGACAGAAGATTAATTTCTCATCCATTTTTTTAAAACTGTGACCCTCCCGTTCCGGGATTAAGAACATTAGTGGATTATATCCAGATTTGCCAAACTCAGGCTCACAGTGGGACAGTCAACACCTGGACGACGAGGACGCGATGCACCCAAACTCAAAATTGATACATTCCAGTATGGAGCACAGGTTGACGTGGGCTTAATCACAGTGAGGTTTTGATTAAAACTGTCAGAGAGGTGTTTATTATGTGAATGCCACACACCGGCATTCACATAAGTCAGTTTTCCCAGAATTACCAGGCTTTTTTTTCGCATTGAAAGTTATTGGGCAATTACAAACCTCTTCATGTCCCGCATTTTTTACTGCAGCCATTAAAACATCCACACACTCCACTCACCCTGGATATTTAAGCCAACATGTTTACCGGTTCTGAAAAGACCCTGATTACCAGGAATTCCCACTTTTCAATAGCAGTATGTCCAACCTTTTATATTTCGACTACATTTTTCAACCGTTTCACCATCAATACATCTGTCTTTGTGGCATTCAAACTATCACTAAAACAATTCTTGGTTTTCCCGAAATTACCAGGAACAATCCCCATTGAAAATAATGGGTAATACACAAACCTCTTCATATCCCACATTTCTCAAACGATTCAAACCGATTCAAACCGTTCCAACATCCACACACTCCACTCACCTTGGACATACAAGCAAACATGTATACCGGTTCTGAAAATTCCCTGATTACCAGGAGTTCCCACTTTTCAATAGCAGTATGTCCAACCTTTTATATTTCGACTACATTTTTGAACCGATTTCAACCGTTTCACCATCAATACATCTGTCTTTGTGACATTCAAACTATCACTAAAACAATTCTTGGTTTTCCCCAAATTACCAGGAACGTTCCCCATTGATGATTAATGAGCAAGATACAAACCTCTTCATATCCCACATTTCTCAACCGATTCGAACCGTTCCAATTATGTGAATGCCACACACCGGCATTCACATAATTCAGTTTTCCCAGAATTACCAGGCTTTTTTTTCGCATTGAAAGTTAATGGGCAATTACAAACCTCTTCATGTCCCGCATTTTTTACTGCAGCTATTAAAACATCCACACACTCCACTCACCCTGGATATTTAAGCCAACATGTTTACCGGTTCTGAAAAGACCCTGATTACCAGGAATTCCCACTTTTCAATAGCAGTATGTCCAACCTTTTATATTTCGACTACATTTTTCAACCGTTTCACCATCAATACATCTGTCTTTGTGACATTCAAACTATCACTAAAACAATTCTTGGTTTTCCCGAAATTACCAGGAACAATCCCCATTGAAAATAATGGGTAATACACAAACCTCTTCATATCCCACATTTCTCAAACGATTCAAACCGATTCAAACCGTTCCAACATCCACACACTCCACTCACCTTGGACATACAAGCAAACATGCATACCGGTTCTGAAAATTCCCTGATTACCAGGAGTTCCCACTTTTCAATAGCAGTATGTCCAACCTTTTATATTTCGACTACATTTTTGAACCGATTTCAACCGTTTCACCATCAATACATCTGTCTTTGTGACATTCAAGCTATCATTAGAACAATTCTCGGTTTTCCCGAAATTACCAGGAACGTTCCCCATTGATAATTAATGAGCAAGATACAAACCTCTTCATATCCCACATTTCTCAACCGATTCGAACCGTTCCAACATCCACACACTCCACTCACCTTGGACATACAAGCAAACATGCATACCGGTTCTGAAAATTCCCTGATTACCAGGAGTTCCCACTTTTCAATAGCAGTATGTCCAACCTTTTATATTTCGACTACATTTTTGAACCGATTTCAACCGTTTCACCATCAA